>NC_072442.2:22621574-22927592 GCF_028878055.3 Symphalangus syndactylus | reverse complement strand
AGCCCCTGAAAGGGTCTTAGGATAATCCTTAGGGGTCTGCATATAATCCTTACTTATTTCCAAATGGTCTTAATTACAGAAATAAAAAATAAGACTACATGGATTTGGTTAACATTGATTTTCATCTTGAATTCAGCAACTGAATGTATAGTTGTAAAGTTGAGGGCAGTGGCTTGAGCCAATTAAAGATTATGTGAACTTATGCTTCTCAGTGCATTATCATCTTCTAAAACTACCTCAGCAAAAAGATTTGTAACTGTGCCAGCTCTCAGGAGGTGTTAAGCTAGATCTGAATGCAATGAAATCAAACTCGTTTCACTGTTCTAATACAAACACACATACACACACCCCAAAACAAACAAAAAAAACCCCACTTAAGTAGAGCATTAATAGAAAGGCAACTGCACTTCCTGATGATGTTTTTAGTGGGACAACCCATTCTTAGAGGTTCTATGATTATGATAGTTTTAAAGGAAAAGCAGTAAAGGCCATAAGATACGGTATGGACCTCTAAAGTGATCAATGGCAAGGGTGATTACTCTTACCTAACATCCTTCCCCACGGTCATAGCAGCAATCACTTTCTTCACAGCCTCCTTTCTCTTTTCTTTCTTTTCATTGTTGAGTTCAGCTTTTAGTTCAAATATTTCTCCTGCAAGAGATGAGAGCAAACTGGTGAGGTCCCAGGACCATAGATTTAGAGCAGAATACTGCACTATGTAATAACCAATACCAGGATAGCAGGGCAGCAACTACAATAAGATTTTAAAATTATAGAATATATAAAATTCAAAGCCCTAGAATATTACCTGACTCACTGATAAGGAAGCCATCAGTAAGTTTTAAAAACCTTTTAAATTATGGCCAGAGAGGAAGGTGCAATCCAGATCTTCAAGAACCACAGGAGTGGGAAAAAGCAAATCTCATTATATCTAGCTACAGTGGGGAGAGAACAGTATATGAAGGATGATCTTCCACCAAAATGTTAAAGTCTGGAGAAGAACATAAATGTAGGTAGGGAGCAGGAACACATTATCTCATTTACCCACGCTCGGCTTTACAGATTAAGAAATGAGGCTCAAAGTTCACAGAGTGAGTGACAAAGTTGGGCTTAGCACTGTGTCTCCTGACTCTTGAATTCAAAGGTTCTCAGCCCTGGCCACACACTAATATTACCTGAGAAATACTAAATATAACAAAGTACAGGCTCCACTCTGGGCCAAATAAATCATAATGTCAAAGAGAACTCATATTTATACCTTTAAGAGCTCCACCAAGTGACTCTAACGCACACCCAATGTTGAGAATCACTATTTTAATCAGTACTTTAATAAATCAGTGGGCTTTAAGGCCCTTCCTATTTCATCAAACAAGAATAATCTTGAAACCAAGAATGGTACACAATGGAGTCATTTCCAAAGGTACAATCTTGAATGACTGTTTAGGCTCTGCACTGTAAAATGTCAGGGACTGTAACCACTATTTTAAGGCCTGGTCTCCAGGCTCACCTATCTGCAAGAAGCTGGAACCAAAATAAAAAAGAAAGTAACAACCCTAATATTGTTTAAAAGAAACGGAAAAAAAATACTAAGTCCATGAAAAAGAGGTTGACTACTCCCACCTCAACTTTCCATCTACATCCTCTAGCTCATCTACCATATTGCCTCAAAAGACTTTCCTCCACCTTCAAATCTGTTCCTGTCGTTCCTTTCAACCAGATCTCATTTACCAGCATAGAAACAGTGGGGACAGTCTCCGCTTCCGGAGGTCGCTACTGCCGCCTCAGTGGCCCCGGAGCAGGGGCGCCAAGGGGTCCTTCTACCCCGGCCACGGCCCCCCGCAACGGGGCTTCGCCGCCACCTGTGTCTGAGCTGGACCGTGCGGGCGCCAGGCTCCTCCGAAAGGCGCATGAGACAGCTTTCTTCTCCTGGTTCCGCAATGGCCTACTGGCATCGGACATCGGGGTTATCTCCTTCATGCAGAGTGACATGGATCGCGAAGCAGCATATGGCTTCTTCCTGCTGGGCGGCCTGTGTGTGGTATGGGGCAGCGCCTCCGTTAAGCGGTGGGCCTGGCAGCGCTGCGGGGGCCCATGCAGCTGACGCTAGGGGGCGCAGCTGCGGGCGCTGTACTCGCCGCCAGCCCGCTCTGGGTGTGCGCGGTGGGCTTCCACATGGGGCAGCTGGAGCTGGACGTGGAGCTGGTGCTCCAGGACGACGGGGCGGCCTCCGCGGAAGGCCCTAATGAGGCAGGCCGGCCGCCACCCGAGTGAGCGACATGGCCGCGGGGCCTGGCAGGCGCTGGATGACGGCGCCCGAGGACTGGGACATTAAAACCTGACCACCTCTCCTCCAAAAAGAAAGAAAGAAAGAAAGAGAGAGAGAGAGAGAGAGAGAGAGAGAGAGAGAAAGAAAGAAAGAAAGAAAAGAAAGAAAGCAAGCAAGCAAGCAAGCAAGAAAGAAAGAAAGAAAGAAAGAAAGAAAAGAAAAGAAAGAAAGAGTGGGGACAGAACACTATGTGATTTGCCTGAAACCCTTATGTGGAAAGGATGAAATTAGTAAGACACAGAAGTAGAGCATTTTTTCGTTTCAATATCCATGGCCAATAAGGCAAAAAAATTGTTCCAAAATTTCTATTTAATCAACAGCTACAAAAGTAGCATAGCAAGAAAAGCTGGGCCCTTTAAAGAGTCATTCTTCATAGAACTCTTCACCATGTCCCATCCTGCCAAATCCAGCTCTTAGAGTTCCTCTCATTCACTTCTGGGAACAGTAAAGGACAAACGGCAGGGTTTCGGAAAGTCTGAATTGTGAACGGCAGCAGGTGTTATAGAATCAAAGCAAGATGTAACAGAAATTATTCCAATTCCAAAAGCATAAATTTAAAGAATATGTTTCAGTGGCAGTTCTGGTGGGTGTTGCAGGAAGTACAAGGAACACAATCTATCAATTTTTTTTTTTAAGTATGATGTTTATTAGCAGTGATTCAATCTGCAGTCTCAAACTTTTACAAATGCCTGAATTAAAAAAAGGTCACCAGGACCCTTTCCAAGAGTAGGTTTGAAGAGTTAGGAGAGTTTTAAAATTATAACTATTTAATTGTAATTGTATCCCTTTATATAATTATAGACATTTTGTTTATCAAAGCACACAAAATGCTAACAGAAGAAGAAATAAACATATTTCCAAAAGAAAATTAGAAAAAGCTGAGAATGAATGACAAGTGGCTAATGGCTTTTGTGAGGTGTAAGTAATAAAAATAAGCAGGAAAAAGTTGGGTAGGACCAAAGGGGGTACTAAAAGAGGCAAAGTCATATATTCTACAACTTTATGAAATTCCTATCTTTTCTCCCTCCTCCTCCCCCCAGTCAAACCTACCAAGCACTGTTAGCTGCTAGCAGTAGTTCTCAATCATGGCTGCACATTAAAATAATCTAGGGAGCTTTCTTTTTAATTTTTTTTCTTTTGAGACAGGGTCTCTCTCTGTTGCCCAGGCCGGGGTACAGTGGCACAATCACGGCTCACTGCAGCCTCAACCTCCTGAGCTCAAGTGATCCTCCCACCTCAGCCTCCCAAATAGCTGGGACTACAGGTGTGCACCACCATACAGGGCTAATTTTTAAATTTTCATAGAGAGAGGGTCTTACCATGTTGCCCAGGCTGGTCTCAAACTCTTGCACTCAAACAATCCTCCTGTCTCGGCCTCCCAACGTGCTAGGATTACAGGCATGAGCCACCATGCCTGGCCACCTGGAGAACCTTTAAAATCCCCACACCCAGACCATATCCAGGACAACTGAAATCAGGCTGAGGTTGAGAGCCAAGTATCAGTATTATTTCAAAGTTCCCTGCCTGAGCAATTCTAATGTGTTGCCAAGATTGAAGGCTACAGACAACAAACTGACGTAATTAAGCAACTCACTGCAACAAGAGAAAAAGAAGAATGGTAGTTGGTGTCATGTCTGGAATACTTTGGTAAATATAAGGACTCCTGAACACAAAAGCACAGAAATCTGATCCTAAGCAACAAACAAAGCGAGCTAAGCTATAGGCACAATAAGCTGAGATGGGCTAAAATGTTTGTCTTTGATGGGAAGACCCTCCACATTTCTAGAAATGATCTATTTTATTTAGGAACGATTTTACAAAAGATGAAAGGTTGGACTTTCCCCAGAAGAATCCTTTGTTCCTAGACCCAAACTTGTATGTAAAAACAAGCATTATATTACTGATAACAAAGATGAGGAGACTAATAAGTGCAAAGTCCCTCAAGTAATTCAGTCTATGACCTAAAAACCATAGATGGCTCTAGAGATTCCCTGTTTTAAATACACATCTAGACAAAGAACAGGGTAGATGTATATGGACGGATATGAAAATAACCCATTTCTATTCATTGTTTTGCAAGATTGCTTTTTATTAAAGATAAAAATTTTTAAATCATATGTATTAATATATGCACTTATATGCAGAGAAAAAGACTTGAGGATATATACCAAGTTCCCTTGGGAATAGGAACAGGAAGGGAGAACTTTCATTTTTACCTTTTACATACATATCTGTATTGCTTTAATTGTATTCTTTGTTATAAAATGTTTATTTCCAAGTAAAAATTATTTAATAAAAGAGAAAAAGTACGCTGCTTCTTTTGTCCTCCTCAAACTTAACCAATCTCCAATGGATCATCTCAAACAGCAAAGAGGAGTCTCTTTCACTAAACAGAACCTTCAAGTCAAAATAATGTGCATCACAGCCCTATCTTTTAAAACCTACTCTTTAATAACTTGCTTGAATACATTCATCTGTAGAAGTAGTAGATGTCCAGTGAGATTGTCAACTACACGTATGTCTGAAGGAAGAGGTCAGGAACATTCTGCTTGAGCAATCTTACACTACAACTTTTGAAAATTTCCAAAGATTTGATTGTATTCTCATACTTACCTTTTTTATTGGTTGTGAAATACTTGGAGTCAGTCATGACTTTGGATCTTTAATGTGCACCTATACCAAGAGAAAAGAATTCCTTCATTCAGGTTATAGATATCCAACAAGGCATCCAATTAATTTTAAGAACATCCAATTAATTTTAAGAACATCCAATTAATTTTAGGAACACTTATATTTAAGAATTTCTAAAAATGAGTATCATCTTCCTTTATCACCACCGTTGATGGTTCAAGAAAAACTAAGAATGTAACTCCTCAAGCTAATGGGGCGAAAATCTAAAAGCCAAATGCAACTGGGTAAAAACATGAACCTACTATAGCTTTGTGATTTTATCCACAGTAACTCCTCAAAGCTTTCAAGAGCTAAAGCTGGACCTTTTTATAAATATATCTGCAATTACTTTCCATTCAGGAGAATCTGGTAACTTCCTTGCCTCAAGCTGGAATCACTCCAAAGCATATATTCTGAAGCAGTGTAAGTAAGGTCAAAAGAAAAAACAATTTTGCTGATGTACGACATGAAACTTCCAATAAAAAGAATCTCTTTCAAAAAAAAAATTCAAAATTAGTAGGACAATATTCTTTCACAACAAACATCTAGAGAGGCAACCATGACTTATACATGGAATTTTTTTTTAATTTTTAGTTTTGTGGGTGTGTAGTAGGTGCGTATATTTGTGAGGTACATGAGATATTTTGATAACAGGCAGACAATGCATAATAATTACATTAGGGTAAATGGGGTATCCATCACCTCAAGCATTTATCCTTTCTTTGTATTATAAACAATTCAAGTATACTCTTTTATTTTTAAATGTACAGTAAATTAGTGTTGACTGTAGTCACTCTTTTGTGCTATCAAATACTAGATCTTATTCATTGTATCTAACTATATTTTTAGATTTAAAAAAAAATGTGGCTTTCTTATTTCCAACAATCTAGATTTAGCCCAAGAGTATTCCCAAATAATTCCAGTTTATAGTTAAAAACAAGGCAAAAGACTGAGACATCTGTTCAGACACGAGAATCAAACTGGTTTTGAAACAAAGGAACGTGGATCTCAACTTCAACCTTAACTCTTCCAACCCAATTTCCAGAAGAAGTAATCCAGATGACAAATGGCTCTACTCACAAAAACGGCACAGTCTGGTCACATTTTTACTAAATAGTAAGACCACTTTTTCTGATTTGAGAAACTATAAGACTTTGTCCAATGTACCAGACTTCTTTAAATATATTAAAATTTTGGGGCCGGGCACAGTAGCTCACGCCTATAATCCCAGCACTTTGGGAGGCTGCTGGCTGGATCACTTGAGGTCAGGAGTTCAAGACCAGCCTGGCCAACATGGTGAAACCCTGTCTCTGCTAAAAATACAAAAATTAGCCGGGCGTGGTGGCACGCACCTATAATCCCAGCTACTTGGGAGGCTGAGGCAGGAGAATCGCTTGGACCTGGGAGGCAGAGGTTGCAGTAAGCCGAGATCGCGCCACTGCACTCCAGCCTGGGCAACAGAGCAAAAGTCCATCTCAAATAAATAAATAGGAATTTGGGCCGGGCGTGGTGGCTCAGGCATGGTGGCATGTACCTGTAGTCCCACCTACTTGGGAGGCTGAGGTGTGTGGATTGCTTGAGCCTAGGAGGTCAAGGCTACAGGGAGCTATGATCTCACCACTGCACTCCAGCCTCAGCAACAGAGACCTTGTCTCAAGGGGAAAAAATATATAAATATATATATATTTTTAATAATATTCCTTCTGTACTCAAAATGAGTATCTTTTCCCTTATCACCATCACTAATAATACTTATCACCAACTTCAGGACAAGACATCCTGGCACCTGCTCATTATTATCAGGTCAATATGACATAATATATTTGGCAAACAATAGTAAATATGGATCTAGGAGAAAAGACCTAAGCACCAAACAAATCAATGTAATTAAAGAAAAGAAAAAAGAGCCAGATAAACATAAAATAATGAAAAACTTCTGGTTCAAGTCTGATCTCTAAAATGTGCTACTTGTACAGTTTAATGGAAATTAGACTGATTTGCTATCTTTCCAACCAGCTAATTACTATTTATAGTCTTGATCCTAATAGCTCTTTAGATTGTACCAGAAATTCACAGAATGATCTTATTAAAAGAAGTGAGCTAGGACTCACTAATATCATTACAGAATATAGAAATTTCTCCTTTAATACTTGTTATAATTAAAAATTATACTGAAGCTTGCCTTATGCAATGTTTTTACAATGCGTTTCTAGCAAAAATTCAAAGAATGTTATAATAATTTAGTCCATTCATAATGTAAACTAAATGTGAAGTGGGCAAATGAAGAAAGGAATTCTTCACATAAAAGACCTGGAATAAATCTGAAGTTATTTATGAATGTATATATACAAAGAGAAAAACCAGTAAACAGAAACAGTTACTTGAGCCTCAAAGAAGGACTATAGCTCAAATCCATTACAATCTGTTTAGGATGTTTACTATGCTATGCTATGTCATTTAAAATTTGTTTAAGATTTTAAAACAAAACCTCCTTAGAATTTGTCACCCAATTTCTTTGAAAAGCCTCTTATACACACACACATTAAATTTTTTTTGGCCAGGCACGGTGGCTCACGCCTGTAATCCCAACACTTTGGGAGTACAAGGCGTGCAGATGGCTTGAGCTCAGGAGATCGAGACCAGTCTGGGGAACATGGTGAAACCCCGTCTCTAATAAAAATACAAAAATTAGCCAGGCATGGTAGCACATGCCTGTAGTCCCAGCTGGGACTCACAGCAACATCTGCCTTCTGGGCTCAAGTGATCCTCCCACCTCAGCCTCCCGAGTAGCTGGGACTACATGTTGGGATCACCGTGCCCAGCCCATTAAATTCTTTTTTTGTTTTTTTTTTTTTTTTTGAGACTTTGTGGCCCAGGCTCCAGTGCAGTGGTTCGATTTGGGCTCACTGCAACCTTTGCCTCCCAGGTTCAAGTGATTCTCCTGCCTTAGCCTTCAGAGTAGCTGGGACTACAGGCACCCACTACCACGCCCAGCTAATTTTTGTATTTTAGTAGAGACACGTTTTTCCTTGTTAGCCAGGCTGGTATGGAACTCCTGACATGAAGTGATCCATCCACCTCCGCCTCCCAAAGTGCTGGGATTACAGGCATGAGTAAATTCTTAACAGGAATTTTCACTACATTCTATTAAACAATAAATTAACCTAAGTCTTAAGTCATACGTTTATCAGTAGCTCACATATTTCATTATCTCCCCTAACAATTTTAATGTCAAGGAATATATTACTGTCTTGTTCACTGTGAGCATTAAGTGTTCTTATCTTAACTAGAAAATAATGCATCCACCGGCCAGGCGCGGTGGCTCACGCTTGTAATCCCGGCACTTTGGGAGGCCGGGTGGGCGGATCATGAGGTCAGGAGATCGAGACCACGGTGAAACCCCGTCTCTACTAAAAATACAAAAAAATTAGCCGGGCGTGGTGGTGGGCGCCTGCAGTCCCAGCTACTCGGAGAGGCTGAGGCAGGAGAATGGCGTGAACCCGGGAGGTGGAGCTTGCAGTGAGCAGAGAGCGCGCCACTGCACTCCAGCCTGGGCGACAGAGTGAGACTCCGTCTCAAAAAAAAAAAAGAAAATAATGCATCCACCCACAAAATTTCAGAAAGAGAGGAGGGTCAAGTATCTTTAGAAGCCTATAACATAGATTCTAAATTAAGAGTCCCTGCTGCTCTAAAGAGAAGGGATATCACTCTAGTAACCAACACTATTGTAAACAATAGTAACAAAACATTCCCTAACCATATTGGCAAACATGGTGCCAAGCTGGTTCTTGCCTTAAGCCAAAAGAAACTCCAAGAAAAATGAAAACAGTGTAAATAAAAACAAATCAGAAGACATGATTGTTGCACAACACTGTCAGTGTACTAAATGCCACTGAACTGTATGCCTTAACCTGGTTAATTTTATGGTACGTGAATTTCACCTCAAAAAAATCACATATATATATGATTAAGTGTATCTCTCATATAATGAGTTCTCACCTCATATAATGAGAGATACACTTAATCACATGCTAGATATGGACACAGCCAGAGTCTCCAAAATACAGGATGACAAAAACTGACGTCTTCATTAGAAGTTACAGCCCGGCGTGGTGGCTCACGCCTGTAATCCCAGCACTTTGGAAGGCGGGCGGATCACGAGGTCAGGAGATCGAGACCATCCTGGCTAACACGGTGAAACCCCATCTCTACTAAAAATACAAAAAATTAGCCGGGCGTGTGGCGGGCGCCTGTAGTCCCAGCTACTCGGGAGGCTGAGACAGGAGAATGGCGTGAACTCAGGAGGCAGAGCTTGCAGTGAGCCAAGATCGTACCACTGCACTTCAGCCTGGGCGACAGAGTGAGGCTCCGTCTCAAAAAAAAGAAAAAAAAAAAAAAAATAAGTTACAGAAAAAGTACACAAAATAGAGCTAAAGAAAAAAAAATCAAATATTTGCTGAAGTGCCTCAAAAATCAAGCTGCTCCAGGCCGGGCGCGGTGGCTCACGCTTGTAATCCCAGCACTTTGGGAGGCCGAGGCGGGCGGATCACGAGGTCAGGAGATCGAGACCACGATGAAACCCCGTCTCTACTAAAAATACAAAAAAATTAGCCGGGCGTGGTGGCGGGCGCCTGTAGTCCCAGCTACTTGGAGAGGCTGAGGCAGGAGAATGGCGTGAACCCGGGAGGCGGAGCTTGCAGTGAGCCGAGATGCGCCACTGCACTCCAGCCTGGGCGACAGAGCGAGACTCCGTCTCAAAAAAAAAAAAAAAGAAAAAAAAAATCAAGCTGCTCCTTTGGGGGAGAAAATGTTCCTTCAGAAGAGCCACAGAAATAAGCAAAGCCATGATGGAATTTGAACTCACACTACCTTTCTACCAGATCAAACCAGACAAGTCACGGCTGTTCTGAGGATTTACGGTATGGCCCAAGGCCATTGTTTAACAACAAATCTGCCAGAGTCAAAGCACATAATCACTCTTACTTGCCCTCGACAAGAGTGTGATGTCACTGCATTTCGGAGAAGGCCTCCCTGCACAGGATTATATATCCAGATTTAACATAACCTAGTTTCTACCAAATATAGGTTGTCAAAGTCCCTCCTCTCCTATACCTCCCTCCAGTTCTCCAAAAGAGAAACTGAGCAGCAAAGTAAGATTAATACTTTGGGTAGAATAAGGTCAGAAAAAAATTAATAGGGTCTTAATTCAAATGGCTCTCTGGGAAGCTAAATTAGTTCGTAAAGTCCCTAAACCCTTCTTTTCACAAAGTTGGACTTTACAAAGCTCAGTGCCCATAGTGAAAAACTGGCCAAAGTTAACCAAATTATAAAGCAGAAATGTCATTCCAGTAATCTTTTATTATAAGGGTGAGAGGTGCCAAATTCATTTCTAATCAAATATTCAGTAATAATGCAAAGACAACAGCATCATCAGGTATTATCTTGCTCATAAGAAATTATGAGACACAAAAGCTAAAATCACCTGTGATTTCTATTTAAACGTAACAGACTACAAGTAGCTTCTTAATATTATATAGAAGCAAAGGAGTTCAAAAGTTTTACATCTAATTCTTAACCAAAATAACATTAAACTCTGGAAAACTTAAGCCTGGAACGAAAGAAAGGACAAGAGAAAGGAGAATGTGCCCTATTTAATATATTCCTTGCTCAGCTTGGTTCAAACTTGTGCCTAAAAAGTTAGTATTTCAAAATATGGACCTTTTAAGGAAAGAAAGAATGAAAGAACTGGACCTCCTTGAGTTTCTTCATACACAGTCAGAATATTAGATTTATACTGATTTTACCACCCAGCTTTTAGTGAGGATGCTCGCATTATATACATCATCCTTTCTGCTTCCTTGAAAGCTTCAACGGCTAAGATACCTGCAAACAGTTCTCACCTTACCAGCACGCTTAGTCATCACTGGAATGTGTTAACACGTTTTCTTATAGAGCTGCACCTCCTTCATCTGCTGCTTTCTATTACTACTTTGTAAGTGTACCCTGAGGCTAGGCAATTGAATTGTACAAGGAAGATAACTAATCATTTAAATTGATTCTCATTGAGACCACCTTCTTTCTTAGTCATTCTGCCTTTGTAAGCTTAATGCATTTACTTTTTCTTTTAAACCACAATGGTTATGATAAGTCTTTGGCAGTTTTCAAAACATTTTTTCTTCTCAAAAGTCAAGTTTGGCTGGGCGCGCTGGCTCACGCCTGTAATCACAGCACTTTAGGAGGCCGAAGCGGGAGGATCGCTTGGGCCCAGGAGTTCGAAACCAGACTGAGCTACACAGTAAGACCCTGTCACTAAAAATACAAAAATAAAATAAAATAAAAGTCAAAAGTTTAATGAAGCATCCGCGTGAGTTCAATAAAAGCCTGTCCCGCCACCCCACCCCTCCAAAAGAAGACTACTCTCGAGAAAACAAGCAGCATGAACAAATTATTTGGATTCAAATGATAAGGAAGTAACAGGAAGTTCCAGTTTCTTTACTTTCAGCTTAATCTACAGCCTTTCCCAAACCAGACCATTCCTGCAGAGCCCAGAAAAAAAAAAAAAAAAAAATGCCGGGTTAAGATTTGCCCCCATTTGCTTCCCCCTCTCTTACATCGGGTCAATTCTGGAGGTTACTCTTTCCTTCCTCCAAGAGTCAGGAATGCCTCTTCTTTCCCCAGCTGGTCAAGATTCTAGCGATATGCTCCTCCATTACGGAGCAAGGAAGAGGTTATCTCTTACCCTCGTTACCAGAGAGACGACGTTCGCCCACCAATGAGCAAACCTTTGAGGGAATCCCTTTTCCCTTTCGCTTGCTGGACACGTCTCAGCCTCTCAGTGAACGACGCCGAGCGGGGAAGAAAGACGGTTCCCCCCCCACGGCCTCCAGGCTCTATCAGCCACACCCCTGGCCTTTGGTCCTCCTAAACCCTCAATTCCGAAACACATCTTCCCCTCCTGCCCCCAACTACCTGCTGCCACACCCGAGGATTCCCTCACCGCACGACAGGCATTATGGTGGAGACCCTTTCTCCAACCTTTTCCCTCTCAATGGTCACACCCGACGGTTCCCTGCATCATCAACGGTCACGCTCTTAGGATTTCCTCGCCTCCGCCGGTCCCCGACCCAGCCTGGGGTTCCCCTTATCTCCGTCCCCCACCCCGTCAATTAGGGACACACCCCAAAGGCAACCGCCCTGAACTCACCGGAGGCGGAGGCGAAGGCGAGGGTGGGGGTGGCGGTGGGAGCCGAAGAGCACAGCCCGGGTGGTGGTGTAATGGTTTCTTGCCCGTCACGATTCCTTTCTAGGTCTAAGCCACTGCGCAAAACCCACTTTGCCAGGGACAAAGATGGTGGGCAGGAAACTCTGACGTCAGATAACGTCGCCGAGTGACGTCATCGGGGTGCGCGGGAGACCTAGAAAGGCGGTGATCTCTTGTCGCCTTCCAGACCCAAAGATTTCCTTTGGTCCCGGCAAGCTGGCCCATTTGGGCCTCAGAGGATGTAAAGTGGCTGCTCCAAAGGGATATATTTAAAAAACTGACAATGGATTTGTTTCCTCGCACAGAAATTCTCTGAAAAACATAAACATAGAGATGATGAAATATCCTGTTCCTTTCTGAAAAAACCCCCTCAGCTCATTTTCCTTCCAGGCTCAGGAGCGGACAATGGTGATATAGCCCAGGCCTATATACAGGCAGTGGGGCTAGAGGATGGTGCTGCACGTAAAAGAGGTTGAGGAGGCATTGGATGTGAGTTTGAATCGCTACCCTGAATGTGACTGGGACAGTTCATGTCTCATCAACCTTCTTATCTGTGAAATGAAAACAATGATAGTATCTCTCTTGGGCATGTGAAGCTTAAACCAGATAAATTAGGTAAAGTGCCTAGTATATAGTAGGTGTGCTTACACAAAAGTAATTTTCTTTCGGACACTAAGACCTAGATTCCAGGACCTGGAACTGGAGAACAAGATTGATGATGTTAAATGAACTAGCTGTCCCTAAGGTTAATTTCAGGGTGTAAGGAAGGATGGAGAGCAAAGTGATGATTTTTCTCACATTTTGCCCATGAACTCTGTGAGTCAAAAAGTGTTTCAGTATTTTAAAACTTAATTCTTAAAAAAGTGATCAGAAGTACATTAAAATTTTGTATAACATACTCATGTATTATTATTTCCTCTGTTATTAAAATAGGCGCATAGGGAAAATTAGAAAGCCAGATATAAAGTGAGAGAATGTAAACACGGTAAATCAGATAGCTGCATAATGTTATACAATATTTCATGACAGAAAATTCCGAAAGCGTTAAGCAAAAAAAGGGACACCAAACAATATAGTATACAGTATAACTATATATGTATAGAAAAAAAAGGCTAGGATAGGCCAGGTGTGGTGGCTCACACCTGCAATCCCAGCCCTTTAGGAGGCTGAAGTGGGCGGATCACCTGAGGTCAGGAGTTTGAGACCAGCTTGGCCAATGTGGTGAAACCCCGTCTCTACTGAAAAAACAAAAATTAGCTGGGGGTGGTGGCACACACCTATAATCCCGGCTACTCAGGAGGCTGAGGCAGGAGAATGGCTTGATCCCAGGAGGTGGAGGTTGCAGTGAGCCAAGATCTTGCCACTGCACTCCAGCCTGGGTAACAAAGCCAGATTCATCTCAAAAGAAAAAAAAAAAAAAAGCTTGGATATTCAGCAGAACGTTAAAAGTGGTTATTGAGGGATAGTGAGAGTTTTACTTTTCTTCCTAATATTTTTCTGTACTTTTCAAAGTGTTCTACAATGAACATTTATTTCTATGATTGGGATGTGCTTTTTAGATCATATTGTTGAAAAATATGATACAGAAAAATGCTTTGAAATAAGAAAAAAAAAGATACAAAACTCTAAATCCAGAGGAGTATATATACCTATTAGTGGTTCCCTCTGGGTGTTGATTACAAATGTTATCTTCTTTATATGTGTTTTATTTTCCATTCCTTTCTCTGAAAAATGCATATATTTTAAGGAAAAATGAACCAATACTATTTTCAAAATACAGCATCAATCCGAAAGCTTTTCCAACTTCATTCTCTTCCATTTTTGGGTGAAAGTATGGACCAATCTCCCTTCTTTTCACCTTTTGGGACCATCACGGGCTCATAATCTAATGGGAGACCACTCAGGAAACTGTTGAAATGATCCAGCCACACGATGATGGTGGTTTAAACAAATAACTGTTGATATTTATTATGATTTTATGTCAGTTACTCTGCTAAGTACATTTTTACATCCTCACCACCTGATAACCAGGTAGGTACTATTACTTCCTCTATTTTAAGAGATACAGAGAAGTTAAAAGGTAGAATTAAGATGGCCAGGCGCGGTGGCTCACGCCTGTAATCCCAACACTTTGGGAGGCTGAGGCAGGCAGTCACGAGGTCAGCAGATCGAGACCATCCTGGCTAACATGGTGAAACCCCATCTCTACTAAAAATACAAAAAAAGGTAGCTGGGCGTGGTGGTGGGCACCTATAGTCCCAGCTATTCAGGAGGTTGAGGCAGGAGAATGGCGTGAACCTGGAAGGTGGAACTTGCGGACACACACACACACACACACACAAAGGCAGAATTAAGATTTGAACCCAGGAAGTCTGACACTAGGACTGATAAGGCTTATGTTTTAGGTTACGGCAAGGGATGAATGGTGGTACTAGTCACTGAAAATAGGAAAATATAAGAAATGGCAGAAGTTTGGGGAAGGATAGGGAGGTGATTAGTTCATTTTATACGTTAGGTTAGAGTGAAGATCTCTATCCAAGAGGTACTTGATTATATGTGTCTGAAGATAAGGAATGATCTGGAGTTAAATTTGTGAACTGTGAGCATACAGAAGATAATTCAATCTGTGGGCATGAACATTATTCATGAAGAATGTGGAAAGTGAGTGCTTGGGGCAGAAACAGATAAACCCAAGAATGCAAAGAGGACTGAGAAGGAGTAGTCAGAGAGGTAGGAGGAAAAGCAGCATAGTATATTTTAGGATGTTTTCAGAGTTTCATGAAAGTAGGGACTATGCCAATCTGTTCACTCTTGCACACGTGAGGCTAGCCCCACCACACACACACAAATTAATATATGTTGACTAAATGCATAAATAAGTGATCAACAATATTAGTTGCTATAGACAGGAGAAGGGCTAAAAAGTGTCTACGGGATTTAGCAACATGGAGGTATTTGATGTTATTGCTGAGAAATCAGTAGAGATATGAAGGCAAAAGTCATACTGCAGATGTTTGAGGATGGATTAGAAGTGAGGAAATAAAAACAGGAATTGCAGATAACTCATAAGAAAGTATGACTAAAGAAAGCAGAGATGGTATTTGAGGAAAAGAGTGGCAAGGATTTTTTCTTTCTTGAGGCAGGGTGTTGTACTATTGCCCAGGCTGGAGTGCAGTGGTGCCATTACAATCACTGCAGCCTCGACCTCCCAGGCTCAAGCAATCCTCCCACCTAGCCTCCCAAGTAGCTGCGACTACAGGCGTGCATCACTACACCTAGCTAATTTTTTTTTTTTTTTTGTAGAGAGGGGGTCTTGCCATGTTGCCCAGGCTGGTCTGGAACTCCTGGGCTCAAGTGATCCTCCTGCCTTGGCCTCCCCAAATGCTGGGATTATAGGCGTGAGCCACCAAACTCAGCCAATTTTTTAAAGTTTAGTTCTATACTCATACATTTTCTCTACACTAACCCTTTAGCATACCATGGGTTTAATTATCTTTCTTACATATATGGCTCCAAAATCTCTTATCTCTAGCCTAGACCTAGTCCCCAAATTTCATCACCAAACTGATAACTATACTGCTGGGTTAAATCATAAGGAGATGGAGGAGGTTAGAAAAACCTGGTTACAGAGTTGGGCACAGTCGTTTACACCTATGATCCCAGCACTTTGGGAGGCTGAGGTGGGAGGATCACTTGAGCCCAAGAGTTTGAGGCTGTAGTGAGCCATGATCATGCCACTGCACTCCAGCCTGGATGACAGAGTAAGACCGTCTCTAAAAAGAAAGAGAGAGAGAGAGAGAGAGAAAGAAAACTCGTTCAAGGTACAACTCCTAGGAGACAGAGGTAGATTTCATAAAGATGTCATTAGAAAAATCTTCAAGAGGCTGGCCGTGGTGGCTCATGCCTGTGATCACAGCACTTTGGGAGGCCAAGGCAGGTGGATCACCTGAGGTCAGGACTTTGAGCCCAGCCTGGCCAACATGGTGAAACCCTGACTCTACTAAAAATACAAAAATTAGCCAGGCATGGTGGCGCATGCCTGTAGTCTCAGGTGCTAGGGAGGCTGAGGCAGGAGAATTACTTGAACCTGAGAGGAGGAGGTTGCAGTGAGCTGAAATTGCACCACTACACTCCAGCCTGGGCAATAAAGCAAGACTCTATCTCAAAAAAAAAAAGAAAAAAATATTTAAGAGTTTTGATTCATACCTCTCTGCTGTTCAAAAACTTTCATCAACTTCTTATTGCCTAACATGTTTGAAAGCTATTCTTCCCTCAGTTTCCTCCATCTGTGTGCTCCTTTCTTTGGTTTTCTCATCTATAAAATGAAGGAAGATAGTAACATCTAATCATAATATTGAACAATGAAATAAATTACATGTAAAGCACTTAGAACTATGGCTGGCACATAGCATGGACTATGGAACTATTTCCTATAATTGTGATTATTTTAATAAATTGCACTGAGTTGCTCAAGCCAGAAACCTAGGGGTCATTCCTGATTTCCCTTTCCTTCAACTGCCACATCCAATCCATCTCCAGTTGTCAATTCTACCTTTAAAATCTCAAAGCCGTGGCTGGGCGCTGTGGCTCCCGCCTGTAATCCCAGCACTTTGGGAGGCCGAGGTGGGTGGATCACAAGGTCAGGAGTTTGTGACCAGCCTGGCCAAGATGGTGAAACCCCATCTCTACTAAAATTAGCCGGGTGTTGTGGTGGGCGCCTGTAATCTCAGATACTCGGGAGGCTGAGGTACAGAACTGCTTGAACCCGGGAGGCGGAGGTTGTTAGTGAGCCGAGATTGCGCCACTGCGCTCCAGCCTGGGCAACAGAGCAAGACTCTGTCTCAAAAAAAAAAAAAAAAACTCCAAGTCATCCACCTCCCTCTATTCAATCTCATAAATCCAAGCCACCATCACCTTTTGCCTGGACTATTAGAAGCCTATAAGTCTTCTCTCTACCATTCTCCACATAGTGGCCAGGTTGTTTAACGTTTTTGGATGTATAACATACATTTAAAAATGTGCATATCTGGCCTAATGTGGTGGCTCACACCCGTAATCCCAGCACTTTGGGAGGCTGAGGCAGGGGGATCACTTGAGGCCAGGAGTTTGAGACCAGCCTGGCCAACATGGCAAAACCCTGTCTCTACTAAAAATACAAAAATTAACCGGGTGTGGTGGCACATGCTTGTAGTCCCAGCTACTTGGGGGGTCTGAGGTGGGAGAATCACTTGAACCCGGGAGGCAGAGGTTGCAGTGAGCCGAGATTGTGCCACTGCACTCCAGCCTGGGCTACAGAGCGAGACTCTATCTCAAGAAAACAAAAACAAAAATGTGCATATATCATAAATGTAAAGCTTGATATAAATACTGCATACCCACAAAACCATCAGAGACATCTTTAAAAAATATAAACCTGACCAGGCACGGTGGCTCACGCCTGTAATCCTAGCACTTTGGGAGGCCAAGGTGGGCAGATCACAAGGCCAGGAGTTCAAGACCAGCCTGGTCAACATGGTGAAACCCTGTCTCTACTAAAAATACAAAAACTAGCCGGGCGTGGTGGCGGGCGCCTGTAATCCCAGCTACTTGGGAGGCTGTGGCAGGAGAATCGCTTGAACCCGGGAGGCGATGGTTGCAGTGAGCCATCATGCCATTGTACTCCAGCCTGGGCAACAAGAGTAAAACTGTCTCAAAAAAAAAATATATAAATATATATAAAAATATATATACATAAATATATATAAAAATATATAAAAATATATAAAAATATATATATAAATATATATATAAATATATATATAAATATATATATAAATATATATATAAATATATATATAAATATATATATAAATATATATATATAAAAATATATATATAAATATATATATACCTGATCACATCTCTGGTGTGTGAATCCTTCATTGGCTTCCCATTGCACTTGGACTAAAATCCAGGGTCGTTCCCATGGCCTGTGAGTCCCTGCATGGTTTGGCCCGTCTACCTCTCTAACATCATTTTGTGCCTTTCAGTCACTGCTCATTTCCTCATCATTTCACCTTTTGCCAGCTATAATAGCCCTCAAACACACCAACCTCTTTCCCACCTTAGGGTCTTCACAATACTCTTCCTTCTGCCTAATATTCTTTTCCCCAACTCCTTATATGGCTGGCTCCTCATAATTTAGGTCTTTGTTATGTCCTCAGAAGGGCATTCCGATTATCATGTCTAAAAGATTTGGGCCTCCCAGACCTCTTATTCGACTTGCAAATTTCTTTTTTTTTTTTTTTTTTTGAGACAGAGTCTCACTCTGTCTCCCAGGCTGGAGTGCAGTGGTGTGACCTTGGCTCACTGCAACCTCTGCCTCCCAGGTTCAAGTGATTCTCCTGCCTCAGCCTCCAGAGTAGCTGGGATGACAGGCATCCGCCACCATGCACCACCACTCCAAGCTAATTTTTGTATTTTTAGTAGAGATGGGTTTTCGCCATGTTGGCTAGGCTGGTCTCAAACTCCTGACTTCAAGTGATCCACCCATCTCAGCCTCCCAAAGTGCTGGGATTACAGGTATGAGCCACCGTATCTGGCCCTACCATTCCTTTTTTTTTTTTTTTTTTTTTTCCGGAGACAGAGTCTCGCTCAGTTACCCAGGCTGGAGTGCAATGGTGCAATCTCGGCTCACCACAACCTCCGCTTCCCGGGTTCAAGCGATTCTCTTGCCTCAGCCTCCTGAGTAGCTGGGATTACAGGTATGCACCACCACGCCCAGCTAATTTTTTGTATTTCTAGTAGAGACGGGGTTTCTCCATGTTGGTCAGGCTGGTCACGACCTCTTGACCTCAAGTGATCCACCTGCCTCAGCCTCCCAAAGTGCTGGGATTATAGGTGTTCTTATGCCATACATTTAGTTAACTTTTGGAGTACTTCCATGGGACTATCAATCAAGACATCTTGCTTTCCCTTGGCTAAGAGTGAAAGACAGGGTGGACAGGGAACTTGAACCAAGAGAGGTCAGTCGAAATTTGTATCATGAGCAGAGTCACAAACAGAAATTGGTGGAAGCTCGTTCACTGCAACACGTTGCCTGGATAAGAACTTCTAATTCCTGTTAGGCAGTCCCAATAGTATTGTTAAGTTCTTGTTCTTTCAGGGCTGGCTTTACTTATTTTGTGAGCTACTTCATACACTTCTAATAAATTCCGTTTTAGTTTAAATTAGCCTGTTTGTTTCTGTTGCTTATAACCAAAGATCCCTAAGTGACAAAAATGTTTAATTTCCTGCTTGATTTAGTTGATGCTACTTCTCAACTTTGTATTTTTGCTATTCACTTAAGAAAAGCTTGTACATAACAGTTACTATTAAACAAGCACCTAATATGTATCCAGGTGCTTTATATGGATAAACTATGTCTAGTCTTAAAACTCTGTAAGGTAAAAATCATGTATCAATATAATGTATTTTGGTAGAGTAAAAAACACTTTTTATAACTGTAATTAAGGACAATTTGTAAGGTTTTCTCTCCTATTGGAATAACTAAATCCAAACCTTGTTTTTGAGGGTTCTCATTATGCAAACCAATTATTTTTATAACATAAGGGCCTCTAGGGCAGTAAACAATACCTTCTATTCCCAGCTATTTAGTCCAGAGGTGGCACTTCCCAGAGGAAGGGAGGAGAGGTGGAACTCTCATCCAAATTCAATAAGGCTGTGTCAGCCAACTTCAGCGAGACAAAGCTGTACATAACATAAAAGCACTTTACAAACCTTAAGGTAAATCACATTCGTTTTGGTATAAAAACGGCACGAAAGGAACCTTTCAGTCAAGTATCCCTAGTGCATGCTAGTTACAATTCATAAAGCTCCCTCTGCTTTAGCACTGTATTCATATCGCTGGTGGTGACATATCCAACTGTGTTCAAGGATGGAGACCATTTTCATCCAGTATAGCAAGTGCATGCAGTTATGCTTGAACATAGCCAAAACCTGGAAGCCGTTAAACTACCAGCTTGGATGAAAATTAACCGTCTCAAGTACTGAGGAACAAGCATGAACCTTTCTCAATCCAATCATCTTTCCTTATAATTGGCGGCAATAAATCTAAGGCTCCTATCTCCTGCTATGTTGCTTTAAATCATTTCTGGAAGGCTAAGACTTATAAATTAACCACCATCCCTCCTGCGCGTGTACAGCAAAGTCCTTTCCACCTCCAGATTCCCTTCCTCCCTCCGCCCCTAGCTCCATCTCCTGCAGGAACACAGGGCTCAGCAATGGGCCCGAGCTCTGGCTCCCGGCGCCAGACGTCTGCGCGGTGCCCCCAACAGCTTGTCAAAAAGACCTCGCAGAGAGAGGTTCAGAGCTGTAGCTTTCCAGCGAGGCTACCATGCAGACCCAGCTACGAAAAGTAAACCAAACCAGCGGAGAATTCATAGCCAAAACCAGCCAACAAAGGCCCGCTTCTATTTCAGCGGGGCGGGAGCGGAAGTTCAGGTGGGTCATAGAGTTCTCTAGTTCTGGTTTCCGGACCGCATTCGGAACTAGAGCGCCTTTCTTCCGCCAGGCGTCCCTGAGGTCCTGGCAGTTTCATTTCCGGGTGCGGCTTCTGTCATAAAGCGGAGACCTCCCTTTAAACGTGGCGTCGTGGGTTCTTTGCGCCTCGCCTGGGGTCAGCGAGCAAGGACGGGCGCGGGCAGGGATACTCAAAGCCAACAGCTGGAGTCAGCCCTCGTGTCCCGGGCTCACGGTGGCACGACTGAATCCTCAGAGTCGGCTGGCTTTTGAGATCTCACGATTGGGGAGGAGGGGGGGTTTCTGGTTCGCAGCTCCAGAGGATCGCTTTCCCTCCCCCATACCTGTCCCCCACAGTCACGCTCTGCCCTGACGTGCAGCATTTGACAAGTTACCCCCTCGCCACATACCACTTCCACCCACGTCCGAGTTAACTTTGTTCTTAACCTTCTTGAGACTCCCCTCCGCCTCCAGGTCTTTTTTCCCCAGTTCATTTTTGCCCATAAGATTGAGTTTCGAGTTTCAGATATCATGCAGAAAGTTTACCTTTAAGACTGAGCACTCATCTGATACTCTTCCTCCCGAAAAAGTTCATGCTCACGAGAGAGTTTGTGGGAAAAGTGAAAGCCAGTACACACAGGAAACAATGGCTGAGCACGGGGCTCACATCACAACTGCTTCTGTGGCCGATGACCAGCCATCCATCTTTGAGGTGGTAGCACAGGACAGTTTAATGACAGCAGTGAGACCCGCTCTTCAGCATGTGGTCAAGGTAAGGTATTAATTCTTGGAAAGGTTTTAGGGACAACAGGGTAAAAAACAAACGAATAATTTGTGCTTATTTGATAGCCTAGCGTTTGAAATAGCCAATTTGCAAATAACTTGTATCCCATGACTTAAGAGTTATTGAGTCTTTGTTATGTGTGGAGACCTGTACTGAATACCCAGCATTTCAGGGTCCAAAAGTGACTTCAGACAAAATGTGTAGACTTTAGAGGAAAAGGGGGAATGTAAATAGGTGTGGAACTTGTGTAATGGAATGAATTTCACTTACTGCTTTATTTTGCTTTAGGTTCTTGCAGAATCAAATCCCACCCACTATGGCTTCTTGTGGAGGTGGTTTGATGAAATCTTTACTCTGCTAGATCTTCTGCTCCAGCAGCATTATCTGTCTAGAACCAGTGCCTCATTTTCTGAAAACTTTTATGGCTTAAAGAGAATTGTAATGGGGGACACTCACAAGTCTCAGCGATTGGCTAGTGCTGGTCTCCCAAAGCAGCAGCTTTGGAAATCAATTATGTTCCTAGTTCTTCTTCCCTATCTGAAAGTGAAGCTGGAGAAGCTGGTTTCTAGCCTGAGAGAAGAAGATGAATATTCTATTCATCCCCCTTCTTCCCGCTGGAAACGATTTTACAGAGCCTTCCTGGCAGCCTACCCATTTGTGAACATGGCGTGGGAAGGATGGTTTCTTGTACAACAACTTCGATACATCCTAGGAAAAGCTCAGCATCACTCTCCACTGCTGAGGCTGGCTGGAGTTCGGCTAGGTCGACTAACAGTTCAGGATATACAAGCTCTGGAGCACAAACCAGCTAAGGCCAGCATGATGCAGCAACCAGCCAGGAGGTAAGGCCTTAACATTTCCAAAAGATCTTTAGTTAGTATTCTAAAATCTTATCCCAGTTTTGTGAAATTCACCTCCCTGTTAACTTTGTGGTATTTCATAGTCACAGAAAAGCTATTCCTTGTGTCCATAAAACAAGGACTGTCATCCTGGTAACCTTCACCATACTAGGTATACTTTAGTGCATACTTGCTATGTCCCAGGTCCTGGGCTAGGTGCTTGCTTTACCTACATTATCTCAATCCTCAACACAACCCAATGAAGTAAATGTATTAGCTTACAGTTGAGGAAACTAAACCCAAGCAGTTAAGTACCTTGCCAAGGTCACGTAGGTACATAGCTAGAAGGTGGCAGAGCTGGGATTCAAACCAAATCAATACAATTCTAAAGACTGTGCTCTTAATCATGATGCTGTGCTCCTTCTAGTTCATATTTGTGTTCTCCTACAAGTTCAAATGTACACATTCCTCAATACTGCTAAGTTTTTTAAGTGAATTGGTTTTTTTTTTTTTTTCTGGGTCACTATCTTCCACTAAAAAAAGGGAGGAGGTCTATATAATCAAATTCTCTACTGATTTCTCTTTCAAAACACAAAACCAAACCCTAATCATGTTACTAAAAACAAAGCTTAGCTCCTATGCTCCTAAAATACTGTAAGTTACAAAGAATCACTTAGAATAGATCCTTAAGGAGATAGTACCAGTCTACCAACCATTCAGTCCCCCAGTGATTCTGATGAAAAATGTAAGAACTGCATTTATGTCAGTCACTTTGTAATTATATCTAAATAAAGTTTCTCCCTTTACCTCCTTATTCTTTTCTCCCAACAGTGTTAGTGAGAAGATAAAGTCAGCTCTGAAGAAAGCTGTTGGGGGTGTTGCCTTATCCCTGTCTACTGGCCTTTCTGTGGGTGTATTCTTCTTGCAGTTCCTTGACTGGTGGTACTCATCTGAAAATCAAGAAACCATCAAGTCATTGACTGCCCTGCCTACTCCACCACCACCTGTACACCTAGAGTATAACTCTGATTCTCCCCTCTTACCCAAAATGAAGACTGTGTGCCCACTGTGTCGTAAAACCCGGGTGAATGATACTGTTCTTGCCACCTCTGGCTATGTGTTTTGTTACCGCTGTGTGTTTCATTACGTGAGGAGTCACCAAGCTTGTCCCATCACAGGGTATCCAACAGAAGTACAACATCTGATTAAACTCTACTCCCCTGAGAACTGAAAGGGAATCATGTCTTATCCTCCAACAAAAGTATTGCGCTGTAATGCCACAGAGCTGGTTTCAGCATGGTATTGAGTTGACACTTCTCAGCCTCAATTCATAACTACATGAACTTTAAATGACTATATGGATTTCTTTAAAAGGATATGCCCATTTGATCCTAAACTTTTAGCCTGCTCTCTAGAACCCTACTTACAGTTGACCAAGCTGCTTAAAGTAGAAGAATCAGGACTGGCAGGGGATATGAGGGCCAGTGTAGAGATTAAACAAAATAATGAGTATACAAGTTTTTGCCTATCCCTTTCCTTAAAATATAAGAAATATAGAAGGTCTTAGGAAAAACCCAGGTTAGACCGCATAAAAAATAAAGTGAACAGTGAGGTGGTAGCAAGCCTTCTTTTTAGAAAAGAAAGCATTTACCTGCCTGTTTGTAAGGTGGAAATTTCATCAGTTTGCAAATGATAAGAAATGTAGACCTGCTCTTGATAGAAATGCTTAGAAACACTTTGGGGGAAAATAAAAAAGCTCCTTCCATATACTGTGAGACATTTGTTAAGTGACATCTGTCGTTTATCAGCTTTTAAGGATAAAAAAGGATATCTTAAAAGTTGGATATTTAGGATACTTAAGGATATTCCTTTATGAGCTCTCCATATCTTTCTTGAGAAACTGGTTAAAAAAGGAATAGGGGTTGAGTGTTACAGAGAGTAGTCTGAAGATTCCTGTGTAAAAGCAAAGCTAACAAGCAATGAAGAGATGAAGCAAGATACTAATCTAATTGTGTAAAGAAAGGATATTTTAATAAGTTCTTTCTGCTTGCTGCTAAGAGTTTGCTAAACTGTCATGAATTATTCTGGTTATTACTAAAGTTTCTATGAAACACTTAAGTAGATTTTAAGAATAAATGTTTCTGGAAAAGAACTGTTATGATTTTGTAGAAATGTAAAGATTACTTGAGGTGTTTAAAATAAATTTTTCATTCAGACTACCTTTGACTTTTTGAGGTGTTTTTATATTAACATTTTGCCAATTCAGTAGTTGGAACAAAAATCCTCTGCTCCAACAACAAGAATTCAGCCTCATGCTAAATACCTTGCATCAACTTAAGAAACACTTAAGTTGCCTGTGTAGGAGCATTTGTGCCATTGGATTGGCAGACTGGTGAAAACATGGGTTAAAAAAAAATCACTAGAAGAGGAAGGATGAAAATGATTTTTAAGAGCTTCTGCTGACATAGGTGTTTTCCAATATTTAACTCATTTTACCAGTTCAAAGCACATTCTCTGATAGCATAAAGGTGATAAAGCGAAAATTTTAAATAGAATATCCCATGGATTTTAACATTAAGACATTTATGATGTTAGTTGAGACAATAAAAAAATAAAATATTAAAACTTTTATATGCCATAAGAAAAGTATAATGGATTTTAAAATTCTCATTAAACCTCAAAGATTTTACCAAAGCAAATATCATGGTTAATTAAACATTTTTTTATTTTTTATTTTTTTACTGAGACAGAGTCTCACTCTGATGCCAAGGCTTGAGTGCAGTGGCGTGATCTCGGCTCACTGCAACCTCCACCTCCTGGGTTCAAACAGTTCTCCCACCTCAGCCTCCCAAGTAGCTGTGATTACAGGCACGTGCCACCACGCCTGGCTAATTTTTGTATTTTTAGTAGAGGCGGGGTTTTGCCATGTTGGCCAGGCTGGTGTCGAACTTCTGACCTCAAGTGATCCGCCTGCCTTGGCCTCCCAAAGTGCTGGGACTACAGCGTGAACCATTGTGCCCGGCCAATTAAACGTTTTTAATACAGTAATAAGTGAATAATAGAATTGAGCCAGATTCAGGATTGAAATGATGTAGTCCTCCATGAAGAATTCAAAGCAAGAGTTTTCATCTCAACCTAAGAAGAAAAACATGAGAATATCAGTAATTCAAAAGAATATAAAAGAAACATCTTAAACATAATAAAACCAGTGTCCAAACAGGATACAACACACCTGTGTGGAAAAACCACAACCAGAATCAGCTCAGAGAGAAGATTAAGAGATCATACCCTGGTCAAAGCCAACAGTGAAGCAATGGCAATACCAGGTCAGACTACTTCACTCATCATTGCATCGCTGCATTTCATCTCCTTGTATTACCTAAGAGCAACCCAGTGCCCTAGTTTCACATCCAAGAAAACATAGGCTTACCTATGAAAAAAATAAAGCCTTCTATTCAGGTAAGTTTCAACCACGGGTTTCTAATTAATATTTCTTTCTTTCTTTTTTTTTTTAAGACAGGGTCTTACTCTGTCACCCAGGCTGGAGTGCAATGGCCTGATGATGGCTCACTGCAGTCTCAACCTCCCCAGGCTCAGGCGATCATCCCACCTCAGGCTCCCAAGTAGCTGGGACTACAGTCAAAGGCCACCACACCTGGCTAATTTTTGTACTTTTTGTAGAGACAGGGTTTTACCATGTTGTCCAGGCTGTTCTCAAACTCCTGGACTCAAGCAATCCACCTTCTTCAGCCTCCCAAAGTGTGTGGATTACAGGCGTGAGCCACCATGACTGGCCTGTTTTCAATTAATATGTATCTATTTTTATTTTGAGACAAGGTTTCACTCTTGTCAATCAGGCTGGAGTGCAGTGGTGTGATCGTGGCTCACTGTAGCCTCAAACTCCTGGGCTCAGGCGATCCTCCCAGGTAGCTAGGACTACAGGTGCACGTCACCACCCCGGCTAATTCTTTTTAAATTTTTGTAGAGACAGAGTCTCGGTATGTTTCCCAGGCTGGTCTCAAACTCCTGGCTTCAAGTGATCCTCCTGCCTTGGCCTCCCAAAACCCCGGGATCACAGGCTTGAGCCCATAAGCCTGCCCTTAGCCTAGTTCAAAAGCAAAATCTTTAGAAAATGTATTTTCTTTTTTAAAATTTCTTTCTTTTTTCTGGGGACAGGGTCTTGCCCTGTCACCTAGCCTGGAGTGCAGTGGCACGATCATGGCTCACTGTGGCCTCAAACTGCTGGGCTCAAGCAATCCTCCCACCCCAGCCTTCTGAGTAGCTGACATCTCAGGTGAGCACCACCATGCCCAGGGTCTTGCCATGTTGCCCAGGCTGGTCTCAAACTGCTGGGCTCAAGTGATCCTCCCTCTTTGGCCTTGCAAAGTGCTGGATTACAGGTGTGAGCCACTGTACCTGGCCTAGAAAAGATTTTTTGTTTTTTGAAACGGAGTCTCACTGTGTCGCCCAGGCTGGAGTGCAGTGGCGCAATCTCGGCTCACTGCAAGCTCCGCCTCCCGGGTTCACACCATTCTCCTGCCTCAGCCTCTCTGAGTAGCTAATTTTTTGTATTTTTAGTAGAGATGGGGTTTCACCATGTTGGCCAGGCTGGTCTTGAACTCCTGACCTCAAGTGATCTGCCAGCCTTGGCCTCCCAGAGTGCTGGGATTACAGGCGTGAGCCACCACGCCGGGCCTAGAAAAGATTTTCTACTAAATTTCTTTATAAACTCCAGTTCATTTAATATGCAATTTGATTTATAATTCTTCTGCCAACATAGATTAAAATTATATTCATAAAAGTTTTTAAACCAGAATCTTTTATCTGAAGAGTCCAAGAACCCAGAGAGGCTATGATCTGCTGAAGATCCATAGGAAATTAACTGCAGAGCTGGAAAGAGAACTTGAGGTATGATTACCAGATTTATATATTTTTTCAGTAACAACTAAATAAAAGGTTCAATTTCATTTTTCTCTAGGGTCCTACCTTTAGATTTGCTAATGAGGAAGGACATGGAAAATAAAGAAAGCAAGGCAAAGCATGGGTAATTCACAGTCTGAAAAATCAATTTGTGAATGAGAAACCTGACCTCCACTCCACTCCACTCCCTCACTCTGTCGCCCAGGCTAGAGTGCAGTAGCACAGTCTCGGCTCACTGCAACCTCTGCCTCCCGGGTTCAAGTGATTCTCCTGCCTCAGCCTCCCGAGTAGCTGAGACTACAGGCGCGCACCACCACGCCCAGCTAATTTTTGTATTTTTTAGTAGAGATGGGCTTTCACCATACTAGCCAGGCTGGTCTTGAACTCCTGACCTTGTGATCCGCCCGCCTCAACCTCCCAAAGTGCTGGGATTATGGGCGTGAGCCACCGTGCCTGGCCTCTTTATTTTATTTTTTGAGACGGATTCTCACTCTGTCACCCAGGCTGGAGTGCAGTGGCACTATCTCAGCTCACTTTAGCCTCTGCCTCCTGGGTTCAAGCAGTCCTCCCACCTCAACCTCCCAGGTAGCTGGGATTACAGGCATGCACAACCAGGCCTAGCTAATTTTTGCATTTTCAGTAGAAATGGGGTTTTGCCATGTTGGCCAGGCTGGTCTTGAACTCCTGACTTCAAGTATCTGTCCACCTCGGCCTCCAAAAGTGCTGGGATTACAGGCGTGAGCCACCGCACCTGGCCTCTTCAGACTTTCAAAATGATATTGTCAGTATCTAAAATTCTGGGGCCACCATATACTGCCTTCAGCCATCTATAAACATCAATAGACTGATATTCCCCAGTTAAAACCGACAGCTGTTGGTCTGTGTTCACTAATCAGCAACTAAGCTCCATAAAGAGGAAAACTAGGTCGGGTGCAGTGGTTTGCACCTGTAATCCCAGCACTTTGGGAGGCCGAGGCAAGCAGGTCACCTGAGGCCAGGAGTTCCAGACCAGCCTGGCCAACGTGGCAAAACCCCGTCTCTATTAAAAATACAAAAATTAGCTGGGCGTGGTGGTGGGTGCCTGTAATCACAGCTACTTGGGAGACTGAGGCACAAGAATCACTTGAACCGGGGAGGCAGAGGTTGCAGTGCGCTGAGACTGCACCACTGCACTCCAGCCTGGGCGACAGACTGATCTCTGTCTCAAAAGAGGGAAAGTAACTTATGAAGCGCCTGTTACACAAGGGTTATGCTTGACCTTTTAGCTCATCATCTACGGGTGAAATGGGTACACATTAGAAATAAGAGCTTGGGCACAGTGGCTCATGACTGTAATCCCAGCACTTTGGGAGGCCAAGGCGGGCAGATCACCTGAGGTCAGGAGTTCGAGACCAGCCTGGCCAACATGGTGAAACCCCGTCTCTATTAAAAGTACAAAAATTAGCCGGGCGTGGTGGCAGGCGCCTGTAATGCCAGCTACTCAAGAGGCTGAGGCAGGACAATAGCTTGAACCTGGGAGGCGGAGGTTGCAGTGAGCTGAGATTGCACCACTGCACTCTAGCCTGGGCGACAAGAGCAAGATCCTGTCTCAAAAAAAAGAAAGAAAGAAAACAGAGGCCTCAGCCTCTGTTGAAGCCTTCAAGCATAACCCTTGTGTAACAGGCACTTCATAAGTTACTTTCCCTCTTTTGAGACAGAGATCAGAGCTTAATAATTTAAATAAATCTGCCAAAAATAATGAAACTTGTGAACAAAGCCAAGCTCTGAACCAATGAGTGCTTGGCTCTAAACCCCACGTTCCTTCTGGCAGACAATACTGCTATCTCAATGGGCCTCCTGCCTCCAGTTTCTCTCCCATCCAATGTACTTTGAATCTTACACACATACTAACCCTTATATATAGGGGTGTGATTACTCACAAGCATTCAATTGCTCCCCATAGTCTAGGAAATAAAGTCCTAACGACTTTGTTTAGCAATCAAGATATTTCAAAACAGACCCAAATTTATCCTTAAATACACCATAAATAACTCAAACATGTCTTTTGTTTGTTTGTTTGTTTGAGATAGAGTCTCGCTCTGTCGCCCAGGCTGCAGTGCAGTGGTGGAATCTCAGCCCACTGCAACCTCAGCCTCCTGGGTTCAAGCGATTCTCCTGCCTCAGCTTCCCAAGTAGGTGGGATTACAGGCATGAGCCACCATGCCCAACTAATTTTTGTATTTTTAGTAGAGACAGGGTTTCACCATGTTGGCCAGGCTGTTCTTAAACTCGTGACCTCAAGTGATCCACCTGCCTTGGCCTCCCAGGTGCTGGGATTATAGGCGTGAGCCACAGTGCCTGGCCCCCAAACATATCTTACAGTCTAATCAACCCAGATTATTCCTTAATCCTCATATTGGCTCTATTTGACCTTATGCCCTCCATCTAGAAAGTCTTTCCCCCCTGCAGAAATCCTTCCTGTACTTCAAAATCGTATCCCTGCAGTTTGCAACCCTTCAAATGCCATCTTTTGCATGAAGCCTTTTTTCATCAATCCAACAGGAAATATCTGTCCTCCTTCTGAATTATGAAAGCACATTAATACCTGTTTTGTGGTACCTATTTCACTTTGTATTTTAAGATCCAAACAGCCAGCCTACCATGTAATTCAAGATCTTTACAAGTCGAATCCCTCCCTATCTGCTTCATTGTCAGCTGGGCAAACCCCCCATGTGCTCCAGCCACATGCGGCAGGTACGCTTTCCTAGTTCCTGGAGTCCTTCTCCACCCCTTTCGATGGGGAGAAAACCTATGTATACTTTTTTTTTTTTTTAAAGATTTTTAACAATATTTGGATTCTTAGTTTGTGGGAAAAGAGTAAGATAGTTACATCTAGATTGTTATATAGCTCAGGCTTTTTAAGGGGGATATTTAAACATAGAGTATATAACTTTAAAATGCCCAGGTGTGAGGAGATTTGCCTTATCACTCAAAAAAAGGGTCAAGAGTAATCATCCCAAGTTTAGGTTGAAGTGGGTAAGATTACAGCCAGAGATTAAAAGCTCACACATCCATAAGCAAGGTCCCAGTCAGGCATCTGGAAGGGCAAAGGGATGGCTCTGTGCTGGCTGAGTAAAAGGCGCTTTCATGCAGGGATAAATACCCACTCTAAGTATACTTTTTAAACTTTACTCAAGGCCGGGCGCGGTGGCTTTGGCCTGTAATCCCAGCACTTTGGGAGGCCGAGGCGGGTGGATCACGAGGTCAGGAGTTCAAGACCAGCCTGGCCAACATGGTGAAACCCCATCTCTACTAAAAACGCAAAAATTAGCCGGGCGTGGTGGTGTGCGCCTGTAATCCCAGCTACTTGGGAGGCTGAGGCAGAGAACTGCTTGAACCCAGAAGGCGAAGGTTGCAGTGAGCCGAGATAGTGCTACTGGACTCCAACCTGGGAGGCAGAGCGAGACTCCCGTCTCAAAAAAACAAAAAACAAAACAAAAATAAACTTTACTCAAATATCACTTTCTGTTAAATGTCCTTAATTCCTTCAATCATCCCCCTCTTCTAACTCTCACAGCGCTTTCTTCCACTACGGCACGCATCACACGCCAACTACTCACCAGTTCACCTTTTCCGCCCTCTCTCCCACTTGCCCAATCACAGAGTTCCTAAAGAACCAGGACTACGTTCTACTGGTCTTTGTAGCCACTGCACTCGGAATGGTGCCTAGTACATAGGAATGCGCGTTTAATTCATTGAATGAGCGACTCTTCCTACTAAACCCTAAGCTCCTAGATTATAAAAGCATCAACACAAGTTATAAATCCGACTTACCTCCAACATTTCACGTAGGTAAAGACCACACCTCAAGCACCTCCAAAGCCCTCATTTCCCCAGCCTCTACCTCATGGCGCTCTGCACAGCCATCTGCGCACAACCAGTGCTTACACACAGGAGGCCCTCAAAATAATACTAATAATCTAGGGTCCAAATCCCACGAACTCCTGGGAAGACTGAGAGTAAGGCCGGAGCCAAGGCTTGAACAAAACACCCAGGAAGGAATCTGCAGCCCGCTTTTCTAAGTCGTAAAACTCCTACGACCTGGACTCTCTCAGGAAGTCTGCTCCGGCCTGAGGAGGATGAAGGTAGCCAAGCCCTCCAGATTTCTGTCCCGGGCCAAACATGCTTCCAGCGTCCCTCTCCTCTGCTTCTCCGCCAGGCTCAGGTCTTACAGCCTAGCGCGGCTCTCGCCGAACAACCAATCCCACGGCGGCCATCGGGTCACGTGGGCGTCCCTGAGGCGGGGCTGGTGCGAGGCGAACGTCAAGGGTGGAGCAGAAGGGATGGCGGACGCATCTTTTCCGTCACCTCTTTGCGTCGCGGTCTCTATCCTGAGAGACCAGTCGCTTTCCAAGTTCTCAGCAATTCTCCCCCGCCCCCTCCATAGTTCCCCGCCGTCGGCAGTCGGGGCTACCGTTAGGCAGAGTGGTTTTGCCAGTACCCTGTTTCATAACTGGGAATGAGCATTTGAGGCAGGATTATAGTGTGTGTGCGCCCTGGGATTGCGGGAAGAAATGTTTTTTTTTTTTTTTTTTTTTTTTTTTTTTTTTTTTTTTTTTTTTTTTTTGAGACAGGGTCTCACTCAAGTCGCCCAGCCTGGAGTGCAGTCGCGCGATCTCGGCTCACTGCCACTTCCGCCTCCCAGGCTTAGGTGATTCTCCTGCTTCGGCCTTCTGAGTAGCTTGGATTACAGGCAGGCGTCACCACGCCCGGCTAGATTGATTGATTGATTGATTGATTGATTTTCCTGAGATGCAGTTTCGCTCTGTCGCCCAGGCTGCAGTGTAGTGGCGCTATCTCGGCTCATTGCAACCTCCGCCTCCCAGGTTCAAGCGGTTCTCGTGCCTCAGCCTCCCTGGTAGCTGGGATTACAGGCACCCACCATCATGCCGGGCTAATTTTTGTACTTTTGTAGAGACGGGGTTTCAACGTGTTGGCCAGGCTGGTCTTGAACTCCTGACCTCAGGTGGTCCTACCGCCTCGGCCTCCCACAGTGCTGGGATTACAAGCATGAGCCACCGTGCCCAGCCTCAACTGTGTTTATATTGGTGGGGGGCAGAGAGCGAAAGCAGGGAAAGCTATTGCAATGGTCCAGGTGAGAGCTAATAGGAGCTTAAATTAGACTGGCAGTGGAAATAGAGGAGTGGCATATGAAAGGCGAATGAGGATTGTGATGAATGTTAGATAGGGATGGGTAGAAGGACATGAAGAAGTAAAATGGAGAGTCTTCTGTACCAGACCCACTCAAGGCCTCTTTGGTTCGTTAAGGATTGGAAAGATTAGACAGTGAAGACAATGTGCCTTTGCGTGTGCTATTTCCTCTACCTGGTTTATCTTTCTCCCATCCATCTCCCTTTCTCTCAACTTGTTGCTTTCTTTTTTTTTTTTTGAAATGAAAGGTCTCACATATTTATTACTGAACTCAGCCAACCAAAGCATTCATAACAGATTCAGAGAGAAAAAATGTTCCCAATGAAACATGTCCAACTCTCCAGATAATGGTGACATTTTCAGCTTGATATGATAATGTGATTGTGACCTTCAGACATCATAAATACGTGTGCCATCTCATGTGCAATTCCTTATAGACCCAGCTTGGTTCTTCTTCAATGTCTCCTTTTGGAGTTGTACCTGATTTTATTACCAGTTTTCATCTGAATCCACTGCGGAATGGGACGATTTTGCTTTTGTTTCTTGGCCAGGAATTGCTTAATCCTAAAAGTCTTGTGAGAAGACCCGGCAAGAAGCAGAGTCAAGCACACACCACGAAGGCGGAGAAAGGAAGAGAGGGGGAAACCTGTTGCTTTCTTACTTACAGGTTCCAGCTCACAAGTCATCTCATTTAGGAAATCTTTTCTGATGCTCACTCGTAGTTATTGTCACTCCTCAGAACACCTAGAGAACACTGCTCATACATTGCAAACTCTTTAGAGTGGCACTAGAGCGTAGTGGTCATGCATGTGGACTATTTTGGCAAGTAACTTGAATTCTTTGTTCTTCAGTGTCACTGTTTGTAAAAAGGAGGCTAATAATAGCATCTACCTAATAGAACTGTTACAAGATCAATGACAACAATGCCTAATACGTAGAGTGCTCAGTCGATGTTATTGTATATGTTGTACTGTTATGCGTTTAGTACATGTTTTCCCTCTTTAGATTGTGAATGATCTCAGCTCACTGCAACCCCCACCTCCTGGGCTCAAGCAATTCTCCTGGCTCAGCCTCCCAAATAGGTGGGATTACAGGCATGCACTACCACACCCGGCTGATTCTTGTATTTTTAGTAGAGATGGGATTTCGCCATGTTGGCCAGGCTGGTCTCGAACTCTTGACCTCAAGTGATCCACCCACTCACCTTGGCCTCCGAAAGGGCTGGGATTACAGTCGTGAGCTACCGAGCCCAGCAGGGACATGTGTCTTATTCTTCCAGCTAATAGTAAGGCTTTCTGGCAGGATGAGAGTAATTGGGCTTTGGATTCAGATAGATCAGTATTCAACTCTCAGCTCTGCCACTTACTAGATGTGTAACTTTGAGCTTTACCTCAATGAACTCAGTTTTTTTCATTTATGTAATGTGAAAATAACACGTCTTGCAAGTTATTCTGAGGATTATATTTGAGAATGAAAATTGCATATTTGGCTCAAGGAAGGTAGTTACTAAATGAGAGCTTTTATTTTAATGGGTAGCCCCAGATGGTAGCACCATGTTTAGAACATTGTAAGCACTCAACAATTGATTTTCATTATTATTATTTGAGACACAGTCTCGCTCTGTCACCCAGGCTAGAATGCAGTGGTGCGATCTCAGCTCACTGCAACCTCTGCCTCCTGGGTTCAAGTGATTCTCATGCCTCAGCCTCCCAAGTAGCTGGGATTACAGGCGCATGCCACCATGCCCAGCTGTTTGTATTTGTAGTAGAGATGAGGTTTCGCCACGTTGGTTAGGCTGGTCTTGAACTTCTGACCTCAAGTGATCCGCCTGCCTTGGCCTCCCAAAGTGTTGGGATTACAGGCGTGAGCCACTGCGCTTAGCCGACAATTGATTATTGAATGAAAATGGCATTACATGCCAGGCACCATATGCAGCAAAGAGCACATGTTAATACACGTTTACTCTTTATGTGTATCATCTCACTTCATTCTGACAAATACTCTGTGGAGGAGGCTCTGTTATTATCTCCAGTTTACACAGAAGAAATCGGAGGCTTAGTTTAGTTTAACAAAGTTCTCGTAGCTAGAAAGTGGCAGAGCTGAGATTTGAACACGTTAGGAGCCCCAAAATAGCTGATCGAATGAAAGAATGATCGAAAGTGAGGAAACTTACACGGAGTCAGGTAGTGGCATAATGGAGCCCTTGGTCACTGTTCTATTTACACTCTTTGGATCATCTCTATGAAAGATTTGAGGGTGAGATAGAGGCACCTGGGGGTAAAGAGACCAACTTTTCCCCTTTAGTTGCTATTTGACAGTTTATGTCTGGTGAACATGCAGGCTTGTGTCTGGTGAACACAAGTAGAACTGTGGATAAACAGAAATGCTTAGTGAATAAACACATCTTAAATAAATTCGGTGTTCTTGTTCTTAGCAATCATCAATAGCATGGCCAGATGAATTTTCCTGAGACAGGAAAAAGCATGATCTAAGTTGCTGATTTCAAGTTGTTTTGCATCAGGAACATTTGCTTGGGAGCTATCAAAGCCAAGATGTGAAGTCCTCCCTGGCCTGACAACCTAACTATTCATATCCAAGGGACTTGACTAAGGACCTTTGAAGAAGGAAAAGAAGTTCCCATTGCTCATTTTCCACGTTATTCCCTGCTTCTCCTGATTTGATCCCCAGTACTACCCTGCAGAAGAACAAGAAGAAAATAGCAATCTATTTCCTAGTTCTCCTGACCAAATGATGTTATTCCTCTTGATTGGGAAGAAAATGGGGATGTACTTAGACTTCTGATTTTGAAGGCTTTCAAGCAATCCAGAATCCCAAACTTGAAAGAGTGAAAGAATACAAGTCTTTGAATTACACAGACCTAGTTTGGGATCTTCACTCTTCCACTCTCTGGCCGTATAGTCTCAGTTTTTGTGTGATGTGTAGTGCTCCCAGCATGGTCCCTTGCATCTGGTAAGCACATTTTCGGTAAATGGTGGTCATTTTTAGCCTTTGAAATGTAAGTAATATCAGAGGGATTTCAATATGAAAGTGAGGCCGAGAATTAAGGTAAACAGGAGAACTAAAAGTGAGACTGGATTCAGAAGTGACACGAATGAAAAATGAGTTAAAGTCAAAGCTGAGAGCAGGCCTTTGGAGCTTATTATGCTGCTGTGCGAATTATATATCATAGTACCCATTCTGCCTCCTCTCCTGGAAACTCCTTTCAGCCAAACACGTACAAAGAGTGATGCCAGCAGAGCAGAACTTTGTTGGGCAGTGGTGTCAGCTAACAACAACGACAAAAATAGGGATGTCCAGAGACTTATTTAAGAATGTCATTTCATCATAAACGAATTGAAGTAGAGACACAGAGTAGTTTGCCGGTTTGATTTAGAGGGAGAGAGGTGTATTAGTATTCTATGGCTGCTGTAACAAATCACCACAAATTTGGTGGCTTAAAACAACGTATTCTTTTTTTTTTTTTTTTTTTTTTTTGAGACACAGTCTCGCTCTGTCGCCCAGGCTGGAGTGCAGTAGTGCAATCTCAGCTCACTGCAAGCTCTGCCTCCCGGGTTCACGCCATTTTCCGGCCTTAGCCTCCCGAGTAGCTGGGACTACAGGCACCCACCACTATGCCCGGCTAATTTTTTATATTTTTAGTAGAGATGGGGTTTCACTGCGTTAGCCAGGATGGTCTCGATCTCCTGACCTCGTGATCTGCCCACCTCGGCCTCCCAAAGTGCTGGGATTACAGGCGTCAGCCACCACACCCGGCCCAGAAACATATTCTTTTATGAAAACTTATTTTAGGTTCAGGAGTACATGTGCAGGTTTATTATATGGGTAAACTCATGTCACGGGGGTTTGTTGTATAGATAATTTCATTACCCAGGTATTAAACCTGCTACCCAATAGTTATTTCTTCTGCTCCTCTCCCTCCTCCCACCTCAGGTGGGTCCCAGTGTCTATTGTTCCCCTCTTTGTGTCCATGTGTTCTCATCACTGAGCGTCCACTTATAAGTGAGAACATGCAGTATTTGGTTTTCTGTTCCTGTATTAGTTTGCTAAGGATAATGGCCTCCAGCTCCATTCATTTGGTTATTTTTGTTTTTGCGTTTTTTTTTTTTTTTTTTACAGCTAGAAGTTCAACATCAGTTTCACTGAGTTGAAGTCAAAGTGTTGGCATGGGCCGGGCACGGTGGCTCACACCTGTAATCCCAGCACTTTGAGAGGCTGAGGCAGGCAGATCACATGAGGTCAGGGGTTCGAGACCATCCTGGCCAACATGGCGAAACCCCGCCTCTATTAAAAATATGTAAATTAGCCAGGCATGGTGGTGTGCACCTGTAATCCCAGCTACACTGGAGGCTGAGGTGGGAGAATTGCTTGAACCTGGGAGGCAGAGGTTGCAGTAAGCCGAGATTGCACCACTGCACTCCAGCCTGAGCAACAGAGCAAGACTATGTCAAAAAAAAAAAAAAAAAAAGTGTTGCCATGGACCTGCTGTCTTCAGAAGCTCCAGGAGAGACTCTTCCAGCTTCTGGTAGCTGCTGGCATTCCTTTGCTTAAAGCTGCATCACTCCATCTCTGCTTCTGTGATCACATTGCCTCTTCCCCTTTTGTGTGTATCAAAGCTTGACCCAGTTTAGCCATCGTCCTCAAATAAGATAACTAACTGCCTCCCATCTGTTGGTTGTTTTTTCTTTTTTGAGATGGAGTCTCGCTTTGTCTCCCAGGCTGGAGGCTGGAGTGCAGTGGCGCAATCTCGGCTCACTGAAACCTCCGCCTCCCAGATTCAAGTGATTCTCCTACCTCAGCCTCCTGAGTAGCTGATATTACAGGCTCCTGCCATCGTGCCCAGCTAATTTTTGTATTTTTAGTAGAGACGGGGTTTCACCATGTTGGCCAGGCTGGTCTTGAACTCCTGACCTCGTTATCCACCCGCCTCGGCCTCCCAAAATGCTGGGATTACAGGCATGAGCCACTGCACCTGGCATCTGTTTTTTTTTGAGATGGAGTCTCGCTTTGTCACCCAGGCTGGAATGCAGTGGCACGATCTCGGCTCACTGCAACCTTTGCCTCCCAGGTTCAAGCAATTCTCCTGTCCCAGCCTCCCCAGTAGCTGGGATTACAGGTGCCCACCACCATGCCAAGCTAATTTTTGTATTTCTAGTAGAGACAGGGTTTTCACCATGTTGGCCAGGCTGGTCTTGAACTCCTGACCTCAGGTGATCTGCCTGCCTTGGCCTCCCAAAATGCTGGGATTACAGGCATGAGCCACTGCTCCCAGCATCTGGTGGGTTTTCTTTTTCTTTCTTTCTTTTTTTTTTTTTTTTTGAGATGGAGTCTCCCTCTGTTGCCCAGGCTGGAATGCAATGACATGATCTCGGCTCACTGCAACCTCTGCCTCCCAGGTTCAAGCAATTCTCCTGTCTCAGCCTCCCCAGTAGCTGGGATTACAGGCACACACCACCACACCAGGCTAATTTTTGTATTTTTAGTAGAGACAGGGTTTCACCATATTGGTCAGGCTGGTCTCGAACTCCTGACCTCAGATGATCCACCTACCTAGGCCTCCCAAAGTGCTGGGATTATAGGCATGAGCCACCACGTCCAGCCCATCTGTTGGTTTTTACCATTTGTTTTTTAATTATGAAAAACAATTTATACTCATTGTAAACCATTAAAAATACAGATCAGTTAAAGATAATAAAGGGAAGAAAAATAAATTAATTGAAAAATTACCTTTAATCCTCCTACCCAGGGATAGCCAGCTCCTAATCTATGAGGATTTTTCTAGGCTGGGTCTTGTGTTTAACAAAGATGAAAAGTAGGAAAAAGAATAAAAGTAAATAGAATAGAACAAACCATTTAGGAGGTAATGAAATAGGTTAATATTGCCCACAATGAATATGTACAGGACAGCCTAATTTAAAATAAAAATAGAGCTTTGCACACAAAATTTTCCAGCGCTGAAGGTGCATGTATGATATGTGGAAATGAAGCTCAGTCTCTTAGAAGTGATAAGTTTAACTTTTTCCATTCACCCCTGCATTTTCTCATTAGGACCTCATTCACTCCCTGAGGTCAGACCCTGGCCTGCTAATCTGCCCTGTCACAGGCTCTCCATGAGTCCTTATCGGCCTTCCTCAGTATGTCAGTGTTATGAAGAAGTGGGAAGTCTGCTCCTCCCAGGCCAATATCAAAGGGCAAAAGGGGCTGTGACAGAAGCAAACATTCAGACCACAGCTAGATGTGAAACTGAAGCAGCAAGAGGAAACACAAGAGCATAGGTAAAAAAAAAAAAAAAATCTTAAAAAAAATCTCATTTATCTAATTTTAGGTGCAGTCTGCATCTGAGGGCATGAGGGATTAGTAAAATAGTATTTAGGGAAAATTTGTAAAGGAAAATGAGTAAAAAATTCTGGGAAGGCCTGGCGTGGTGGCCCGTCCCTGTAATCCCAGCACTTTGGGAGGCTCAGGTAGGTGGATCACCTGAGGTCAACAGTTCGAGACCAGCCTGGCCAACGTGGTGAAACCCCATCTCTACTAAAAATACAAAAATTTATCGAGAGTGGTGGCTCTTGCCTGTAGTTCCAGCTACTCTGGAGGCTGAGGAGGAGAGTCACTCGAACCTGGGGGATGGAGGTTGCAGTGAGCCGAGAGATCGCGTCACTGCACTCCAGCCTGGGCACAGAGCAAAACTCTGTCTCAAAAAAAGAAAAAAAAAAATCTGGGAAATGTGGAAAGGATATTCATCTGGAGCTAGAATCTCAGTAAATGTTGTATTTATCATAATTGTTATCAGCATTCAAATAACATTGATGAGACTTAGGAGTCACAAGACCATGGGTCTGCTATTCAAAATCAATTAGATTTGTTTTGTGGGTCCCATCAGTGGAAGTTATGGGGAGACAAATTGCAGCTTAAAGTAAGGAGACCATTTCTAACACAGATGTCAGAAACTAGAAGGGACTAGAGGGACTATTTGATAGGTAGTGAGTTGCTTGTTGCTGGAGGTTTGCATAGCAACTTGTTGGGAGTTGGGAATATTATAGAGGAGATTTTAGAATCCGATAGATTGTTGGACTGGAGGATCTTTAAAGTCCTTTCCAACACTTCTGTGATTCTATCATATAAATAGAATGTTATGGGAAATTACCCTAAGGAGCCATAAAATACTACATTTACATGTACCTATAGAAGAGGCTCACATTCTAAAAAGAACTCCCCAGGTTGATTCTGGTTTTCCTGAAGGAAGTGAGAAGGCAACCAAGAACAAACTGATGTCAGAGGAGTGCACATGTCTTGCCGGATGCCTGCTTTCTTCCTCTTGGTGAGTACATACAACACCCACAGGGCCCCTGTTTTGCAAAGATCACACAGAAAGATGGGTTCTCTTCTCCTAGAGGAAGAATTTTGGTTGAGTTAGCAAATATTTTGTTTTGCAATTAACTAAAGGTAAGCAGATCTTTTCTGAAATATTTGTTTCAGAGCTCAAATTTCAGTTTAGGTGGCTGTTTTCTGGTCTAGGAAGCAAAAGAAGGGTGACAATAGTTTAGTTACCATGCCCCAAAATCTCGTGTTCTTTTCCAAGTCTTAGAGGTTTCCACAGCACAGGGCAGAACTATTAGAAGGGAAGGAAAATGCTGCTGTCACATCACACTACATATGAGGCAATGTACTTTTGAGATTTAGAACATGTGAAGAGTTAAAAGGTTTCTGCATTTGGTATCAACTGACATTCTTTCAGGAGTAAAATAAAGCTTTTCAAAGTGTATGAAATAATACATAAAAATATCGAATTTTATTTATTTACTTTTACTTTTTTTTTTTAGACAGAGTCCCACTCTGCTGCCCAGGCTGGAGTGCAGTGGTGCGATCATGGTTCACTGCAGCCTCAAACTCCTGGGCTCAAGAGATCCTCCCACCTCAGCCTCCTAGGTAGCTGGGACTGCAGGTGTGCACCACCATACCTGCCTAATGTTTAACATTTTTAAAAATCTTTTGTAGAGATGGGGTCTTGCTCTGTTGTCCACGCTGGTCTCAACTCCTGGCCGAAAGCAATCCTCTCACATCCACCTCCCAAAGTGCTGAGATTAGACATGTGAGCTACCACACCCAGCCTATGTTTGTGTTTATAGCAAGATCTTCTACAGTACATATACTACAAAATGATACTTCCTTAGTTCTCTAGTGCCTTCCTTTCTTCCCTTTTTGAATTATAAATAAGAGCATCTTCTCACTTCAACTTCTATTTCTGCGTATTCTCTAATACCTTCCTGGGCTCCTGTGCCAACTCATGCCCTTTATGTCTGGGCTCAGTGTTGGTGTTTCCTGATTTGAAATGCAAAATGGCTGAAAATGTTAGCAATTTAATTTTTCCATTATGACAAATATTAAGCATTCACCTTTATCCATGCCTACTTATTCTGGCAAGGCTAAGGATATTTGGCAAAGTGATTAGAAAACAGCAGTATCAAAGATAATTTCCAGTTGGGTGCGGTGGCTCACATCTGTAATCCCAGCACTTTGGGAGGGAGGCCCAGGCAGGAGGATTGCAACATAGCAAGACTCCATCTCTTAAAAAAAAAAAGAAAGAAAGAAAAAGAAAAAGAAAAATTAGCCAGGCATGGTGGCACGTGTCTGTAGTCTCAGCTACTAGGGAGACTGAAGTTGGAGAATCACTTGAGCTGGGAGGCTGAGGTTGCAGAGAACTATTACTGTGCCACTGCACTCCAACCTGCACAACAGAGCAAGATCCTATTTCAAAAACAAACAAGCAAACAAAACTAAAAAACCCAAAACAACAACAACAACAACAAATATACATATATAGAGAGATGATTTCCAACATTAAAATGTATCTCCAGTAATTGATAGTTTTGAAGAAAATATTGTAATCTTTGGAATTCTTGTTAATATAGAAACAATATTTCTGTCCTGATTATAGGAACTCCTTTCTTTTATTGTTTGGAGCACAGAGGGGCTGCTGAAATGGAGAATCTTAAGACTGATACTGAAATGCCCTATCCTGAGGTAATAGTAGATGTGGGCAGAGTGATTTTTGGAGAAGAAAACAGGAAGAAGATGACCAACAGCTGTTTGAAAAGATCTGAGAATTCTAGAATTATCCGGGCTATATGTGCACTGTTAAATTCTGGAGGTGGTGTGATCAAAGCAGAGATTGATGATAAAACCTATAGTTACCAATGCCATGGGCTGGGACAGGATTTGGAAACTTCTTTTCAAAAGCTCCTTCCTTCAGGTTCACAGAAATATCTTGACTACATGCAGCAGGGGCACAATCTCCTGATTTTTGTGAAGTCATGGAGCCCAGATGTTTTCAGCCTTCCACTAAGGATTTGCAGCTTGCGCTCCAATTTATATCAGAGAGATGTGACTTCTGCCATCAACTTGAGTGCTAGCAGTGCCCTGGAGCTTCTCAGAGAGAAGGGGTTTAGAGCCCAAAGACGAAGACCAAGGGTGAAGAAGTTGCATCCTCAGCAGGTTCTCAATAGATACATTCAGGAAGAGGAAAATATGAGGATATTGGCTTCAGAATTTTTTAAAAAGGACAAACTCATGTATAAGGAGAAACTCAACTTTACCGAGTCAACACATGTCGAATTTAAAAGGTTCACCACCAAAAAAGTCATACCTCGGATTAAAGAAATGCTGCCTCATTATGTTTCTGCATTTGCCAACACTCAAGGGGGATATGTCCTCATTGGGGTGGATGATAAGAGCAAAGAAGTGGTTGGATGTAAGTGGGAAAAAGTGAATCCTGACTTATTAAAAAAAGAAATCGAAAACTGCATAGAAAAACTGCCTACATTCCACTTCTGCTGTGAGAAGCCAAAGGTAAATTTCACTACAAAAATCCTGAATGTGTACCAAAAAGATGTCCTGGATGGTTATGTCTGTGTGATTCAAGTGGAGCCCTTCTGTTGCGTGGTGTTTGCAGAGGCCCCAGATTCCTGGATCATGAAAGACAATTCTGTCACACGGCTGACAGCTGAGCAGTGGGTGGTCATGATGCTGGATACTCAGTCAGGTAAAGGCAAGTGAAGTCATTGTCCCCATTAGCAGGGAGGAAACCCTTTCTCTGCCTTTTGTGGGTATTTGGTCATATATGTTAGTTAAAAAATAGAAATTTACTTTTGCTTATAAGTGTTCTCCCATTACAGTATTCCTTATCTAACATTTTTAGCTCCAAAGACTCAGAATATAAACTGTTTGAGGTCAAGAAATGTTTGGATTCTATGGCCTAAACAACTTTTTTTTCTTTAGACTCTGTCACCCAGGCTGGAGTGCAGTGGTGTGATCTCGGCTCACTGCAACCTCCACCTCCCAGGTGCAAGTGATTCTCGTGCTTCAGCCTCCCAAGTAGCTGGGATTACAGGCACACACCACCATGTTGGCTAATTTTTATGTTTTTAATAGAGATGGGGTTTCGCCATGTTGCCCAGGCTGGTCTTGAACTTCTAACCTCAAGTGATCAGCTCACCTCAACCTCCCAAAGTGCTGGGATTACAGGTGTGAGCCACCACTCCTGACCAGCCTAAGCAACTTTTAAAGGAAGTTACAGTATGCCATCAGCCATGAGTTAGGAAAGGTCTCCTTTTATTCTCTATAAACCTGTTGAAAAAATTATGCAGGCTGATCATCCCAGTCAAAATTGGAATAGCCTCATTTTAGAGATGATATTCTAGAGAAACACCATTTAAGAATAACTCTGAGGCCGGGCGCAGTCCTAGCACTTTGGGAGGCCAAGGTGGGCAGATTGCCTGAGCCCAGGAGTTTGAGACAAGCCTGGCCAACATAGCGAAGCCCTATCTCTCCCCTAAATATAAAAATTAGCCAGGCGTGGTGGTGTATACCTGTAGTCCCAGCTACATGGGAGGCTGAGGTGGGAGGATTGCTTGAGCCTGGGAGGTGGAGGTTGCAGTCAGCCGAGATCACCCCACTGCACTCCAGCCTAAGCAACAGAGCGAGACCCCGTCTCAAAAAAAATAAATAAATAAAAATAAAAAAAAAAATAAATGACTCCACTACTCCACTAATTCTTTCAAGCAAAACATTGTTGACAAATTTGAATTGTTTCAGTAGCATTAGGAGCTAATTACCTTAAGCCACTGGGCTTAGGCCACCAAGTGGGGGAAAATGATGCAAAAGGAGATGCTAGAGCAAGGGGGTGCTGGGGGAGCAGGACCCCTGGTGTTCTCACTTACCTTTCAGTTTTGCTTGGAATCAGCCTTGGTGATTCCTAATCAATCCATAAAGGACTATAGGCTGAACTACGCCTATCTGCTTGCCTTCACGGCCAGTATGTTCCAAATTTCATCAAGACTTGAGTGATTAGAGAATTTTATTGGGTCATTCTTTCTCTTAATTTGTTTGAGTTCACTTCTCTCCTCCTCTCGCCTAAAGATCCTGCCACTTTTGATTCCATCTAACCTTAGATGGGGACATAAACAACTGTAACAACATTTTTTTTTTTTTGAGACAGGGTCTTGCTTTGTTGCCTAGGCTGGAGTGCAGTGGCATGATCTCAGCTCACTGCAGCCTCCACCTCCCAGGTTCAAGCAATTCTCCCACCTCAGCCTCCTGAGTAGCTGGGATTACAGGCACACCACCATGCCCAGCTAATTTTTTTTTTTTTTTTTTTTTTTTTTTGAGACAGAGTTTCGCTCTGTCACCCAGGCTGGAGTGCAGTGGCACGATCTCGGCTCACTGCAAGCTCTGTCTCCTGGGTTCACGCCATTCCCCTGCCTCAGCCTCCCGAATAGCTGGGACTACAGGCGCCCGCCACCATGCCCGGCTAATTTTTTGTGTTTTTAGTAGAGACAGGGTTTCACCGTGTTAGCCAGGATGGTCTTGACCTCCTGACCTCATGATCCGCCTGCCTTGACCTCCCAAAGTGCTGGGATTACAGGCATGAGCCACCGTGCCCAGCCTAATTTTTGTATTTTTAGTAGGGACGGGATTTCACCATGTTGGCCAGGCTGGTCTTGAACTCCTGACCTCAGGTGATCCACCCACCTCAGCCTCCCAAAGTGCTGGGATTACAGGCGTGAGCCATCACATCTGGCCAACACCATTTTTAAAATACTGTGCTTTAATCCTTGCTAATCCCCACTAGATGCCTTTTCTTCTTAGAGATAACCTGGAGTCAGAATATTATAATGGAAAGGAAGCTTAGGGATTATTACTTCACTCCTGCGTGACAGGTGAAATGACTTGCTCAAGCCGAGTCACACGGTGACTTAGAATATGTGTGATATGTCCCCTGCAGGAATCCCCAGACTTCCTTTCCTGACATATGGGAGCTGTCTGAGGCATAGTAAGTACGACTGCTCAGGCACCCATGCACGTCACAGGTCTCTAGTAAGAAGAGCCAAAAAAAAGAGGCTTTTTTTTTTTTAATTTTTATTTTTTGTCTGAAACAACTTTCCGTGTAATTGTCTAGCTCCTTCCAGTTTGGGCACAGACTACAACTCTTGCCTGATTTCATCAGCTTCATCTGCACGGAAAAGTCCCGGATATCCCATAAAAGTCCACGAATTTAAGGAGGCTCTGCAACGACATTTGTTTCCAGGTATCCCTCTTGATTTCAACTTCGGGGACTATTTGTTTTCTAAAATTGAGTTGGGAGGTATTAGTAGCAATGAGTTCAAGTGTTTCTCCTTAGGGAAGGTCAAATGAAGGACTTAGCAGACATAATGATCCTGAAATTTTACATATATCTATATTACATATGTATAATATGTATGACTGGAAACAAGGGTCACATATATACTTATTTAATAATAATTATTAAATATTTATTATTATTAATTTATTATATAATTATTATATATAATTGTATGTAATATATAATTATATATAATATTTATATATCTATATATCTGACCCTTGTTTCCAGTCATCTGATTCCCACTATTACTATTTCTGTGTGCCTTCCAACTTCTCATAACATATGGCTTTTGTTTTCCAAATTTGAGAGTGCAGGGAATTTCTTAGGTCTCAGCTATCAAAAAACTGCCCCTAGCTTTCCAGTGCAGAAGGAGCCATTGGGTTATCTGAACTTCTTCTAAAGCAGAGTTTCTCAACCTTAGCACTATTGTCATTTGAGTCAGATAACTCTTTGCTGGGGGAGGGAGGGACAGCCCTGTGAATTGTAGAATACTTAGCAGCATTCCTATCTGGTACCTGCTACATACCAGTAGCTCCCCTCCAATTGTGACAATAAAAAATTCTCAGGCCAGGCATGGTGGCTCATGCCTGTAATCCCAGCACTTTGGGAGGCCGAGGCAGGTGACCTCACCTGAGGTCAGGAGTTTGAGACCAGCCTAGCCAACATGGTGAAACCCTGTCTCTACTAAAAATACAAAAATTAGCCAGGTGTGGTGGCATGTGACTGTAATCTCAGCTACTCCAGAGGCTGAGGCAGAAGAATTGCTGGAACCAGGGAGGCAGAGGCTGCAGTGAGCCAAGATCACACCACTGCACTCCAGTCTGGGTGACAGCGAGACTCTGTCTCAAAAAAAAAGAAAAAATTCTCCAGACATTGCCAAATGTCCTTGGGGATGGGGGAGAGTCGGGGAGTAAAACTGCTCCTGATTAAGAATCACAATTCTAAAGGAAAGCTCTTATTTTCCCAAATGCACCGGGTATCATTTTTTTCTGCAACATTGCAGAAATACTTACCACATGCTTTTGTAAGTTTTGGTAACATCTATTCCTTGAATTTTCAGTGACACAGGAAGAGGTACAATTTAAACCAGAATCCCTCTGTAAGAAGCTGTTCTCAGATCATAAAGAACTGGAGGGTTTAATGAAGACCCTGATACATCCTTGTTCTCAGGGGATTGTGATATTTTCTAGAAGCTGGGCTGGTGATGTTGGCTTCAGGAAAGAACAGAATGTCCTGTGTGATGCTCTCCTAATAGCAGTTAACAGCCCCGTGGTACTCTATACAATCTTAATAGACCCCGATTGGCCTGGAGGACTTGAATATGCCCGAAACACAGCTCATCAGTTAAAGCAGAAACTGCAAACTGTTGGTGGTTACACAGGGAAAGTGTGCATCATTCCAAGGCTGATACACCTGACCAGCACACAGAGTAGACCTGGTGAGATCCCCCTGCGTTACCCCAGGTCCTACAGGCTTGCCGATGAGGAGGAAATGGAAGACTTGCTGCAGGCTCTGGTGGTGGTCTCCCTGTCCTCCAGATCTCTTCTGAGTGACCAGCTGGGCTGTGAATTTTTCAACTTGCTCATAATGGAGCAGAGCCAGTTGCTTTCTGAGAGTCTTCAGAAGACGCGTGAATTATTCATCTACTGCTTTCCAGGAGTCAGGAAGACAGCCCTAGCCATAAAGATCATGGAGAAAATTAAAGACTTGTTTCACTGCAAACCAAAAGAGATCCTCTATGTTTGTGAAAGCGATTTCCTAAAGGATTTTGTGACGTAAGAGTTTTACCAACTACACACCCACAAAAATATGTATATATATATATATATATATATATTCTTTTTGCAGTTGCAAGATTTAATAGAGTGAAAACAGAGCTCCCATACAAAGGGAGGGGACCCAAAGAGGGTAGCCGTTGCCGGCTCGAATGCCTGGGTTTATATCCCAATCATTGTCCCTCCTGCTGTGCTCTCAGGCAATAGATGATTGGCTATTTCTTTACCTCCTGTTTTTGCCTAATTAGCATTTTAGCGAGCTCTCTTTAGTATCTGATTGGTCGGGTCTGAGCTAAGTTGCAAGCCCCGTGTTTAAAGGTGGAAGTGGTCACCTTCTCAGCTAGGCTTAGGGATTCTTAGTCGGCCTAGGAAATCCAGCTAGTCCTGTCTCTCAGTCCCCCCTCTCAACAGGAAAACCCAAGTGCTGTTGGGGAGGTTGGCCGACAACCGCTCTAACTGCTTCCTGCTGAACTGGGGCGTAGTGGGGGTTGTGCAGTTGAGATTTCCTCGGGACGGGTGCCTTTGATGTTATTAACATTGGAGCATGGGCTAGCAGGCCGGTCCAGGGGTCCGTGGTAGATTTTACTCATGGACTGCATCTGGGGCTCCATTTGAAGAACCATTTGTAGCTTTACAGCTTCGATTCTGGAAAAGACAAACTTAACAAGGAGGTTAAAGATACAAGGTCCAAAGAGGAGTAACAATATTATAGCTGCTAGAGGTCCTAAGAAGGGGAGAATCCAGGGCATCCATTGGCTGAGGAGGCCCCAGGGTGTAGTGTTTTGAAGCCTCTCTGCTCTGCTTTGTATTCTATCTCGAATTTCTTTAACTTTTTTGGTGACAATTCTAGATTGATTAACATAATAACAGCATTCTTCCCCTAAAAACAAACAGGTTCCCCCTCTTTCGGCAGCTAGCAAGTCTAAAGCTCTTCAATTTTGGACTACTGCTGCTAGGGAGTTAAGTTGATCATGCAAGGTGACCAGGGAGTCGGCGACCCGTTCCATGTCACCATTTAGTTCTTGAGATAGTTTGTAGTAGAACTGAATAGAGGTTGTGATGCCGCCAGTGCCTAGCACTCCTGCTCCGATAACAAGAGGAGGAATGGGTACTCTTTTGTTGTGGGGCTTAGGTATGACATGATTGTATAAATCTTGTTCAGTGTAGATGGTCATAGGGGGCACTAAGAATGAGAGGAAGCACATAGATTCTGAAGAGCCATTCAAACAACGGTAGGCTGAGGTACCACAGACAAAAAATATTCCTGAGGGTAGGCAGACTATTCATGTGGGAGGAGTTACCCACCGATGTATTGGGAGTTGGTTGCACACACACAAAAATATATTTAGTCAGTCTTTTCGAGAGTGCCGCAAAAGTAATTTGTGTTTTTAGTTTAAGTTTTTGCAGTGCCTTAGTTGCATAAGTGCAAGAGCCCAGACTATATACACATTTCCAAATAATCATGGAATTGAGCTGTAAACAGGTAATTTATAATGTTCAACCTTAAACATCTATTATAAATAACCCACATGTGCATAACTTAAATTTATAGAACCAGAAACTTTTTTTTCACAATCCATGGCCTTATATTTAAGAGAAGTAGAAATGAACCCATTATGCTTTAAGTATACTTTCTGTTTGATACGTAATGTTTTAAAGTCATAGGGTATTTCTACTAATTAGACATTGTACCTAGCGAAACTTGAATTTAAATACAGTTGGATTTTGTTCATAAAATATTTTCAATTTTGACTTGTTCTGCATCAGTAATTTTAGAAAATATGCAAATGCACTTCTGATTTAAATCTCTAACTTTTAATTTAGTAAAATGAATTGATCATTATAGAATTCAGCAAATGGGGGCAAAATCATTATGATTTTCGGTTTGGTTTTGTTATTCAATGAATCTTTTTGAGCACTGTTGATGTGGTATCTACTGTGCTACATTTAGTGTTAGAGGAGAAAACATATTGAAGACCTTGCCATAAAAAAAAAATGTGAGTGTTGTATAATAATAAAGACATGCTCATTTTAATTAATTAATTTATTGATTTATTTTTGAGACAGAGTCTTGCTGTGTCACCCAGGCTGGAATGTAGTGGCACGATCTCAGCTCACTGCAACCTCTGTCTCCTGGGTTCAAGTGATTCTCCTGCCTCAGCCTCCCGAGTAGCTGGGATTACAAGTGTGCATCACCACGCCTAACTAATTTTTATATTTTTAGTAGAGACGGGGTTTCACCATGTTGGCCAGGCTGGTCTTGAACTCCTGACCTCAGGTGATCCGCCCACCTCCTTCTTGCAAAGTGCTGGGATTACAGGCGTGAGCCACTGCACCTGGCCTCATGCTCATTTTAACCGGCGAGAGGTTGGTTGGTAAATATTCCCCAGTGAAGGAGACCATTGGGCACACTGTTAAGAAGTCAGCAGGAGAAGTGAATCAAATAGGGGAGGGCTTTCTAGGCAAAGGGCACAGCAAGTTCAAAGACATGGAGACACTAGAGAACCAGAATGGTAGGTCTGACTAGAGCCGTGCAGACTGTGGGTATACAGCAGGTGGTGATGTTGAAAAGGAGGCAGATGCCAGATTATGAGGGATCCTGTAGACTGTGCTGAGGACTACGTACTTTATTAAGATTTATAGCTAAGTTTGAAAATACTCCAGTCAAAAGGCTAACTCAACAAATATCTATTAAACCCTTAATGTGAGAGGGATACAAAGATGGCTAAGAATCAGTGCTTTTATTTGTCCACACAGTCCAAACCAGAAGAGAAGAACATAGTTATGATTCAAGGCATAGGCAGTAAAGGCCCTAGGAACTGCCTGTGTAAAATCATGGCATCTGTAGGGATGAGTGATGTTGCTTGGATCCAAATTAAAGGAGGCAAAAAACAACCAAATTTGTTAAGAAAAAATACATATATGCTAAAGCATACTATAAAGGAAAATTGAGCTAAGTAAATGAGGTAGCTCTAAAGAGGCATAGCCCCGTAGATTTGGTACCCTACTTGATGTGTCATGGAACTCAGCATCCTCTTGATGTTTCTCTTACCAAAATCTAAAGAAGCTTTAGAGGAATTTGAACTAGTCCACGCTTTTTTTGCACGTAAAAATTATGATATGCATCGAGGTAACTGTTTTCCAGCTCTAAAGAGGATAGAAAGTAAAGAAATGGTAGTAAGAAGTGTAAGTTAACTTTGAGATTTCCTTTAGATGTAATGAACTTGTCTTCAGGATTGCCAAACAGTAGGAATGGATTACTAACAGAAATAATACAATCTGTTACCTGGGTTCATTTCAGAAGTTTCACATGCAGGTTTAACTGGATAACCCCAAAGAACAAGGTGTAAAATTATGCATTCTGTCTGTCAGGTAACTTGTAATTAGAACAGTTTTGTGGTATTCACACTACTGAATCAATGACTCAGCCTGCAGATGAGAATCAGCCTCTGATTCCATTCCAGAGAGTAATGACTACTGGTGTTCTTTTTGTTGATATGCCTCAAGCCCTGTTTTTTCCGTCCTTACAGCCAACAAACCACCTGCCAAGCTGTGACCCGGAAAACTTTCATGCAAGGGGACTTTCTAAAGATTAAACACATAGTGATGGATGAGACTGAGAATTTCTGCAGCAAATATGGCAATTGGTACATGAAGGCTAAGAACATCACCCATCCAAAGGCGAAGGGGGCTGGAAGTGAAAACCTTCACCGTGGGATTCTCTGGTTTTTTCTTGACCCTTTTCAAATCCATCATGCAGATGTCAATGGCCTTCCCCCTCCATCTGCTCAGTTTCCTCGAAAAACAATCACCAGTGGGATCCACTGTGCTCTGGAAATAGCGAAGGTTATGAAAGAAGAAATGAAGAGGATCAAAGAAAATCCTCCCTCCAACATGTCTCCAGACACATTAGCGTTGTTCAGGGAGACTGCCTATGAGGAGGCAATGTGTGCCCAGGCTCTGCCTGGGGTGTGTGAGACAAAGACTAATCTGACAACAGAACAAATAGCTAACTATGTGGCAAGAAAATGTCACAGCCTGTTCCAGTGTGGCTATCTGCCCAAAGATATAGCAATTCTGTGCAGGAGAGGGGAGGACAGAGAACGCTATAAGCTTGCACTGCTAAAAGCAATGGAATTAATTGAGACCCACAGACCATCAGAGGTTGTGTTTAGCCCGGCCACTGGTGTTTGGGGAAGCCACATTGTTTTAGACAGCATTCAGCAATTTTCAGGCCTGGAGAGGACTATCGTGTTTGGGCTTAGTCCAGAATGTGACCAGTCAGAGGAATTTCATAAGCTCTGCTTTGCTTCAAGAGCCATTAAACACCTCTACCTGCTTTATGAAAAGAGGGCAGCCTTCTGAAAATTATTACAAATAATAGAGGAAGACAGGAAGAGCAGAGTCCTTTCTCTTAGACAGGTGGCAGTGACTCCATTTTAATATTACAAGTGAGGAAATCAAGGCACATCAGTATGGCCTGGAGCCACAGAAATGTCTCTTGGAGCTGAGCCTTCCATTCCATTTCAATGCTACTGGCCTTTTCACAATGTCCTTCACTTCCTACCTATACAATTACAATAGACTTCATTAGTCCCCTGTCTCCAGCTTTCCCACTCAATCCAGCTGTCATCCATCAAAGAGAGTTCTCCTCAAACAGAGAACTGATTTTATGTAATACCTTGCTAACATTTCTTCAGTGAGTCCCTATAGCCTTCGAACCTAACCAATTTTCAAGGCTTTCATTAATATGCCCTGACTTGCTCTCCCAACCACATCCTTTATTGTATCTCCATCTCCCAGTGTTTCTCATGCACCCCAGCCCGCCTGGCATATATTTTGGGTGGTGGTATGGTGCCCTCCAGGCTGGTTACTTTGACTGGATAGGTCTTAAAAGTAGCCGATTGACTGGCACCTCATACTGGCTATGGGTCTCAAGCTTTCCAGGTCCAGAACTTGAATGCCTTTTTGTACCAAGTCTAGATCAGTCTCTTGGGGATGCTTTATGCTAATCAAGCTCACAAAGGACCAAAGCATAAATGAAAATGTTACTCGGCCAGGCGCGGTGGCTCACGCCTGTAATCCCAGCACTTTGGAAGACTGAGGCAGGTGGATCATGAGGTCAGAAGATCGAGACCATCCCGGCTAACACGGTGAAACCCCATCTCTACTAAAAATACAAAAAATTAGCCAGGCACGGTGGCAGGCGCCTGTAGTCTCAGCTACTTGGGAGGCTGAGGCAGGAGAATGGCGTGAACCTGGGAGGCGGAGCTTGCAGTGAGCCGAGACCTCACCACTGCACTCCAGCCTGGGCAACAGAGCGAAACTCCGTCTCAAAAAAAAAAAAAAAAAAAAGAAAGAAAAGAAAATGTTACTCTGTTAATTTATAGTGAGGACCATAGTCATAAGTGGGTCAAATGCTTTTGCTAATCAGTGCCCTCAACAGTAATATAGGAAGCCAAATTATATGAACATTATATGAACATAGCCTTACAGTAAGGGAAGCTGGTAATCTGATGCAAATGTTAAGTCTTCAAGCTATATTAGACTATTGCAGTATCTATTAGGTTGGTGCAAACGTGCAAAAATCGCAATTACTTTTGCACCAACTTAATATAAAATAAGATTGCAATCATTTCTAAAGTAAAGATATTTCTATCACAAGGACTAGACAAATTAGTTTGCAGGTTTACAAGCTAAAGCAAATTTAGAATGCTAAGGATGACTAGTTTTTCATTATTCTCTACCCTCAGATGAATTTTTTTTTCTCTGTCTTGGTTTCTAAAGTTTCCAGGTTCACCACCAACCCTCTGCTTACTGCCCTCAACATATACAAATTTTGCCTACATTTATCCTCTATGTATGTTAATACATTCATGTAGGCTAGAAACGCCTTATACTCTGCCGCTGGCCTGGAAAGTAGTCTTCCTATAAGGGGCCTTGGCACATCTCTGATCTCTTCCATTATGACTTGGTGCTAATTTTTAAATCCAACTCTCAGAGTTTACAGGGATCCTGGGTGGCAACTTTACCACCGACACCACCTACACACATCCCTGACTCCTGGTCTGTGCCTGTGCCATTTTCTCAGTCTTTAAACCCTTTTCTGTCCCCTCCACCTTTGAAATCCTTACTTGTCAATCACATCCTTGTTCAAATGCCTACTACCTCAATTAAACTTTTACTATCTCCCTAAGTGAAACTTTCCAATGTGTATGATACATATTAGAAATGAAATCAAAGTTCCCCTTTTCTAGTCAGCTTCCCAAATGGCTGAGCCAATTCTGTGCTCTTCAAATTACTCTTGCTTTTGCAAGGATTTTTAAATTGCTTTGGAAGTATTCCTATTTCCAAACTGTTTTAACTTCTAGAAAAGTTTAGGATAACTTGACTGACTCTGGGGAGGCTTGAGTCCAGGAGAACATGTGGAAATTTTGGTTATGATTTTAGATAAAGCCCTTCAGCCTTCCAAGAGGTGGAAGAGCAGGCAGGGTTTCGAGAAGCTGTCTTAGCTGCCATTCTGAATTGCTTAGGCCCATTAGAAGGGCTAGTCTGTACCTAGGCATGGATTGAAAAGAAAAACCTCTCCCTTGCTTCCCCTGCTCTAATTACCTGGTGTTTCTTCCTTTTTACCTTTCCTTGGGCGCTTTAGGGTAGTTTTGGGTAGGAGGAAATGAAGTTCGGCAATCGGTTTTGCAAAAGATGCCAGTGGATTGACATGCTGATGTAGGGAGATGGATGAATTCTATAAAAATAATTTAAGGAGTCAAAGTCAACAGGGTATGAAGGAGTATGAGTGGGACAAGGAATTGCTATATTTTAGTCATAAGCCTTAGTACCATTTGACTTTTTAAAATATGTGCATGCATCATATAATTTTTAATAAAAGAATTGATTTGTAAAGAATTGTTTTAAATATTGAATTTGAGAGTCTTTGTCAGTTCTTAGTCTAGTGAAACAACTCAATCAGGATGAAAGTAGAATAACTAACTCAGTGATTCTCAACCCTGGATGCTCATTATAATTTCCTGGCGGACTTAAAAAAAAATCAGTGATCAGGCCAGACACCAGACTAATTAACCTCAGCATGTCTGAACACAGGCTCGGGCATCGGTATTTATTAAATGTTGTCCAGGCAGGGTGCAGTGGCTCGTGCCTGTAATACCAGAACTTTGAGAGGCTGAGGTCTGGGGGAATCACTTGAGGCCAGGAGCTGGAGACCAGCCTGGGAAACATAACAAGACCCCATCTCTACAAAAATTTTTTTTTAAAAAACTTAGCTGGGCATGGTGGTGCATGCTTTTAGTCCTAGCTACTCCAGAAGCCAAGGTGGGAGGATCACTTGAGCCCAGGAGTTTGAGGCTACAGTGACCTATGATTACTCCACTGCACTCCAGCCTGGGTTACAGAGCAAGACTCTATCTCCTAAAAAAAAAAAATCCAAATGATTCTAATATATCACAAGGGTTGAGAACCATTTAACCCTTCTCCTAGTCTGTTCTTTCTGTCCTCAAAAAATGTGTGCACATTTCTCTTCCTATTAAGACTGTGAGCTCCTTGAGAGTAAGAGGATGAGTCACTTACACATCTTTATTTCCCCTAGAGCAATTAGTACAGTGCCTCACACAGGGCAGGCGCTCAGTAAATATGTGCTGAATTGTACTTGTAGCTTTTAGAAAACTAGAATCTACAATGATTCTATTCAATAGTATGAATTTGTAATGTTAGAGATTTCAAAGAAGTCAGTGTGGAGAATAATCTTTAACACTGTAATAATGAAGAATAAGGGAACAATAAAGGCAACTCAATTGTTTTCAGGCAACAGGTCAAATTAAGGATCTATGATGAAAGTTCACTAGATTCAAAATGTAAGATTAGGAACTGGTGGGGACTAAGAATAATGGACTAACTTGGTTGTATTTAGAATTCTTAATATTTTCTACTAAGTCTTAATATGATGGATAAAGCAATTAACTAAATGAAATAACTAAGATAAAAGAGAAGCTTTAGAAGCTGTGAGATGCTTCTAAAACTTACTTTTAAAAAGAAGGGTAATATAATATTGTCATGGAAGCTTCGGAAATGGAGAAAGGCAAAATTAAAAGTTCTTAATTCAGGCTGGGCGCAGTGGCTCACGCTGGTAATCCTAGCACTTTGGGAGGCTGAGGCGGGTGGATCACCTGAGGTCAGGAGTTCGAGACCAGCCTCACCAACATGGAGAAACCCTGTCTCCACTAAAAATACAAAATTAGCTGGGCGTGGTGGCGCATGCCTGTAATCCCAGCTACTTGAGAGGCTGAGGCAGGAGAATTGCTTGAACCTAGGAGGTGGAGGTTGCAGTGAGCTGAGATCTCGCCACCGCACTTCAGCCTGGGCAACAAGAGTGAAACTCTGTCTCAAAAAAAAAAAAAAAGTTCCTAAATCATCTTGTTATCTGGGTGTAACTTTTTTCCTTTTTGCTTATTTTTTTTCTATTCTTTGTTGATATGGAAAAATATTTTCACACAGTTATGATCAAGTTGTGCCTTCAACTTTATATCCTATATGTGTGCTTTTTCCGTTTAATTGTTTTGTGAGATATTGCTATAGACTACATTATTGTTCCCAATATTTCATACCTCTCTATATCTATACCCTTTGTAGTTACTAACATTAGAGATAGAGATATTTTCCACCCCTATAATGTGGCCTTGGTCATGTGACTTGGAATGTTAGTAGTTGTGATGTGCACAGAGGCTGTACATGGACTTTCAGCATTGGGTTTACTCTCTCGGGTTTCTGCTATTTCCATACAAAGAATGTACCCTGGGTGGCCCACCAGCCACTGAGCTATGTGAATCCAACTTGAACTCAACTCATGGCCTGGAGCCAAGTTCCACCAGTCCTAACTAGCTCAGCCAAAATCCAGCTGATCTGAAAGTGCATGAATGAGAAATAAAAGCTTATTATTTAATGACTGAGATTTCAAGGTTGTTTGTTTTGTAGCTGTAGCTGACTAATGCAGGCATTTCCTCATGTTGTAGCACAGTCTTCAATATAATCATTTTTAATGGGTGCACCGCATCCTAGCCAGATCATATGAAATTTCAATGATCATTCCCCTGTTATTTGTGTCACTAGCAATCTTACACCAATTAAGTTAAGCCAGGCACATACTCAGGCATACAACCTTTTCTTTTTCTGGTATATTTATAAATCCCTGGAGATGGGCTTACTGGACGAAAAGGTGACCTGGATGAAAGAATCACCTTAGTCAGATTAGTTCTGATGGGAAGTGAATAGAAAACCCCAATCACTGCATCTGATAATGTATAAATTTTGTTGCATTAACTAAGAGAACAAAATGCTGACATCAGGTTCTGATGACAAAAAAGAGGCAATGATATCTTGGAAACAGGTGACTCTAAAAGGGCTGCAAGGGAGCACAGAGAGTGAAACTAAGGCTCACCACCCTAACCTGGGGCTGCAGAGAAGAACTTAACTTGGAGACCTATGGGTAGAAACATGAATTATATAACCTCGACACTGTATTAAAAAAAAAATCTGTGGTCACTTAAAACTGACATAAGGTACAAAGAGAAAAGAAAAGATGCCTCTGACCATGAACAGGACCTTTTAATTTTTTTAATTAAAAAAATTTTTTTGAGACAGGGTCGCATTTTTGTTGCTCACGTTGGGGTGTAGTAGCGCAATCACAGCTCACTGCAGCCTCGACTTCCCAGGATCAGGCAATCCTCCCACCTCAGCTTCTGAGCAGCTGGGACTACAGGTGTGCGTCACCAAGCCTGGCTAATTTTGGTACTTTTTGTAGAGACAGGATTTTGCCATCTTGCCCATTCTGGTCTCAAACTCCTGAGCTCAAGCTATCCACCTGCCTCAGCCTCCCAAAGTGCTGGGATTACAGGCGTGAGCCACTGCACCCAGCCTAAACAGGACTTTTTAAAAAGAGAAACTCTGGCATGGGAAACCCATTTGAGAAAGAGGAGAAAGTGTCGAGGTCAACTAGATCTTCTGTGAAGCTGAATTGCCTCCGTTTCCCCAAGGTTTTGGGCAGGATGAACATAAAATTATTTTCAAGAAGCTTCAATCTGAAATAAATACAAAGTTTATAATAACTGCATGCTACTACTTATTGAAATCTTACTACAACCAGCTACGATTTGCTAAATGCTTTGCATACATTCTCACGACAACTCTATGAAGTATCTACACATTATCTCCACTTTGTAAATGATACAACTGAAGCACAGAGAATTTCACTTTCTCAAAGTCACGTATCAAGTAAGTGGCCAAGTTTGTTAAATGTAACATTTAAATAGAATCCTTTTTCTCATAATCCCAACTCTGAGAAGTTATAAATACTCTGAAAATACTCTCCAGTGTATGCTGGAATATTCAGAGTGAACAAGAATACTTATGTTTGCCATCAGGGTCTTCTGTCAAGCTCTTGTCTCTGGAAAGCATTAGCCTTTATTGTAAGCAGACAGCTGACTAGCCTGTTCTGTTTCCTACAGTTAACATCTGCAGTCATCACAGAGCCTCTTGACCATTCTGGAAAAGTCTGAATTTCTTGATCTGCAAAGCTCAGGATCAGACTCTGGTCATATTCCTGACCCATCCAAGGTCAGGCCCTCCTGACATGAACTGCCAGATCCCCTAAGGCTGCTTCATCTTACCTTCTCCCATTGCAACCTTGCAGGCATTTCCTAGTGATGTAGAATTATGATGTCCCCATCTTCCTTCCCTTAAAATCCCTGACAAATACAGGTACAACTTCAGAGCAGATATTGCTGATTATCAAGGGAAATGGGCATTTGGAAAGTTCCAGGGACAGTGTTTTCTCTCTGAATCTACCTCATTCACAAGGGGAAGGAGGGGCCTTAGCTGCCCCATTCAATATCTTCAGTTAACAGAAGGCAAACATGATTTTGAAAGAAATGGGATCAGTTTTCACTTTTGTTTCTTCTTTCATTCTCGATCTAAAATGGGTGTGAATACGAGAAATTAAGACATAGCCACTATGTATTTCCTCTTGTTATTGTTTACTACTTCAGAGTTCTCTTGGGCCAATTGCAGATAAAGTCCCTTATCCCTGCTTTAATCAGGGAACGCTGTCTTTGCCCAGTTGTACAGCTTGAAAGAGGCATGTGGTAGAAGGGGAGACAATGAAGGAAGCAGATGATTCCTTCCTAGCCAGCCAAATATAACAAACCCCACCAGTCAACAGCTAATACATCAAAATACCTCTACAGTCCCATTGATGTCTCCTCTGATATATGCAGTTACAACAAACATATATTAAGTGCTTAGTATGTACTAGACATGGTGCAAATTGTTTTAAAAAATATATCTTTTAACCCCCAACCAGTCTTTGAATTATGTATAGCAGTAAGGTAGGATAAGGCAGTGTTAAGGGCTTGAGTCCAGGGGTCGGATCAACTCTGGCCTTGAATTCCAACTCTATTCCTTAATTGGCTGGATGACCTTGAGCAAGTTACTTTACCTCTTCAAGATTCAGTTTTCTCATCTATAAAATAGAGGTAAAATTCATACCTGTGACTTCAGGTAAAGATGAAGATTGAAAGTTAATACTACATTTAGGCTGACCACTGTGGCTCACAGCTGTAATCCCAGCATTTTGAGAAGCCGAGGCAGTTGGATCACTTCAGCCCAAGAGTTTGAGACCAGCCTGGGTAACACGGTGAAACCCCATCTCCATAAAACAAACCCCCAAAATTAGTCAGGCATGGTGGTGCATGCCAGTAGTCCCAGCTACTTTGGAGGCTGAGGTGGGAGGATCACTTGAACCCAGGAGGTCGAAGCTACAGAAAGCTGTGATGGGGCCACTACACTGCAGCTTGGGGAACAGGGCATGATACTGTCTAAAAAAATAAAAATAATAAATAAATATGATATTGGCCGGGCACAGTGGCTCACGCCTGAAATTCCAGCACTTTGGGAGGCCGAGGCGGGCAGATCACTTGAGGTTGGGAGTTCAAGACCAGCCTGGCCAACATGGTGAAACTCCGTGTCTACTAAAAATACAAAACAATTAGCTGGGTGTGGTGGCACACACCTGTAATCCCAGCTACTTGGGAGGCTGAGGCAGAAGAATCACTTGAGCCCTAGAGGCAGAGGTTGCAGTGAGCCAAGATCGCGCCACTGCACTCCAGCCTGGACGATAGAGTGAGACTCCATCTCAAAAAATAAACAAATAAATAAATGAGACATTTAAATAAAGCATAGTATGTGGAAAGCTCTCAATAAATTTTAGATCTTACTAGTCCCAATTTACAGCTGAGGAGGTTATGACTTAAAAGATAAATACTTAGGGCCAGTTTCGATGGCTCACGCCTGCGATCGCAGCACCTTAGGAGGTCAAAGCTGGAGGATTGCTTGAAGCCAGGAGTTTGAGATCAGCCTGGGCAATATAGAGAGACCCTGTCTCTATAAATTTTTTTTCTAAATTAGCAGAGCGTGGTGGCACACACCTGTAGTCCAGCTACTTGGGAGACTGAGGTGGAAAGATTGCCTAGGCCCAGGAGTTCAAGGTTGCAGTGAGCCATGATCATACCACTACACTCCAGCCTGGACAATACCACAAGACTCTAGCTCTAAAAATAAATAAATAAGTAAATAAATAAACAAATAAACAATAAATACCTTACCCAAGATCACAGAACTAGTAAGTTCTGAATCTGAGATCTGAACCCATGTCTGTCTGACTCCAAAGTCCACGTTAGCTTCTATGTTCTTCTGTTTGTATATCAAAGTTAAAGGCGTAAGTCTCCTTCCGTGTTGACAGTAATTCATTTGATTTTATGCTGAGGCTTGGATCAAATACACTTAGAATACTGATGGTATTCTTAGCCTCTACAATTTTTCTACAAAATCAATATGATTTCCTAAATGACTTACATAATAAGAAATGTTCAGAGGATAGCATTTTGTATACCAAGAAACATAAAAGATATACCTGTCATTACAAGTTCTATATAATTACATTATAGAAAGATTAGAAAATAGAGAACCACAAAAGAAAATTCAGTCCCTATTATTACCGCCGAATCGTGCAGTTGCTTTCACTTTTGCTTGTTCATTTCCTGGTCTAGTCCACCGGCAGATATATTTTAGCAGAGTTGTAATCATGGCATACATTCCATTGTATATCCTGTTTGGGCTGATTGTTCTGGTGACCCCTTTCTTCTCTGCAGTCTCCCATATAGTATGTGAGGCATTTCCCACATTGCAGCCTAGGGAGAGGTGGCTCTTGGTGCCTTTGAACAAGGAACCAAGATTATCAGTGCAGTAGTGCCCCTTACGTTCGGACTGGTTTCATGAGCAGCCAGAACTCATGCCTATAGAGAATAAGAGGATGATGGGCAAGTAAAGGAGGAAAAAGCTCTTCACCTAATTCCATAAAATATGGGGTAGGGTGGGGTGGGGTGGGGGCAGACATTTTAGGGAACTGCAACAGAGCAACAGAATTAGGACAGAAGCAGCCTTCTTTCGTCGCTTCCCCACGGGTCACTGTGGGAAGATGGCATGTGTGTGTGCCCTGCTTGTGCAGTTGCCAGGCACAGAACCCAGGAGGTCTGGAAAGCAAACCTGTGTTTGGCCAAAGGTACTGAAGCATGGCAGAATCTGTTGCTCCCAAATATGCCATTTTGGCATAAGGATTATTTGGAGCTAAAGGCACTTGAAAATAGCAGATGCATATGAGGATGCAAAGGCATAAAAATAATAGACTCTGAGGACTCGGGGGAAGAGTAGGAGCAGGGTGAGGGATAAAAGGCTACATGCTGGGTGCAGTGTACACTGCTCGGGTGATGGGTGCACCAAAATCTCAGAAATTACCAATGAAGAATTTATCCATGTAACCAAACACCACCTGTTCACCCCAAACTGTTGAAATAATAATAACAATAAAAATAAAATAGCAGATGCAAAAAGGGAATCTTAATCTTTTTTTCTTCCTGAAAACAGGAGATAAAAGTCTCAAGTGAAAGATGCCCTTCCTGTACCAGGAGAAGAAAAAACATTCTTTGACAGGGGTCATACCCAGCATAATTCTGTACAAACAGACCTTGCTAAAATAACCCTTATCTTACTTTGCCTTCACACATACTTTAATGTAATTACTTTTCTACAGTCGCACTCTTTGCTCATCCTACTATATAAGCATTTAGGTTTCGGCACTTCTTTAGGTCTTAAATTTTCTATAGGGGCTCCTATATGTAAAAATCTGTATGTTTTTCTCTTATTAATCTGTCATAGGTCAATTTAATTCTCAGGCCTAGCCAAAATCCCTAAGAGAACAGAGGTAAAATTTTGCCTCCCCTATGGTTTCTGGTAATGAAAATGGGACCCTAGAAGGTTGGGATGTGCCACTCACTTCAGAGCTTAAGGGTAGGATCCCGGAAGAGCTGGCAGAACCTGCAGAAGGTAAGAATTCTTACCAATGTCAGCCCCCCGACGTATCTATCTGCAGTGCCCTATAGAGAGGAGAATGTATATTTTCCTTGTCTCTTCCTTTCCAAATTCAGATTGGCAGGAGAAAAACATTTGTAAGAATGAGTTCTTTGAATTGTAACTTTTATAAATTTGGTCTGGGTATGATCCACAGCCTCCCAGGAATAATAAAAAGTCCTTGTCTCTGTCGTTTGTGTTGTTTGTCTTAAGGAAGAAAGTCATGAGATTCGATTCTTCTTTCTTTTTATGTCCCGTGAGCTTGGCTTTAAAAGTCTCTCTGGTCTTCGCCGCCAGGGGGCGCAAGTGTTGCTGGTTTGCGTCAGGCCACCAGCCTGGAACCCAAGATCTAAGATAAGCAGCATTTTCGTCCGACTGTGCCAGCTCTCAGAGAAGTTTGTCTTAATAAAAGGTCCCAGTCCATAAGAGGCGTTTGTCATCTGAACCTTCATTTTCTTTTCTTTCTTTCTTTTTTCTTTTTCTTTCTTTCTTTTTTTTTTTTGAGTACAGGGTTTCACTCTTGTCGCCCATGTTGCGGTGCAGTGGCGTGATCTTGGTCACTGTAACCTCCGCCTCCCGGGCTCAAGTGATTCTCCCGTCTCAGTCTCGCGAGTATCTGAAATTTCAGACATGCACCACCAGGCCCGGCTAATTTTTGTAGAGACGGAGTTTCACCATATTAGCCAGGCTGGTCTCGAACTCCTGACCTCAAGTGATCTGCCCGCCGCAGCCTCCCAAAATACTGGGATTACGGGTGTGAGCCACCGCGCCCGGCAAAAGGGCTGCATGGTTTGCGTCCTCTTTGGGAATGCCTCTTACGTTCATAGTTAAGTGATAAAAGGCTTATAGGTTTTAAGCCATAAAAACTTACTGGTTTTGAGTCATAATTAAGATAGGTATACCTTTGAAGATTTGAAATTTTATATCTAAAAGGATTTTTTTTAAAAGAAAGCTGTCAAGCTGTCATCCTAAACAAATGTCTATGGAAAGGTGAGATCGAAAGAAAATATTAATAGACAAAGATGAGAATCAACTTTTATCAAAATTATTAAATTTTGTGTTTATGTATACCTAGTCATGGCTAAGATTTTAAATGAAAATTATAAGATCTGTTTGTGTCTGTCTCTATGTTTATGCCTATATGTGTGTGTTGTGTATATGTGATATATCTCTACCTCCTGATGATATTGCACCGCTACTTGATAGTCTAATTCAGAATGTCTGGGGAAGGACCTTAGCATCTGAATTTTTAAAAAGCATGCCAAAAGATTTGGACAAGCAGCCAAGATTGGGAACTAACTATCTGATTAATGAATGACATCTCTAATTCAATTGCCTCTAGTGCACAGCACCTTTTCTTATAGCTAAAAATCATTGCTAAATCCACACTGTAATAATTTTTTCAATGTATAAGGATAGACACCCAAAAGAAATGGAACAAGAAACCAACAAGAGCTCAAGGGAAGTGTCACTCCTATGGGCCGTTGAGGGAGACAGCAGGTCAAAAAGCAGCAGGAACTTGATCAGAACAATAGCAACAGTATTAGCAGCTAAATTAATAACAGTGAATCCAGCAGGAATTTCATCTCGGCTCCAATTACAACAACTATTAGGATTATGGAGGCTACTATAAAAATTAAATGAGAAAGTCAGTGAGATGCACTGTTTAATTTCCTTTCTGGATCTTTCACTGTTTCTTTTTGTTTTGTTTTTTTCCTTTTTCGTTGCCAACAAAAAATATTTCTTGAGTAACTCAGGCCTACTGGACAAAGTAACAATTCTCTCCTCCCTTTCCATCTTCTTCCTCTCCAGTTCTTCTGAGAAAGTAATCCTTGATAACAGTTTGGTGTGTATCCAAAAAACTTTTTTGTAGTATTGTTCTCCAAAGTGTTTGAAGCATTTCTTCTGATAAAGTTTCTTTAGTCTTTAGCCAGAACTAGTCTTTGGCCCACTTAGTCTATTGATAAGCAGGAAACAGCACTTTTTTCCCCCTTGTGGCTAGAATGGCAGGCCTAAAATGAGTAGGAGCATTCTGAGAAACGGAAAGTTTAAAAAGGCAGCAACCTTCTAGTTTTGTTTTCACAAATACCAAAGCAGCGTTTTTTATGCGCTTGTTTTTTCGCAGAGAGGTCGGATTTGAAATCCTTTTCTAGACTTTGAGGGTTACCACTGTCCTCAGCCAAACTGCTGGGACTCCTGAGTAGATCAGAGCTTCTGCAACTTTCTCATCCTTTCAGCGTCTCAACCCTGTGGAATCTTTTAATTCCCAAGGTAAGTACAGATCATCCAGAGAGATCTAAGCCATGCCTATTCAATGGAATGGAGAGTCTCTCAAAGAGACCTCATAACTCTAAGATGAAAATCCCCTCTGTGGCTATAGACTCTTCCAGATATACCCACTTCAGGCAACAGAGGATGAAGTAGACACTTTAGGTCTACACTTTTAATAAATAAATGAAATAGACAATGAGAGGAGCTGGTCCTTAGACTGGACTCACCTTGTAGCTGAGGCCAGGGATATAGGACTCCAGCCCAGAGGAACCTGGCTGGGCTGAGAGAGAGAGATGTAGAGGGTTCTCATAGTTCTGGGGAACAAACCTTCAGATGAGACAAGGGAGGAGCCTGGGAGGAAGGGATGCCTGTAAAGATTCTCTTTTTTTTTTTTTTTTTTTTTTTTGAGACGGAGTCTTGCTCTTTCGCCCAGGCTGGAGTGCAGTGGCGCAATCTCGGCTCACTGCAAGCTCCGCGTCCCGGGTTCACGCCATTCTCCTGCCTCAGCCTCTCCGAGTAGCTGGGACTACAGGCGCCCGCCACCACGCCCGGCTAATTTTTTGTATTTTTTAGTAGAGACGGGGTTTCACCGTGGTCTCGTCTCTTTTTTTTTTGAGACAGGGTCTCACTCTTTCACCCAGGCTGACACGCAGTGGTACGATCACAACTCACTGCAGCTTCGACCTTCCAGGACTCAAAGGATCCTCCTGCTTCAGCCTTTGAAAGTGCGGGGACTACAGGTACTGAGCGTGAGGGTGCCTGGCTAATTCTTTTCTTTTCTGTAGAGATGAAGTCTTGCTAGATTGACCAGGCTGGTTTCAAACTCCTGACCTCAAGCAATCATCCCGCCTTGGCCTCCCAATGTGCTGGGATTACGGGCATTAGCCACCGTACCCAGCCGCTCCTGTGAAGATTCTTTAGCACTTAGCTGATTGCTTCATCACTATGAAAAGGGGTTTCTTCTTTTTCTTTTTCTTTTTCTTTTTTTTTTTTTTTGAGGCAGGATCTCACTCTGTCACCCAGGCTGGAGTGCGGTGATGCAATCGTGGCTCACAGCAGTCTCGACCTCCCCAGGCTCAAGTGATCCTCCCATCTCAGACTCTCGAGGAGCTGGGACTATAGACCATGCACCACCACATCCAGCTAATTTTTTTGTATTTTGTAGAAACTGGGTTTCCTTGCTCAGACTGGTCGCAAACTCCTGGGCTCAAGCAATCTGTCCACCTTAGCCTCCCAAAGTGCTGGGATTACAGGCATGAGCCACTGAGCCCAACTGTGTTTTTTTGTTTTTCACAATATATAAACTGTTTTGTTTTCAGAGAAACTTAAGCTATATTGACTGGGAAACTGTGATCTAGTTGGATTTAGATATAATTTTTGCAAGTGTCACTGCATTAGGTTATTTTGTTTACCAACATTAATTAAAGCAGATACTTGTGAAGGCCCTAGATGTTCTGTCTAGCTGTGTTTTTACATAAGACTTTTGCTTGCCTGTGCTTAACAGAAATAGACCCATGTTTTTCTTGTTATCAAATGTGTTTTATAAAATAAATGCTATCACAAATGCCAGGGAGATTATTCCAGAATGGTTATTCTTACCAGGGTAATGAAAACTCTCTTGTCTTCCAAGAGGCCTAATAATTTGGGAGACCAGTTTGCACAATGATTAAGAGTCTAGATTTTGGGCTGGATGTGGTCGCTCATGCCTGTAATCCCAGCACTTTGGGAGGCCGAGGCGGGCATTTGTCATAAACAGCTCTTATTATTTTGAGGTACAGCTCTTATTATTTTTGTTGGTTTAAAGTCTGTTTTATCAGAGACTAAGATTGAAACCCCTGCTTTTTTTTGCTTTCCGTTTGCTTGGTGAATATTCCTCCATCCCTTTATTTTGAGCCTATGTGTGTCTTTGCACGTGAGATGGGTCTCCTGAATATAGCACACTGATGGGTCTTGACTCTTTTATCCAATTTGCCAGTCTGTGTCTTTTAATTGGGGCGTTTACCCCATTTACATTTAAGGTTAATAGTGTTATGTGTGAATTTGATCCTGTTACTATGATGGTAGCTGGTTATTTTGCCCATAATAAGTTTATTGAGAGTTTTTAGCATGGAGGGGTATTGAATTTTGTCGAAGGCCTTTTCTGCATCTGTTGAGATAATCGTGTGGTTTTTGTCTTTGGTTCTGTTTATTTGATGGATTACGTTTATTGATTTGCGTATGTTCAACCAGCCTTGCATCCCAGGGATGAAGCTGACTTGATCGTGGTGGATAAGCTTTTTGATGTGCTGCTGGATTCGGTTTGCCAGTATTTTATTGAGGATTTTTGCATTGATGTTCATCAGGGATATTGGCCTGAAATTTTCTTTTTTTTGTTGTATCTCTACCAGGTTTTGGTATCAGGATGATGCTGGCCTCATAAAATGAGTTAGGGAGGATTCCCTCTTTTTCTATTGTTTAGAATAATTTCAGAAGGAACGGTACCAGTTCCTCTTCGTACCTCTGGTAGAATTCGGCTGTGAGTTTGTCTGGTTCTGGAGTTTTTTTGGTTGGTAGGGTATTAATTACTGCCTCAATTTCAGAACCCGTTATTGGTCTATTCGGGGATTCGACTTCTTCCTGGTTTAGACTTGGGAGGGCGTATGTATCTAGGAATTTATCCATTTCTTCTAGATTTTCTAGTTTATTTGCATAGAGGTGTTTATAGTATTCTCTGATGGTAGTTTGTATTTCTGTGGGATTGGTGGTGATATCCCCTTTATGATTTTTTTATTGCATCTATTTGATTCTTCTCTCTTTTCTTCTTTATTAGTCTGGGTAGTGGTCTATCTTGTTGATCTTTTCAAAAAACAAGCTCCTGGATTCATTGATTTTTTGAAGGGTTTTTTGTGTCTCTATGTCCTTCATTTCTGCTCTGATCTTAGTTATTTCTTGTCTTCTGCTAGCTTTCGAATTTGTTTGCTGTCGCTTCTCTAGTTCTTTTAATTGTGATGTTAGGGTGTTGATTTTAGATCTTTCCTGCTTTCTCTTGTGGGCATTTAGTGATATAAATTTCCCTCTACACACTGCTTTAAATGTGTCCCAGAGATTCTGGTATGTTGTGTCTTTGTTCTCATTGGTTTCAAAGAACATCTTTATTTCTGCCTTCATTTTGTTATGTACCCAGTAGTCATTCAGGAGCAGGTTGTTCAGTTTCCATGTAGTTATGTGGTTTTGAGTGAGTTTCTTAATCCTGAGTTCTAATTTGATTGCACTGTGGTCTGAGAGGATTTTTGTTATGATTTCTGTTATTTTGCATTTGCTGAGGAGTGTTTTACTTCTAATTATGTGGCCAATTTTAGAATAAGTGCCATGAGGTGCTGAGAAGAATGTATATTCTGTTGATTTGCAGTGGAGAGTTCTGTAGACGTCTATTAGATCCGCTTGGTTCAGAGCTGAGTTGAAGTCCTGAATATCCTTGTTAATTTTCTGTCTCGTTGATCTGTCTAATATTGACTGTAGAGTGTTAAAGTCTCCCACTATTACTGTGTGGGAGTCCAAGTCTCTTTGTGGGTCTCTAAGAATTTGCTTTATGAATCTGGGTGCTCCTGTATTGGGTACATATATATTTAGGGTAGTTAGCTCTTTTTGTTGCATTGATCCCTTTACCATTATGTAATGCCCTTCTTTCTCTTTTTTTATTTTTGTTGGTTTAAAGTCTGTTTTATCAGAGACTAAGATTGAAACCCCTGCTTTTTTTTGCTTTCCGTTTGCTTGGTGAATATTCCTCCGTCCCTTTATTTTGAGCCTATGTGTGTCTTTGCACGTGAGATGGGTCTCCTGAATACAGCACACTGATGGGTCTTGACTCTTTTATCCAATTTGCCAGTCTGTGTCTTTTAGTTGGGGCATTTACCCCATTTACATTTAAGGTTAATAGTGTTATGTGTGAATTTGATCCTGTTACTATGATGGTAGCTGGTTATTTTGCCCATAGTTGATGCAGTTTCTTCATAGCATCGACGGCCTTGACAATTTGGCATGTTTTTGCAGTGGCTGGTACTGGTTTTCCTTTCCGTGTTTAGTGCTTCCTTCAGGAGCTCTTGTAAGGCAGGCCTGGTGGTGACAAAATCCCTCAGCATATTCTTGTCTGTAAAGGATTTTATTTCTCCTTCACTTATGAAACTAGTTTGGCTGGATATGAAATTCTGGGTTGAAGATTCTTTTCTTTAAGAATGTTGAATATTGGCCCCCACTCTCTTCTGGCTTTTAGGGTTTCTGCAGAGAGATCTGCTGTTAGTTTAATGGGCTTCCGTTTGTGGGTAACCCGACCTTCTCTCTGGCTGCCCTTAACATTTTTTTCCCTCATTTCAACCTTGGTGAATCTGACGATTATGTGTCTTAGGGTTGCTCTTCTCGAGGAATATCTTTGTGGTGTTCTCTGTATTTCCTGAATTTGAATGTTGGCCTGTCTTGTTAGGTTGGGGAAGTTCTCTTGGTTAATATCTTGAAGAGTGTTTTCCAACTTGGTTCCATTCTCCTCATCACTTTCAGGTACACCAATCAAATGTAGATATGGTCTTTTCACATAGTCCCATATTTCTTGGAGGCTTTGTTCATTCCTTTTTATTCTTTTTTCTCTAATCTTGTCTTCTTGCTTTATTTCATTAAGTTGATCTTCAATCTCTGATATCCTTTCTTCTGGTTTATCAATTTGGCTATTGATACTTGTGTATGCTTCACAAAGTTCTCGTGCTGTGTTTTTCAGCTCCATCAGGTCATTTATGTTCTTCTCTAAACTGGCTATTCTAGTTAGCAATTTGTCTAACCTTTTTTCAAGGTTCTTAGCTTCCTTGCGTTGGGTTAGAACATGCTCCTTTAGCTCGGAGGAGTTTGTTATTACCCATCTTCTGAAGCCTACATCTGTCAATTTGTCAAACTCATTCTCCGTCCAGTTTTGTTCCCTTGCTGGCAAGGAGTTGTGATCCTTTGGAGGAGAAGAGTTGTTCTTGTTTTTGGACTTTTCAGCCTTTTTGTGCTGGTTTCTCCCCATCTTCGTGGATTTGTCTATCTTTTGTCTTTGATGTTGGTGACCTTCAGATGGGGTCTCTGAGTAGATGTGCTGTTCCTTTCTGTTTGTTAGTTTTCCTTCTAACAGTCAGGCCTCTCTGCTGCAGGTCTGCTGGAGTTTGCTGGAGGTCCACTACAGACCCCATTTGCCTGGGTATCACCAGTGGGGGCTGCAGAACAGCAAAGATTGCTGCCTGTTCTTTCCTTTGGAAGTTTTGTGCCAGAGGGGCAGCCACCAGATGCCAGCCAGAGCTCTCTTGTATGAGGTGTTTTTTGGCCCCTACTAGGAGGTGTCTCCCAGTCAGGATACATGTGGGCCAGGGACCCACTTGAGGAGGCCATCTGACCCTTAGCAAGCTTGAACGCTGTGCTAGGAGATCCGCTGCTCTCTTCAGCACTGTCAGGCAGGCACACTTAAGTCTGCTGACACCGTGCCTGCAGCCGCCCCTTCCCCCAGGTGCTCTGTCCCAGGGAGATGGGGGTTTTATTTATCTCCCCCAACTTCTTAACATCTCTAAAATCTAGATGTGTGTCATAACAGATGCCATCTCCTACTCACTAACATCCATGTTGCAGGCATAATCAAGTTGTGTGAACGCCTGATATGAATGAGAAAGCACAAGTAACAATGAACAATAAACAATTACCAATAAAGTTTGGGTAAATTCAATTTCCAATTACCACTTACAACTCTTGATTCTGGTTTGTATTCTGCCACTGCCACAACAGGGCAAAAACATTCTTGTTTTTCTCCCTTTGGACCCCATGATCTTTGAAATAATTTTTTTTTTTTTTTTTAAGACAAGGTCTGACTCTATCGCCTAGGCTGGAGTGCAGTGGCACAATCTCAGCTCACTGCAACCTCTGCCTCCTGGGCTCAAGCAGTCCTCCCACCTCAGCCTCCTGAGGAGCTGGGACTACAGGCATGCACCATTATGCCTAGATCATTTTTATATTTTTTGTAGAAACAGGATTTCACCATTATGCCCAGGCTGGTCTCGCACTCCTGGGCTCACGTGATCACCCATCTCGGCCTCCCAAAGTGCTAGGATTACAGGAGTGAGCCACCGCATCCAGCCTAAAATAAGTTTATAACTCTGTAGCATAAGTATATTCTCATGTCATGTAATTGTTCCTTGTTTGCCTGTGACAAAGAGAAGACTTTTGTAATGGGGGGAGCCTCAGATTGATCTTTATGTGATGCGACAATTCTGCTTCAGGAGAGATAGCTTCAAGGGTCTCCCAGTCGAGGACTGCAGAAAATTAACTGCCAATAAAAGCTTTTACGTGACTCCCTCTTCTCCGCAAATATTGTGCTAATGAGTACCTTCTTCCTGGGAAGGCTCCTGCTACCCCCATTAGTGGGGACTGTTCAGGGACATTTTGAGAGTCATATACTTTGAGAGTGGGATGCAATGAGCCAGACACTTTATGTTACTTCATTTATTCCTCTCCATAAGAAATGTTGTATTCTTAGTTTTGTTTTACAGATGAGAGAGCAAAGTCTCAGAGAGGTTAGGGAATTTCCCAAGGTCAAAGGCATAATAAACACATGGGTTTAGATGAGATTTACCAGATATTTCAAAGCTTCTTTTCCTTTATAATTGTAATATAATGTTTATAGAAGAATATTTGAAATATCTGTAATTAATAATCAAATATATTAGTCAATTAATTATAACTAATTGTCATAATCAGTATGATTCTTCTCCTTCCCCTAATTTCTCATTCTTTTCACATCTAGTGCTACCAGGACATTTGTGATGTACTCTGGAATCCCTCTGGAAGGAGCTGTCCTCACAGCATGAAGGATTAGAGGAGTAATAAATAAGCAAACCCAACCTTTCTCCTGGGGAATTGTGGTCCTCTCTAGAAGCTAGGCTGTGGACCTGAATTTGCAGGAGAAGCCAGGAGTCATCTGTGATGCTCTGCTGATAGCATAGAACAGCCCTGGCAGGGCCAGGACTACTGCACTTGCACTGCCCTTACTTTGAAGCAGAACCTGTTGAACGTGAGGGGCTTCACTGGGAAGGTGTGTGTCAGGGCCAAGGTCCTCTGCCTGAGTCCTGAGAGCAGTGCAGAGGCCTTGGAGGCTGCAGTGTCTCCGACGGATTACCCTGTGTCCTATAGCCTTGCAGGCACCCAACGCATTGGAAGCCCTGCTGCAGTCCCTCGTGATTGTCTTGCTCGGCTTCAGGTCTCTCTTGAGTGACCTGCTCAGCTGTGAGGTTTTAAATCTGCTCACGGCCCAGCAGTGTGAGATATTCTCCAGAAGCTTCCACAAGAACAGAGAATTGTTTGTCCATGGCTTACCTGGCTCAGGGAAGACCATCATGGCCATGAAGATCATGGAGAAGATCAGGAATGTGTTTCACGTGAGGCACACAGAATTCTCTATGTTTGTGAAAGTCAGTCTCTGAGGAATTTCGTCAGGTAAGCAGTTGGACCTTATGTCTCTAAGTATTATTTAATTTGGGTTTAATTTTCTCTGCTAAGTAACCTTGTTCCTTGAAAATTAAGTGGTAAAATTATCTGTGACAACAAACTGTGTTTAGGAGAGCACGATGGGGTAATATTTTCTACCTTTTTTTTATTATACTTTAAGTTTTAGGGTACATGTGCACAACGTGCAGGTTAGTTACATATGTATACATGTGCCATGTTGGTGTGCTGCACCCATTAACTCATCATTTAACATTAGGTATATCTCCTAATGCTATCCCTCCCTGCTCCCCCCACCCCACTACAGGCCCCGGTGTGTGATGTTCCCCTTCCTGTGTCCATTTTCTACCTTTTTTAGCTAAAGAAAACTGACTCAGGTCATTTTTCATTTTCCTGAGACAGAGTCTTGCTCTGTCACCCAGGCTGGAGTACAGTGGCACCTTCATGACTAACTGCAGCCTCAACCTCCTGGGCTCAAGCAATCCTCCCACCTCAGCCTCCTGAGTAGCTAGGACCCAGTTGCCTGCCATCATGCCTGGATAATTTAAAAATATTTTTGTAAAAACAGCTATGTAGCTCAGGCTGGAGTGATCATAGTTCACCATATCCCTGAACTCCTGGGCTGAAGTGACCCTCCTGCCTCAGCCTCCCCAGTTGATGGGATTGTAGGCATGAGCCACTGTGCCAGGCTCAATTGGGTTTTGATGGTGCCTGCCTATCTCTGCAATCTGGCTTTAGCTAGCTGGGACTTACTTCATTAAAGATCTGAAAATCCACCCAGCCATGGTAAAATAAAACAAAATGCTTTTAAAATTTAAGTTAACTTTTTATTTTAGAATATTCATAGACTTACAGAAAAGTTGCAAAGATAGTACAGAAAGTTCGCTCTTTCATTACTACAACCCTTCACTCAGTTCCCTCTTTCATTACTACAACTCTTCACTCAGTTCCCTCTTTCATTACTACAACCCTTCACTCAGTTCCCTCTTTCATTACTACAACCCTTCACTCAGTTCCCTCTTTCATTACTACAACCCTTCACTCAGTTCCCTCTTTCATTACTACAACCCTTCACTCAGTTCCCTCTTTCATTACTACAACCCTTCACTCAGTTCCCTCTTTCATTACTACAACCCTTCACTCAGTTCCCTCTTTCATTACTACAACCCTTCACTCAGTTCCCTCTTTCATTACTACAACCCTTCACTCAGTTCCCTCTTTCATTACTACAACCCTTCACTCAGTTCCCTCTTTCATTACTATAACCCTTCACTCAGTTCCCTCTTTCATTACTACAACCCTTCACTCAGTTCCCTCTTTCATTACTACATTACTGTGGTTCACTCGTCACAACCACAGTACATTGCTGTGAACTAAACTCCACAATTTATCTGGATTTCCCAGTTTTCTCCTACTGTGCTTTGTCTGTTCCAGGATCCCATCCAGGACACCTTATGACATTTAGTAGTTATGTCTCCTTAGCTTCCTTGGATCTGTGATAATTTTTCAGACTTTATTTTTGAAGACCTGGATAGTTTTGAGAAGCACTGTTCGGGCACTTTGTAGAATGTCCCTTTTGGGTTTGTCTGATGTTTTTCTCACAGTTAGGCTGGAGTTACAGGTTGTCAACTTAAAAATCACACAATTTATAAGTTTAGAAAGGAGATTTTATTTATTATAAAGTGTTACAACCTGCAGGCTGGCCATCCTGATTGGGGGGAAGCTTAGACAGAAAGGCAGCACTTTGAGAGAAGGGAGGATGGAACAGGGATTTGTGCTGAATGGCTTGGGCAGTATATATATTCAGCAGGTTATAGGAGGAGCTATGAATACTCCTGAGAGGGGGTTGCACATATGCATGGAGAGTAAACATGCTTATTGTGTGTATTGTCCCATGTTCACTTTTTAGTAGAGACAACTTTTTTTTTTTTTGAGACCGAGTTTTGCTTTGTCACCAGGGCTGGAGTACAGTGGTGTGATCTTGGCTCACTGCAACTGCTGCCTCCTGGGTTCAAGCAAATTCTCCTGCCTCAACTTCCCGAGTAGCTGGGACTACAGGCGTGCATCACCACACCTGTCTAATTTTTGTGTTTTTAGTAGAGACAGGGTTTCACCATGTTGGCCAGGCTGGTCTTGAACTCCTGACCTCAGGTGATCCACCCGTCTTGGCCTCCCAAAGTGTTGGGATTACAGGCATGAGCCATCGTGCCCAGCCAGTAGAGACTTAAATTTTATAATTATTACAGTTAGACCCTATATGTTTTAACTTTCATATCTATTACAATTAGACCCTATACATCAAAAGTCTTTTCAGGACAAGAAGGCACTCAAGTGCTCAGACTCGAAACCAACCAGAACCAGTCCACGGTTGGTGGTCTTGTTCACAGGAGAAAGTTATTAAAATCAGTCTCTTGTCCAGTCAAGTCTGTAGTTAGGGCTGGTGGAGCAGGGGGTCAGTTGTTTTAATACTGCTTATCTCCAGGCCAGTGCTTGTTCAGCTGATAGAAGAAAAGAAAAAGCTTGTGGCCATTAGAACATAGTTTATTCTTTAAGTGTAGGGACGCGTGACTTAACTTTTGCCTGTCAAGGCTTTAGGTCCTATTTACAACTTGGTATCTTATTGCCACAAAGAGACTGTTTCATCGGTCCTATGATGTTTATTTTAACCTGAGTGCTGGTCAGTTGTTGTGTCTAAACTGCAAAAGAGAGCGGTTATAATGAGGTGCAGCTGACCTGCCATTCCATCATGCTTGCGAATTCAGCTTTTAAGGTTTTTCTGGGGTCCCCTTGGCCAAGAGGGGGTCTGTTCAGTGGTTGGGGGGCTTAGGATTTTATTTTTCATACTCAAGGTTTTCAAGAGGAAGACCACAGGGGTGAACTGTAATTGTCATCATATCATATCCAGGGTGTATGTGATCAACATGTCTTATCATGTTGATATTAACCTTGACCGTATGAGTCAGGAAGTGTTTGCCAGGTTGATCCACTGTAGTTACTTTTCCCTCCTCAAATGTCATAAGTGCAGTTCACACTCAAAGGGTGGGGAATGAAGTACCCCTTCCTTGATGTGGGGAGAGAGGGTGTAGCTATTATACATAAGTTATTTGGCATTCTTCTGTATAGGAGACTTGTCTTTTCTCCATTTACTCATTCATTCAATCCTTTACTCGTATGAATGAACTTACAGGTACTTATTTAATATTTTGTGTTATATTTCAATACCAGATTATTTAGTTGCTCAAATTGTTCTAGTATTAGCCATTGGAAACTCTTTCTTTTTTATTTATTTTATTTTGCTTTAAGTTCTGGGATACATGTGCAGAACGTGCAGGTTTGTTACATAGGTATACATGTGCTATGGTGGTTTGCTGCACCAGTCAACCTGTCATCTAGATTTTAAGCCCTGCATGCATTAAATATTTGTCCTAATGCTCTCCCTCTCCTTGCCCCCGCTACCTCTGACAGGCCCCAGTGTGTGATGTTCCCCTTTGTGTGTCCGGGTGTTCTCATTGTTCAACTCCCACTCATGAGTGAGAACATGTGCTGTTTGGTTTTCTGTTTCTGTGTTAGTTTGCTGAGAATGATGGCTTCCAGCTTCATCCATGTCTTTGCAAAGGACATGAACTCATTCTTTTTTATGGCTGCATAGTGTGTATGTGCCACATTTTCTTTATCCGTCTATCATTGATGGGCATTTGGGTTGGTTCCAAGTCTTTGCTATTGTAAATAGTGCTGCAGTAAACATATGTGTGCATGTGTCTTTATAGTAGAATAATTTATAATCCTTTGGGTATATACCCAGTAATGGGATTGCTGGGTCAAATGGTATTTCTGGTTCTAGATCCTTGAGGAATTGCCACACTGTCTTCCACAATGGTTGAATTAATTTACACTCCCACCAACAGTGTAAAAGCATTCCTATTTCTCCACATCCTCTCCAGCATCTGTTGTTTTCTGACTTTTTAATAATCGTCATTCTAACTGGCGTGAGATGGTATCTCAGTGTGGTTTTGATTTGCTTTTCTCTAATGACCTGTGATGATGAGCTTTTTTTCATGTTTGTTGGGTGCATAAATGCCTTTTTTTTTTTTTTAATGCAGTCTCACTCTGTCGCCTAGGCTGGAGTGCAGTGGCGTGATCTCAGCTTACTGCAACCTCTGCCTCCTGGGTTCAAGCAATTCTCCTCCCTCAGCCTCCCAAGTAGCTGGGATTACAGGCACCCACCATGACGCCCAGCTAATTTTTGTGTTTTTGTAGAGATGGTGTTTCACCATGTTGGCCAGGGTGGTCTCGAACTCCTGACCTCAAGTGATCCACCTGCCTCAGCCTCCCAAAGTGCTGGGATTACAGGCATGAGCCGCCGCAGCTGGTCATAAATGTCTTCTTTTGAGAAGTGCCTGTTCATATCCTTTGCCCACTTTTTGATGGGATTGTTTGTTTTTTTTCTTGTAAATTTGTTTAAGTTCCTTATAGATCCTGGATGTTAGACCTTTGTCAGATGGGTAGATTGCAAAAATTTTCTCCCATTCTGTAGGTTGCCTGTTCAGTCTGATGATAGTTTCTTTTGCTGTGCAGAAGCTCTTTAGTTTGATTAGATCCCATTTGTCAATTTTAGCTTTTATTGCTATTGCTTTTGTTTTAGTCATGAAGTCTTTGCCCATGCCTATGTCCTGAATGATATTGCCTAGGTTTTCTTCTAGCATTTTTATGGTTTTGAGTTTTACATTTAAGTCTTTAATCCATCTTGAGTTAATTTTTGTATAAGGTGTAAGGAAGGAGTATAGTTTCTGTTTTCTGCATATGGCTAGCCAGTTATCCCAACACGATTTATAAAATAGGGAATCCTTTCCCCATTGTTTGTTTTGTCAGTTTTGTCAAAGATCAGATGGTTGTAGATGTGTGGTGTTATTTCTTAGGTCTCTGTTCTGTTTCATTGGTTGACGTATCTGTTTTGGTACCAGTACTATGCTGTTTTGGTACCAGTAGTATGCTGTTTTGGTTACTGTAGGCTTGTAGTATAGTTTGAAGTTAGGTAGTGTGATGCCTCCAGCTTTGTTCTGTTTGCTTAGGATTGTCTTGGCTATATGGGCTCTTTTTTGGTCCCATATGAAATTTACAGTAGTTTTTTCTAATTCTGCAAAGAAAGTCACTGGTAGCTTGATGGGGATAGCATTGAATCTATAAATTACTTTGGGCAGTATGGCCATTTTCACAATATTGATTCTTCCTATCCATGAGCTTGGAATGTTTTTCCATTTAGTTGTGTCTTCTCTTATTTCCTTAAGAAGTGGTTTGTAGTTCTCGAAGAAGTCCTTCACATCCCTTGTAAGTTGTGTTCCTAGGTATTTTATTCTCTTTGTAGCGATTGTGAATGGGAGTTCACTCATGATTTGGCTCTGTGCTTGTCTATTGTTTTGGTGTATAGGAATGCTCGCGATTTTTTTTCTCTGCCCCAGCCCTAAAATCAGCCATTTCTCCAAGAAGCTCTGGTTCCTTTTACTGAAGAATGGCAAAAAACAAGATCTGTGCCCTCACTGCGATTTGTTTGTTGGCTTAATTTGTTGATGTTGACTATTCTGGCTTTTGCCAGATGTCACTGTATATGGTTGCAGTGCCCATGGCACACATTAGCCATGTGTAGAAAATTAGTGCTTGCTATGTGGCCGGTCCAAATTGAGATGACATATAAGTGTAAAACAGACACTGGGATTCAAAAACTTAGTATGACAAAGAATGAAAAATTACATGAATCATTTTTCAATGAATTACGTGTCAAAATGATAATATTTTGGAAATATTTAGTTGAATAAAATATTTTATTAAAAGTAAAGCTGCCTATTTATTTTTACCTTTTAAAAATGTTCTTACTATATTAAAATCACATTTATGTATTGCATTATATTTCTGTTGGATGGCACTGGTATATGGATCATTAAAATAGGTCCGCTCATTGTTAAAATTAATCTGCTCATCATCAGACTAGACCAGTGGCTCTCAATAGAGTGGAGGGGGTGGCGGGTTTTGCCCTCCAAGGGACATAATATCTGGAGATATTTCCAGTTGTCACCCCTTGAAGGGAGTGTGTTAATTGTACCTAGTGGATAGAGGCCAGGGACACTGCTGAACATCCTAGAAGGTACAGGATAGTCCCCCACAACAAAGAATTTCCCAGCCCCAAATCTCAATAGTGCCAAGGCTGACAAATCCTGTACTACAAGAAGGAGTACAGTTCTATCCTTATTAAATATTCCAGAATGGAAGGGCAGAACTGGTTAGAGTTTTAAGCTGATCAAAGTGACGGAATGTTTTGCTTTAGGACAATTAATGCCTGGTGCACTGAGGTTCCTATATGCTGGGGAGCTGGAAAATGGAATGAAGAATCTTAGAGGATTCCATGCCCCCAGTAGGGACCCCAACCTTTTTGATGCTGAAGTAATAGAGCTGCAAAAACTGTTTGTTCTTGTGAAGTGGTAGTGATATGTCAAGGACAACTAAGGGAAGTAGTTTCCTCAGAAAGATAGACTATCTTCAGTGGATATTAGAAAATAAGGATATTAATGTCTCTCAAATTCTATGGTCCTATATTGATCAGTTTGAAGATGTTACTAAGTATTTATATAAATTTAGTAGAGGGGGTCTCTAAGAATTCCAAGGAAAAAATTAGAAATTAAGCCCAAAACATCTAATTCTTTAAATATGCTAACTTTTTAAGAAACACTGGCGGGGTGCAGTGGCTCATGCCTGTAATCCCAGCACTTTGGGAGGCAGAGGCGGGTAGGTCACGAGGTCAGGAGTTCAAGACCAGCCTGGCCAACATGGTGAAACCCCATCTCTACTAAAAATACAAAAATTAGCCAGATGTGGTGGTGGGCTCCTGTAATCCTAGTTACTGGGGAGGCTGAGTCAGGAGAATTGCTTGAACCTGGGAGATGGAGGTTGCAGTGAGCCAAGATCGTGACACTGCACTCCAGCCTGGGCAACAAAGAGTGAAATTCCATCCCAAAAAAAAAAAAAAAAAAAAATTGCCAGGCATGGTGGCGGTGCCTGGAATCCCAGCTACGCTGAAGGCTGAGGCAAAAGGATCACTTGAGTCTGGGAGGCGCAGGTTGCAATGAGTTGAGATCACGCCACTGCACTCCAGCTTGGGGTGACAGAACAAGAATAGGTCTCAAAAACAAAGAAGCAAAAAATCAAAACAAACAAACAAAAACAAAAGAAACACTCTCCAGGCATGGAGAAAATAATATAAACTCAGTGGTAATCCTATACACATGACTCTCTCTCAAACTTGCACAAATATAGTAAATACATTAATGATTTTAATCTTCAGAACCCTGAATCTTGCTTTCCGAGTGCCTGTCCCACCGGCGTCGGGTCCGAGTGGCTCCCTGTGCTCGGATGGTTCATGGGCAACCGCTCCTTTCCCCCATTGCCACAGTCCACACTCTGCGTTCTGGGGAAGAGGCTGGGTTGGAACGGAGCCAATGCTGCTGGGATATGCGGGGCCCTTTTCATCGGGTACTGCATCTACTTTGACCGCAAAGGACGAAGTGACCCCAATTTAGGATTATAAATCATGCTGCCATAAAGACACATGCACACGTATGTTTATTGCGGCACTATTCACAATAGCAAAGACTTGGAACCAACCCAATGTCCAACAATGATAGACTGGATTAAGAAAATGTGGCACATATACACCATGGAATACTATGCAGCCATAAAAAATGATGAGTTCATGTCCTTTGTAGGGACATGGATGAAGCTGGAAACCATCATTCTCAGCAAACTATCGCAAAGACAAAAAACCAAACACTGCATGTTCTCACTCATAGGTGGGAATTGAACAATGAGAACACATGGACACAGGAAGGGGAACATCACACACCGAGGGCTGTTGTGGGGTGGGGGGAGGGGGGAGGGGGGAGGGACAGCATTAGGAGATATACCTAATGTAAATGACGCGTTAATGGGTGCAGCACACCAACATGGCACATGTATACATATGTGACAAACCTGCACATTGTGCACATGTACCCTAAAACCTAAAGTATAATAAAAATGTATATATTTAAAAAAATAATGAAAAAAAAGAACGGGCTTCCAAAATAAAGAAAGAAACAGAAGCTGGCCGAGGAGAGAGTTGAGCTTTCCAAGTTAGCTGACCTTAAAGATGCTGAAGCTGTTCAGAAATTCTTCCTGGAAGAGACACAGCTTTGGTGAAGAGATCCTAGCTGAAGGTGTAGGCCACCTGACAAATCCAAGTGCTGTGTGTGGACAGCCACAGCAGTTACTGCAAGTGTTACAACAAACTCTTCCACCACCAGTGATCCAGATGCTTCTGACAAAGCCCTTACCAGTTAATTAGAGACTTGTAAGTGCTGGCGCTTGGCTGAGGACAATGTGGAATGAGAAACAAATGCCAACATAATAAAATCTCAGTTAAAATACTTAAAAAATTCTTAACTTGGTAGTTGAGCATAAGGGCAAACGTGCTTGTTATGAACTATTCTACACTGAAATCTACCAAAGTTAATGTTTACTTTGTGTAAATCCATTTGGTTTATTTGTTTTTCCCAGTGAAAAGCATATTTTGATAGAGATCAAAACATGTAGGGAAAGGAAAGAGGGATCAGGCTGTTACTGTGTCTATATAGAAAGGGAAGACATAAGAGACTACATTTTGAAAAAGACCTGTACTTTAAATAATTGCTTTGCTGAGATGTTGTTAATTTGTAGTTTTACCCCAGCCACTTTGCCCCAGCCACTTTGACCCAACCTGGAGCTCACAAAAACACGTGTTGTATGAAATCAAGGTTTAAGGGATCTAGGGCCGTGCAGGACGTGCCTTGTTAACAAAATGTTTACAAGCAGTATGCTTGGTAAAAGTCATCGCCATTCTCTAGTCTCAATAAACCAGGGGCACCAATGCACTGCGGAAAGCCGCAGGGACCTCTGCCCTTGAAAGCGGGGTATCGTCCAAGGTTTCTCCCCATGTCATAGTCTGAAATATGGCCTCGTGGAATGAGAAAGACCTGACCGTCCCCAGCCCGACACCCGTAAAGGGTCTGTGCTGAGGAGGATTAGTCAAAGAGGAAAGTCTCTTGCAGTCGAGATAGAGGAAGGCCACTGTCTCCTGCCTGCCCCTGGGAACTGAATGTCTTGGTATAAAACCCGATTGTACATTTGTTCAATTCTGAGATGAGAGAAAAACCGCCCTATGGTGGGAGGCTAGACATGTTTGCAGCAATGCTGCCTTGTTATTCTTTACTCCGCTGAGATGTTTGGGTGGAGAGAAACATAAATCTGGCTTACGTGCACATCCAGGCATAGTACCTTCCCTTGAACTTAATTATGACATAGATTCTTTTGCTCACATGTTTTTTGCTGACCTTCTCCTTATTATCACCCTGCCCTCCTACTACATTCCTTTTTGCTGAAATAACGAGGATAATAACCAATAAAAACTGAGGGAACTCAGAGACCGGTGCTGATGCAGGTCCTTGGTGTGCTGAGTGCCGGTCTCCTCGGCCCACTGTTGTTTCTCTATACTTTGTCTCCGTGTCTTATTTCTTTTCTCAGTCTCTCATCCTACCTGACTAAAAATACCCACAGGTGTGGAGGGGCAGGCCATCCCTTCAGTTTATTTATTTTTCCCAGTGAAAAGCATATTTTGATAGAGATCTTTTCACTTTATAAGTATACTATGAGTTACTGAAATATCACAGATTTTGTTCATTTCTAAAACATGTGATTAAAATGTGCATATGGCCTTGCTTATGTTAAAAACACCCAGTGCTCAGTGTTGAAAGATAGGCAAAAAAGTGTAGGAGAAACTGAAGAATGAACATTTTTATGGCTAGTGCATTATGCTATAAATCAGAAAATTTGATAGAGACTTGATTGTATTTGTGAAAACTGAAGATTAAAATTTTGAGGTGATGATTCCACTTAATCTCTTAGACATAAATCTGCGAGGTGTGCTGTTGTGCTGTGTTAACATTAATTACCACCTTCCAGTGTATCAGTCTTGAAATGTTTTGTTTAAATCAGTGAGCTTAATGTGTTCTAATCACTTATCTCCTTGCATTTAAAATATAAGTAGTTGCAAATAGCACCAGGAATTAGATTTATGTATACCCCTAATCAAGCTTTGTGAGTTCACTTTCCTCAATTTATTGAATGAGGGCATCCATTTGCTGATCTGCAAAGTGTCCCTTTCAGCTTCTCATTCATTTGGCTCTGTTTAGCATCTTCATATCCACCTTCACCTGAGGAACGTATGTTGGCAGGCAGGCCTTGCCTTTTTTAATATTCTGAATTTTGCATGCTTGTCTGACTTAGTATTGCCAAATTGATCTTTTTTTAATGATATAACTCTTCTGTTGATTTTCACTGAAATTATATTATTCTCTCACTACTCTGTAAATTAATCCGAAACTTAACTTTTAAGGTAACCGTGATGATCTACATGTAAAAATGTTTGCTGCCTTTTGCTTTTATCTTCAATGTGCCTCCTAAGTCCTACTTCGACCTGATTAATTTATCCTGTTAAACAGTGAAAGTAAGGTGTGACCTTGTGACTGAAGACCTGAAAAGAATGGAGAGGGTGGGACCTCTTATTCTCAAATAGTGACATATTATCTGCAGTCACAGATTCAGTTTCGGAACAACAGTAAGGATACTTGGTGGCATCTGTTGGTACTTGGTGGCATCTGTTGAACTGAGCAGCATTTCTCATTGTACAGATAGCTTTCATTCTGCCTAAAAATCTGTGGAGAGATCCCGAAGACTTTTCCTATGTAGTAGGCATTTCATTCTGTTTTACTTACAAACTCTTTTTAAGCATCATTAACCTTGTTTTTTTTTTTTTATGGTATAGTGGAAAGAGAAATACAGTTCCAGTGTCTCCCTCTGGTTAGCTGCACAGCCTTGGGCAAGTCACAGTTCACCTCTGAACTTACCTCTAGTATATATAAGAGAACATTTGACTAGGTGACTCACACATTTGAGGATTTTCTCAGATGCCTTGTGGGTTTGCCGTCCTCATCCCTTAAACGGTACTTTTTTGATGATGATGCACAATGTCATTTTCAGGGGAGATGAGCAGCACAAACATGCCAGATAGTCAGTTTTACTAATAGGATCCCAAATCCACCCCAGTGCAGTGGTGATTGGTCAGTGACTGACCAGGCAGTGAAGAAACCATTTGCACTAGCCCAGATATAGATAGAGGGACAGTCAAATGGCAAATAGAGGAGGGAAAGGGAGCAAGGGGCACAAAGCTCAGCAGGGAAAGAACGGGCCCAGAGAAAGGGGGGTTGGCTGGAGGAGTGAGGGGGCAACTTAGGTTCGGACAGGGTAGAAACGCTATATCCTTGAAAACTGTAGTGCAATATAAACTGGGTGTCACTTGGCTCATGCAATATAAACTGGGTGTCACTTGGCTCGTGCAATATAAACTGGGTGTCACTTGGCTCGTGCAGTATAAACTGGGTGTCACTTGGCTCGTGCAATATAAACTGGGTATCACTTGGCTCTCTGAAAATAATTGGCTTTGGTCTAATTCTTGAAAAGGCAGTGATATCGTCTTCATTTCACAGTTGATTAAGCCAAGTACATTTTCTTATTTAAATGACAACTTCAGTGCTTTAAAATTAGGTACTACCTTTTAAAGCTAGCCTTGTTAAGTGAAAGAAAAAAGCCCAGGCAGGTGGCTCACGCCTATAATCCCGGCACTTTGGGAGGTTGAGGCGGGCAGATCACGAGGTCAGGAGATTGAGACCATCCTGGCTAACACGGTGAAACCCCGTCTCTACTAAAAATACAAAAAAATGAGCTGGGCGTGGTGGCGGGTGCCTGTAGTCCCAGCTACTCGGGAGGCTGAGGCAGGAGAATGGCGTGAACCTGGGAGGTGGAGCTTGCAGTGAGCCAAGATTGAGATCATGCCACTGCACTCCAGCCTGGGCAACAGAGCGAGACTCCATCTCAAAAAAAAAAAAAAAAAAAAAAAAAACCCAGCTCTTTTTAAAATTCTCTCCCAGAAACATAATTGCCAATTTCTGTTCCCATCTTAAGTTCACCAGGTGAGAGAACCAAGTCCTTGTGTTGATGCTGGCCAAATGCTGCTCAACAGGTGAGAACAGAAAAACAAAACAAAACAAAACCCAGATTTCAGTGGAATAATAAAGAGCTTGAATGTTTCCATGCGCTAATGTTGTACACTTATAATAAAAAAACTTTGGAAGTGGAAAATATGTATTAGTGCATGTTGATGATGTATCTTTAGGCAAAGATACATTATTTGTTTCCACAATTTGTACTTAAAGTGAAAGCACATGTAAAACATAGATTTAGCTGGCCCTGGAACTGCTGGGTTTTTAATTTATTTTATTTTATTTCATTTTATTTGGAGATGAGGTCTTGCTTTGTTGCCCAGGCTGGAGTGCGGTGGCCCAATCATAGCTCACTGCCACCTCAAATACTTGGGCTCAAGGGATCCTTCCACCTCAGCCTCCTGCTCCTGAGTAGCTAGGACTATAGGGGCTCTGTGTGTGTGTGTGTGTGTGTGTGTATGTGTGTGTGTGTAGAGATGGGGTCTCACCATCTTGCCCAGGCTGGTCTCTAACTCCTGGGCTTAAGGGATCCTCCTGCTTCAGCCTCCCAAAGCGACGCTGTTCTATTAACAGACAATTAGAACTTATGTCACACTTAATTTATGTAAAGTGTGTAAAACCTAGAATAGTGTACAGAGTAAATATTTGATTCCTTTTACCCATGAGTAAGTTTATTTTACCATCTTCTTGCCTATCTTTCTGACCTTGTTGAAACAACCTGAGGACCAGAGTATTAATGAAATGTTATTGCAGAAGAGATTATGAGAAAATTGGTATATACTACAAATATCATGCAAAATCTTCTTGTAATGTAAGAAATGCAGTTTCATTATTGCTTCAACCTTAATTGTTTAAGTGAATATTAAAGGGATTGGAGAAAAAGAAAAGAACTCTGAATCTTAAAATGTTTTCTGCTAGAAAAAAATTACAATTGAGAAATACAATCTTTAGTTAAACGTATACATTACAGTCAAAATAGAATAAGATAAACATGAAAATCAATGTAAAAACAAAAAAGTAGTAAAGTTTAAACAATATTCCATCTTTCTAATCTACACCATTTCTCTCTCTCAACAATTTGAGTTAAAAAATAGGAAAATCTGACTAACTATGGTCAGTGCTCATAAAGAAGCAAGACATTCAAAGTAACTTTAGGTCAGATATTAGTAGTAATTAAAGAATTTAAGAATCCTTTTTTTTTGCTGTGAATTCAGTTTTATTTGGCATAATTAACAGAGAAAATTTTATGCTTACGTAGGAGATTTTGGTTACCGTTTTCCTTTTTTTAAACTGAGATATAATTGCATACTATATAATTAATTCTTTCAAAGTGTACAGTTCAATAATTTTTAATACATTCGCAGAGTTGTGCAATGATCACCAGTATCCACCTCACAAAGAAATGCAACATCCATTAGCGGTCACTCTCATTCTCCTTGTCCAGGCCCTGGCAACCCCTCCTCTCCTCCCTGTCTCTATGGAAGTCCCTATCTAGATATTTCCTATAATAGGAATAACAGTGTGTGACCTTTTATGACTGGCTTCTTTCATGTAGCATAAAGTTTTCAAGTTCATCCATGTTGCAGCCTGCATCAGTGCTTCATTTCTTTTTACGGCCAAGTAATATTCCACTGCATGCATACACTACATTTTATTTATTCATTCATCTTGATAAACATTTGGACTGTTTCCACTTTTTGGCTGTTGTGGATAATGCTTCCGTGAATATTCATGTACAAGTGCCTGCGTGCACATATGTTTTCAATTCTCTTGGATTTATGTCTAGAAGTGGAATTGCTGGGTGTGAACACCATTTCAAATACTGCTGAAATATTGTATTCACTGATTTATGTAATAGTTATTGCTTTGAACAGATTAAAGCAGAAAGTGGAAGCTGGCTTTTTAATTTGACTTACATGGTTGTTTTGTACTTCCTATCATCTCATTAATCCATGTGGTTCCACTACTTGCTTTTATCTGTTTGGCTTCTATAGGTACGTGAATTTATGGCTCCTGCGTTGAGTCTCTATTTTTTTTAATATTCAGTATTTCATTTCAAAATAATAGCCCCAGTTTTAATTATGCATTCTACAAGGAAAAAATAGAAGTCCAAATTTTCACTGGAGAAACATTAAACACCAACTATCGTAACTAATTTATGCCTGGCTTTCCCCGCAAATGCTCGTTGTCAGAAACCAAAGAGAAAACTTCCCAAATTGCATGTGAGAATCCCACACAGGAAGCCCTTCAACAACAGAAGAGGAGAATCTCAGCTTTAGTTCTTCAGTTTTAAAAAAGTTTATTCTTAGAAAAGGCAGAGGCTGGCTAGCATCTACAGTACTTTCAATATGAACAATGATGGAAAGCCAGAAATACTTAAACAAAACCACCATCTTTTGCTCTTTTCTTGATGGACATCCAACTGTTTAAGCCTAAGACACAAACGTCACCCTTGGTGCTTCCTCTCCCTCACCCCCTACAGTAATCTAATAACTGAGCTCTTCTCTAGTCCATCCATGCCTCCTTTTCCACTGCCACTACCTTAGTTTGGCTGTCATAATTGCTCATATATAAGACACTGTCATCACATCACTTCCTGTCTTAGCCCTTCTCCTAACTCCAGCCATACTTAATTTCTTTCAGTTCCTGGGATTCCTCACTCTGTTCCTCACTTCTGAGTCTTCAGATAATACCCGGAAATATATATAGGACAAGTCACAGAGCTAGTTTTCAGTAGTAGCCAGAGTCTTAAAATGTTTTATTTTGGTCTACTGTTACAAGATGTCATAATGCTATCTTCCTTAATATTAATTTTTAATGCCCAGAATAATCCCAAACTCTGTATCATCAAAGCTAATAAGGTCAGTACAAATATTATTTTTTGTATTTACAGAAAATTGAAAGCAAACGCAGGCAGTATTCCTCGGTTTTATCAGAAGAACTCCCAAAAAGAGAACTGTCTCCAAGGAAAAGAGAAGTTTGAAAATTCAAATACAAATGTAATAAAAATATTTTGGAGAGTACTATAAAATTCTAGAAATTAGGCTGGGTGCAGTGGCTCATGCCTGTAATCCCAGCACTTTGGGAGGCCGAGGTGGGCAGATCACGAGGTCTGGAGATTGAGACCATCCTGGCTAACACGGTGAAACCCCATCTCTACTAAAAATACAAAAAAAAATTGACTGGGCTTGGTGGCGGGTGTCTGTAGTCCCAGCTACTCAGGAGGCTGAGGCAGGAGAATGGCGTGAACCTGGGAGGCGGAGCTTGCAGTGAGCTGAGATCATCCCACTGCACTCCAGCCTGGGCGACAGAGTGAGACTCCATCTTGTAGCAGGATGAGCCGCAGACAAAACCCCTCAGACACTGAGTTGTAGAAGGAAAAGCTTTATTCAGCTGGGAGCATCGGCAGACTCACGTCTCCAAAAACCGAGCTCCCTGAGTGAGCAATTCCTGTCCCTTTTAAGGGCTTTCAACTCTAAGGGGGTCCACATGAAAGGGTCGTGATTGATTGAGCAAGCAGAGGGTACGTGACTGGGGGCTGCATGCACCAGTAATCAGAACGGAACAGAACAGGACAGGGATTTTCATAGTGCTTTTCCATACAATGTCTGGAACGTATAGATAACATAACCAATTAGGTCAGGGGTCGATCTTTAACCAGGCCCAGGGCGCAGCACCAGACTATCTGCCTGTGGATTTCTTTTCTGCCTTTTAGTTTTTACTTCTTCTTTCTTTGGAGGCAGAAATTGGGCATAAGACAATATGAGGGGTGATCTCCTCCCTTATTTCCCCCACTTTGAGAACCTCACTCAATAGTGGGAGTTCTCACTTTCATTCTCACTACCCACGTCTTCTTGCAAGACAGATCGATAGTGATTCATATAGTACGCTTGTGCTGAAGCATTGTGGTGAACTAAGGTAGTGGGGAAGCTTTTTATCATTTGAAGAAGTACAGGTAGCAAACAAGGGAGCAGTAAGCAGGTTTCTATTACTATTATAATTCCTACTATAAGAGTTTTAAATCTTCTTAGCACCGGGAACCATTTTTCAAACATGGCCCCAGGACCAAATCCATGCCACACTTGCACGGGCACATGTGCCAATTTTGTTATATTTCTGACTATGTCTTCAACTACTTGCCCTTGATCATCTATGTGTAGACAGCAATTAGTAAGGTTAAATTTCCTACAGACCCCTTCTTCAGCTGCTAGCAAGTAGTCAAGAGCCAATCTATTTTGATAGATAGCATTTCTCATCTGAGTTTCTTACTGGGCCAGAATAGTCAAGGCTCTGCCAGTCTTATTAGTGATTATTTCTAAGATAGCTTGTAACCATATGATTCGGTTGAGCATGTAAATGGGGGTCCAGAATCCCCATGAGCCATCTTGTGCCAAAGTAGTGGGCCCATAATATTGTATGATTCTTTCAGGGGGCGTTCATCATCTTTCCAATTTCCTATAGCTATGCTTCACTTTTTGCGGGAAGCATAGACTGGGAAGCTCAGGAGTTCACCTGTCTTTATGGGCAGTAGGAAGAAAGATGGTTAAATAGTGCCAACAACACAACTACCTGCCTACTGGTTGGGTAATTTGGCGTAAGCTCTATGCTCACATATCCACTATAATCCAGCTGGGGCTGTCCAGTGCCAGTGGGACTCTGGGTGGGTCCACACAGTTTGCAACTTTGGGAATTTACTAAATGGATTTTTCTTAGGGTGGTTTGAACTCCATTAGGTGGCTGTTTTTGTAGTACTATTACACAGTTTTTTTTTTTTTTTGAGACGGAATCTCGCTTTTTCACCCAGTCTGGAGTGCAGTGGCTCAATCTCGGCTTACTGCAAGCTCCGCCTCCCGGGTTCATGCCATTCTCCTGCCTCAGCCTCTCCAAGTAGCTGGGACTACAGGCGCCTGCCACCATGCCCTGCTAATTTTTTTGTATTTTTTTAGTAGAGACAGGGTTTCACCATGGTCTCAATCTCCTGACCTCATGATCCACCTGCCTCATACAGTTTTTGCCCAAGGCAGCTGAGTCTTCCCACAGGAAGGGTGAAGTCCTTCCCCACTCTTGCTATACAGTATTGTCTAATGATTGAGGCTTTTAGGACCTAGAAGTTATCAGGGTGATTCTTTTGAGCCAGGAATTTATCAGGAACTGGGTCTGTAGGTACTAATTCTCGAGCTTCCCATGGCCATTGATCTCCCATTACAATTCTTCCACATACGTAACATGAAGTGGCATTGAGAGACTGGGCTACATGCTCAGCTTATTGCAAAAAAAATTTCTTGTTTTTCCTGGAATTTCTGGTACTGGCACATTTAGTTCATCATAGAAGGTTTGAAATACTGGCTCAGGAGAGCATTTATAAACTTCTCCTCAAAACACGATATTTACTCGAGGATCCAGTCCAGCCCCATCAATTTCTAGGGTTACATCCTCCCCTTTTTTTCAGCGAGGATCAAGGGGATTTGTTATTACTAGTTCTAAGGGGTTACACTGACCACTGGTACAGGAAGGGCCACTTTTCCCTTTCTGAAGGTGAACAGGATCCTTTTTGTTTTTTATCCAAGTAGCCTAAATGACACAAGACCAGTATCTACATTTATTTCCACACAGTCCTAATTCATGACAAATGTACTTATTTTCTGCCATATAGCCTCTTTCCTAACTAAGAGAACCACATCCTATTTCTAACTGATTACTATTAATGACAGCACAGGCATCAAATTTCAAGGTGACTTGTTTGGGAATCCCTTTTTTTTTCTTCTGTTTTGGCTAACACTTTACTCGTATCGTTTATGAGCCCCCACCAGTCCTCAGTCCTTAATCTTATTTTTAAAACTGTGGTCATGGGAGGCTCATAACACACATCAGGGTCAAACACACATCAGGTTGGTCATTTCCTCGGCTACATACCTTGTATAGAATAGCATTATACAAACAAGTTCTTTTTACAGTCCCAGTACACTTATAATAACCATAAAATAATAAGACTGTAGCAACTTTTTGTCCTACCTCAGTGACTTGATGTATACACTGGGAATAGCCCTCAGTCTGAGGAAGGTCAGTTGAAGTCCTTACTGTACAAGTCCAAATTTTAAGGAAAATGAGTCCCATGAAGAGTTTTCTCATTGTCCATGCATGGACCAGTTACCTTCCGGGTGTGACTGGAGCAGGGCTTGTCGTCTTCTTCAGAGTCACTTTGCAGGGGTTGGCGAAGCTGCTCCCGTTCATGTACCACTCACAGTCTACTGCTCAAGGGTGGTCTCAGAGGTTGGCCCCACGAGAATAAACGGAGTCCAATACCTCTACACAGTTATGTTCAACTGGGCTTTCTGATACCAGGAGCAAGGGGGCGGGGTTTAGGGTGTTGCAAACCTCAATGGTTATGCAGGGATTTTCACATAGCAAGCTTTGGTACTTGGTTAATCTAGCATTTGTTAGCCAATGATGTATTCATTAAAGTCACCGTAGCGTGGGGGGCCTTTAAGTTTAGGTTTTGCCCAAGAGTTAGCTTATCCACCTCTTGTGCTAGCAGAGCTGTTGCTGCTAAGCCTCTTAAGCACAGGGACTGACACTTAGAAACTCCATCTAGCTGTTTGGCAAGGTAGGCGGGCCACGGCCAGGGCCCCACGGTCTGGGTCAAAACTCCAACTGCCATTTTTTTTTTTTCTCTCTGACACATATAGTGTAAAATATTTTGTCAGGTCATGTAGCCCCAGGGCTGGGGCCAACATGAGTTTTTCTTTTAACTCATGAAAAGCTTGTTGCTGTCAGTTGTAATAGATGTAGTTTATCCAATCTACATTTTTATTAACTGTCACCCACCAAAATATTAACTCAAATCCTGCAGCTATTTGATTTTGGGCTTTAAATTGATCTGGTATTCTTCTTGGGACTTCAATTGCATCTAAATAGATGTGAGAGTCGAAAGACCCATAAGGGGCTTCCCTCGCTTTATCATGTCTTATTTTTCCTCCCTCTGGTTGATGAAATGCCAGGGTGAAAGGGATAGCCAATTGGACTAAAGTACAAGTACCACTCCAGTTATTGGGCAGAGTGCCTAGTAAAGGTCCACCAGAATACCACCACACATCCTCTCGGGGATGAACAAGAGCTGACTGATTGATAAGCTCTTGAAAATTCTTAAGCTCACTGCATCCCTTCAGGTCTCCAAAGAAGGCTAAGTTTCCTCCGTGTCATGAGAGACAAGGAGTGAACTTAGTGGTGGGAGATGGAAGCTGGATGGCCCTCGGAAGGGATGATAGAGAGTTTATCAGGTGACAAAGGTGGAGGAAAACATTAGAGTCTCAGAGCACACCTATTCAAAAGCACAGAGTCCCCAAGTCACATGGGGAGTGGTGACTACTCTGGTGCACAAGGAGTTGTGTCATTTATTGAACATCTAGTCTGGTCCCTGTAAATTGTTAAGTGTTATATGGAATAGATGGTTCTTTTTCCTCTGTATGTTACTACCATGATTTGCATATGAATTCTTTTGATGTAACCCCAATTGCCCAAATGATCTGGGGCTTCAATTTTATTATTGTTTACACTTGATCAGAAATTTTTAGAGACACAGGTGGTATCCACAACCTTAGCTGAGTATCTCCATGATAGTGGTCTAGCAGTGGACAGGAATATTCTGACCCCTTTATAGCCCTTTCCTAGTGTAGTGATTACTACCTATGATGGACTTTACTCTCAACTGTCTCTAGGCCACTTGACAAACCTATAATCTTTAGGTTTTCATCTATAGCAAAACAGTGATCCCAATAGATTTTAAAGGAAAAGAGCTAATGGATTATGTATACATAGACTAAAGCACACTGTCTTAGTCTGTTCGGCCTGCCATAACAAAATACCGTAAACTGGGTGGCTTATAAATAACAAATTTATTACTCAGTTCTGGAGGCTGGGAAGTCCAAGATCAAGATACCAGCATCATTGGATTCTGGTGAGGACCTTCTTCCCATTGCAGACTGTCAACTTCTTCTGTGTTTTTCATATGGCAGAAGGGGTGAGCTAGTGTTATGGGATCTTCAGGGTGTCAATTTTCTGGCCAGAAACCTCTGTGGCTGGCGGCACCTTTGCCAGAGTTCTTGTCCTGTGTCCAGGAAGAATGAGGTATGCAGACAAGTGAAGGGCGAACAAGACGAAGCTGAGCTTTATTAAAGTTAGGACAGCTCAGAGGAGACCTGCAGTGAGTAACTCCTCTCTGTAGGCAGGTCATCCCATGGAATGTTTGGCTCTCAGCAGAGGGGAGGCCCTGGGGAGGGTAGCTTCTCTGTGCTACTGGTCCTTCCTACGTTTGCTGATCTCACAGAGAGGAGGCCCTGGGGACGGTTGCTTCTCTCTGCAGCTGTTGTCCCAGTGTCTCTGCAGGTCTCTGACGCTCTCAGCAGAGAGGGTAGTTCCACTCTGCAGCTGGTTGTCCTGTCGTCTCCTGCTATCAGCAGAGAGGGTATTTCCTCTCTGAAGTTGGTCCTCTCTTCATCTCTTCCTCCTCTGCCCCTGCTGTGGCTGAGCCTAGGGCTTTTATGGACCTCAGAGGGGAGGAAGTGTGTGCCATCGGTCCACATGCAGCCCCAGAAGAGGCACCACAAGTCCCCAAAGTCTACAGGACTGGCAGCCCGGTCCCCAGCCTTCAGGCCCTCCCTGGCCTGAAGGTGTGGCCCTACCGGGACCCACCACCTTTGACCCAGGAATCTGTCTGCCTCTCACTGCCATTTATGTCTCCGGAGTTTGGCCAGCCTTTGCTCCCAGATCAGAGTGGGCACCGACAGCAGGAAGAAGGAGAAGCCAGGCAGTGGGAGCAGGCACTTCTTAGCCTGCGAGGGCAGGGGGACCTTTCCAGGCCCCAAGAGTGCAGGGATGCCTGAATCTGCAATCTTGACTTGGGTGGCTACAGCTGCATGGGGCAGGGTTGTGGGGCAGGATTCTAGCATGTTGCAGAGAGCGGGAGGCCTGGGTCTACAGTGGTGGTTTGGGTGGCTGCAGCAGCACCTGGGGAGCTCACATCCCAACTTGGAAGAGGCAGGGCTCCCACAGGCTCCAGAAAGTGTGCAGCCCTAGCTGCCCCTCCCTGCTGCAGCCTTTGTGATGGCAGGCTGCCATCACTAGCTTTCTGAGGTCCCTTTTAGAAGAGCACTAATCTCATTCATGAGGGATCTACCCTTTAATCTAATCACCTCCCAAACACCCCATCATGTTGGGCGTTAGAATTTCAACATATGAATTTTGGGAGGACACAAACATTCAAGGTACAGCACAGGTGTTTTGTATATAAGAATATTACCTTGACTGGGCATTGTGGCTCATGCCTATAATCCCAGAACTTTGGGAGGCCGAGGCAGGTGGATCATCTGAGGTCAGGAGTTCGAGACCAGCCTGGCCAACATGGTGAAACCCTATCTCTACTAAAAATACAAAAAAATTAGGCAGGCGTGGTGGCAGGTGCCTGTAATCCCAGCTACTTGGGAGGCTGAGGCAGGAGAATCCCTTGAACTTGGGAGGTGGAGGTTGCAGTGACCTGAGATTGTGCCATTGCACTCCAGCCTGGGCAACAAGAGCAAAACTCCATCTCAAAAACAAAAACAAAAACAAAAAACAAAACAAACAAACAAAAAAGCAATATTATCTGTAGGGTCCAGCCCTACGGGGTCTGTGGGTTTTTCTCCTCATGTGTGGGGATGAGAGATCGTAGAAATAAAGACACAGGACAAAGAGATAGAAGAAAAACAGCTGGGCTGGGGGGCCACTACCACCAAGATGCGAAGACCAGTAGTGGCCCTGAATGCCAGGCTGTGCTGTTATTTATTGGATACAAGACAAGGGGGCAGGGTAAGGAGTGTGAGCCATCTCCAATGATAGGTAAGGTCACGCAAGTCATGTGTCCACTGGACAGGGATCCCTTCCCTGTTTGGCAGCTGAGGTGGAGAGAGAGAGGACAGCTTATGCCATTATTTCTTCTACGCATTTCAAAGACTTTTAGTACTTTCACTAATTCTGCTACTGCTATCTAGAAGGCAGAGCCAAGTGTACAGTGTGGAACATGAAAGCGGACCAGGAGCATGACCGCTGAAGCACAGCATCACAGGGAGACAGTTAGGCCTCCAGATGGCTGCGGGGTCAGGCCTTCCACAAGAGGCGGTGGAGCAGAGTCTTCTCTAACTTCCCCGGGGGAAGAGAGACTCCCCTTCCTGGTCTGCTAAGTAACAGGTGCCTTCCCCAGGCACTGATGCTACCGTTATACCAAGGTCTGCTAGGTGACGGGTGCCTTCCCAGGCGCTGGCATTACCGCTAGACCAGGGAGCCCTCTAGTATCCCTGTCCGGGCGTAACAAAGGGCTCACACTTGTTTTCTGGTCACTTTTTATCATGTCCCTTCAGCTCCTATCTCTGTATGGCCTGGTTTTTTCTAGGTTATAATTGTAGAACAAAGATTATTATAATATTGGAATAATAATACCACAAACTAATGATTAATGATAATCATATATAATCATATCTATAATCAATTTTTAGCATAACTATTCTGATTCTATATATTTTCTTTATTATACTGGAACAGCTTGTGCCCTCAGTCTCTTGCCTTGGCACCTGGGTGGCTTGCCACCCACAATTACCTCATTGTAAACGTGGATGTTTGATAGGGAAAGGGCACAATGAGTTGGTCTGTTTTGCTTGCGATCAATGCCCAAAATTTGTGAATCTAATTCATTCTTATAAGAATAAAAAATAATTAAGATTATTTTTATTAAAATAATTAAGATTATTATTGCTGGACCTTCTTAGACCCTATCTGGCAGCTTTCCAAAAGGATTTCCCATAAAAGGAGATAATTAATGAAGGTAAAAGCTGAAATTATTAAAATAAAAAGTAAAGAAGAAATAATATGTATGACTAAAACCTTGTCCACTGAGAAGATAAAAACATAGAATCGCTCCAGGGATTTACTTAAAGAAAGAAGAGAGAAAACAAATTGTATAATATTAGTGATGAGAAAGGACACAACGAACATATAAAGACAAGATTAAAATTATTAGAAAAGATCAAATAAAATAGTTGTAACAAATTTGAAAATTCAGTAGGAGTATAAATTATCACAGCCTTAGCTCAAAATTTGTTAGAAATTAGTTATCTCAAACCCATAGACTTACCAGTCTAGTGGAAAATATACAGTAAAGGATTTTTCTACGTTTGCCTCATAATGCAGAATTTGCTGTCTCTCTGGCTTAGCTCCTATTCTAATGGCTCTGTCTATTTTACAGGAAAGAATTTCTGCTCGGAAATAGCTGCTGGGAAAATGAACATCAGTATTGATTTAGACACAAACTATGCTGAGCTGGTTCTACATGTGGGAAGAGTCACTCTTGGAGAGAACAATAGAAAAAAAATGAAGGATTGTCAACTGAGAAAACAGCAGAATGAAAATGTCTCACGAGCTGTGTGTGCTCTGCTGAATTCTGGAGGGGGATTTATCAAGGCTGAAGTTGAGAATGAAGACTATAGTTATAAAAAAGATGGAATAGGACTAGATTTGGAAAATTCTTTCAGTAATATGCTGCCATTTGTTCCCAATTTCCTGGACTTCATGCAGAATGGTAACTACTTTCACATTTTTGTGAAATCATGGAGCTTGGAAACCTCTGGTCCGCAGATTGTCACGTTGAGCTCCAGTTTGTACAAGAGAGATGTAACATCTGCAAAAGTCATGAATGCTTCTGCTGCACTGGAGTTCCTCAAAGACATGGAAAAAACTGGAGGGAGAGCATATTTAAGACCAGAATTTCCTGCAAAGAGGGCCAATGTCGATGTACAAGAAGAAAGTAACATGGAAGCCTTGGCTGCTGATTTTTTTAAAAGAACAGAACTTAATTATAAAGAAAAATTGACCTTTACTGAATCCACACACGTTGAAATTAAAAACTTCTCGACAGAAAAGTTGTTACAACGAATTACAGAGATTCTCCCTCAATATGTTTCTGCATTTGCAAATACTGATGGAGGATATTTATTCGTTGGTCTAAATGAAGATAAAGAAATAATTGGCTTTAAAGCAGAGAAGAGTTATCTTACTAAGTTAGAAGAAGTAACAAAAAATTCCATTGGGAAACTGCCTGTGCATCACTTCTGTGTGGAGGAGGGGACGATAAATTACTTATGCAAATTCCTTGGAGTATATGATAAAGGAAGGCTTTGTGGATATGTGTATGCACTCAGAGTGGAACGTTCCTGCTGTGCAGTGTTTGCTAAAAAGCCTGATTCCTGGCACGTGAAAGATAACAGAGTGAAGCAGTTGACCGAGAAGGAATGGATCCAGTTCATGGTGGATTCAGAACCAGGTTGAGGAAGGAGGATTGGCAATAAGGATACCTTTGACTTGAGTGGCAGGAAGGTTTTATTGTATCTTTGGGATTAGGGACAAGATTAAGTCTTCACATTTCAACATCTCTGGTGGATACAACCAATACTTCCCTGCCTCTCGTTTTCTTCTACACACTTAGAAGATAGATATTCCATACAGTAACTAAATATCTACTCTTAGTAGCCTTATCTGATGCAAAGATTCTAGATGTTTCTTCTCTACCACGTTTTTACTCACTTTCAAGGAAAGCCTGTTCAATTCTTTTCCTTTTTCTTTCAGGGCTCAGTTTCTGTAACTAACCATGTCTTTCTTTTGGGAACACTTACTCTTTTACTTACTTGCTCCTTCATTTTTCTTTACCCACTTTCCATTTATTTCCTGTAAAGCCTTTTCCCTCTTCCTCTCACATTTATGAGCCAAAGAGTAACCCTAAATTGTACCAATAAGAGAAGAATAATGCTGATATTTTATCTGGTTTTGGAAAAGGAAAGCCTCCAGTGAGATTAGACCAGAACTAGCAACTTAGAAAATCTCTGAAAATGCAAACTTGTTCCTCAGAATCTGCATAAAACCCAGTTTTCCTTCACTAGCCATCACATTCTTCTAATTTTAACTTCTTTTAAAATAAACTCAGTTATATGGCAATGTATTAAATTGCTATCAATGCATTTTTACTGTTAATTTTCATTCCAAGTATAGAGTGTTTCAGCAGCATCAAGGGTTAATTTTACAATTTGTATCTGACCTAGGAATCTAACCACAATATGTAACCACAATATCTAATGTTTTGTGTTGGGAACGCAGGATCAGTTCTAAGTAGACTTTTGGTATACTGTGCATTAGTTAGTTTGAGTCTCTCTTGTGCCAAATTAAGAGTGTGATTTTTGTTTTCTAACATTATTCCATAGTATGTGAAGAACGGCCCTCTCCAGCAAGTACATCATCACCTCTCTCCCAGAGTTGTCCTCTTCGTGAATATATTAACTTCAAAATTCAGCCACTGAGATATCACCTTCCAGGTAATTTAATTCTGGCTTCCGTGGAGTTGTTGGCGTGACTATGTTCAAACCTCCTTCTCTTCAAACCAGCTCTGTCTTGACATTTGTTATGGAAGCACATTCTTGTGTTTATGGAAATTCTTTGGTGTTTTTAGTCATTGAATTTGTCAAATTCTATTTCTTTAGCTTTGGATTATAATTTTCTTGGTGTAATAGAAACTCCTTTACTTGAAAATAAGAGAAATCCAATTCAGCTTAGTTTAAGCAGAAAAGGAAGCATATACATCATGTCACTGATCAGTCTAGACTGAGACCCAGCTTCAGGCATGGCTATATTCAGTTACTGAAGAAATACTCAGCATCTCTGATTTATTCACCTGTTGTTGTTGTTGATGGGCAATGAGTTTTTTCCTGTTTTCTGCTATGTGAACAGTGTTACCTTTAATATTCTTATTCAGTCTTTTGATGCATACGTGCAAGAGTTTCTCTTGGGTGCCTAAGTAGGGGTAGAATTGTTGGTTCAGGCAGTGTGTGAATATTTAAGTAATAAGATAATGCCAAATTATTTCCAAAGTAGATGGCTCACTTTATTCCCACCAGCAATATATTGGAAATGCCACATCTTTTCCAATGCCAGACTTTTCTCTTCATTTTTCTGCTTGTTCTCCTCTTGAACTTCTTTTCTCCCTCAGTCAAATCGGTATTTATTTGGGTATATACATGGAAGAAAATATCTCCCATAGAAGATATTTTATCTTCTATGAAGTGGCGATTCTGTCTGTTGCTCATTTTTGTAATAGGTTTTATCTTTTTCTTACTGATTTCTAGGAGCAATTCACAGATTCTAACATAAAATCCTCATTTAGTCACAGATAGATAGTACAGATTTCAGATGTCTTCTCCAAGTCCATGACTTGCATTTTCTCTTTTCCCAAGCCATTTTAAATTGGATATAGTCCAACTTGCGGTTTAAAAATTTTGTGGTTTAGTGCTCTTTGTGCCTTGTGTAAGCGATCCTTCCCTACCCCGGGTTATAAAGATATTTCTGTTCATTTTCTTTTAAAAATTTTAAAGTTTTGCACTTAACATTTAAATATGTAATCCACATCCATAAACAGTGATGTAGGGGCTATTTCATTTTATTTCATGTGGATAACCACTTTTCCTAGATCCAGTTACTGAAAACTCACAGTTTCACCCACTGATATATTATATAATATCCCGCTGGGATATTACTACATACAACTGACCCTTGAACAAAGCGGGGCTTAAGGGCACAAAACCCCTGATGATTTTTATCCATTGATTTCAATTTTCTGAGCCTGTAAGAGAATCAGGACATCTTTATCTTTTCATCTATTTTATTTTGGGGGGGGATTTTGAAAAAGATATTACAGTTATTTTAAAGTCCCTTTTCGATGACTCCAGTATCTGAAGCACTTGCCAGTCTTTTTCTCTAATCCAGTTTTTCTCTTATTTTCTAGTAATTTGTCCTGATTTTTATCCTGTCTCTTAATTTTGTATAGTATCATGGATGACAAATTGTAGAGAATTTAGTAGATGTTACATTTCTTCAGATAGGGTTACACATTTTTTTTTTTGGCAGGCAGATAGAGCACCAGTGATTACTTTTACTCTTTTGAAGTTTTGTTTTTTGCTTTTCTAGGTATAGTAGCTTTTAATTTTGCACTAATTACTAGGTCATGGCTCTTCTGGGGTCTTAAAGTCTGGGGTATTTACCAAGACCCTTCTACTTGGCTGGGAGCCGAATTACAATTCGTGTCTCCTGAGCACCGTGAGGCTGATGAAATCGATATTCAGCTCTTTAATCTCCCAGTTGATCAGTTGATATTTTCCCCTTCCTTCCTTCCTTCCTTCCTTCCTTCCTTCCTTCCTTCCTTCCTTCCTTCCTTCTTTCCTTCCTTGCTTGCTTGCTTGCTTGCTTTTCTTTCTTTTTGTGACAGGGTTTCACCATGTTGCCCAGGCTGGTCTCAAACTCCTGGGCTCAAGCAATCCACCTGCCTCAGCCTCCTAAAGTGCTGGGATTACAGGCATAAGCCACCACACTCCCAGCCCCAGTTGATATTTTCTTCCCTGTTTCTAGCATCTCACCTGTATTAGCCAGTGAGTTGAGGGAAATTTGTAGGTAGATTATGGCTTCTTCTCTGCAGTTTCATCTTCTCTGGAATTTTGTTTCTGAAATCCCACCTCCTCCAGCAGCCCTCAATTCTGACCTCTTTTTTTCTTTAGCCCAGTAAAACTGCTGATTTCTGTGTGGGCTCTATTTACCCATGCTGTGATATGGAAAATCTCCTTAGGGAAAAAGCAGAGGTGAATGTGAAGCTTCTTCTGGTGCTTCTTCTCTATTAAAGATTGTAGCCCTTTAAGTCCTGCTTGTATTGGTTGCTCTCCAGTCTTTTATAGTTTTATGTTTTATACACACACACACACACACACACACACACACACACACACACACACATATATGTAGAATTTTTTGAGACAGGGTCTCAAGCTGTTGCCCAGGCTGGAGTGCAGTGGCACGATCTCAGCTCACTGCAGCCTCAACTTCCCGGGCTCAAATGATCCTGCCACCTCAGCCTCCCAAGTAGCTGGGACTACCAGCATGCACTACCATGCTTGGCTAACTTTTTAACCTTTTTGTAGAGAAGAGGTCTTACAATGTTGCCTAGACTGGTCTTGAACACCTGGGCATAAGTGATCCTCCTGCTTCTGCCTCCCAAAGTGTTGTTATTACAGGTGTGAGCCACCATGCCTGGCCCTGATACACTTTTACATAGCTTTTATAGTTGCTTTTGGCAGGAGAATTAATCTAATACAAGCTGCTTTGTATCCATGGCTTAAGTTGTAAGTTCTCAGTCTTTTATAATTTATCACTATTTCCCCATCTAGGGCTATCAGGAAAGATAACTTGTACTCCAGAAACCCTCTGCAGAAATCTGTTCTCACAACATGAAGGACTTAAGCAATTAATATGTGAAGAAATGGGCTCTGTCAGTAAGGGCTCACTGATCTTCTCTAGGAGCTGGTCTCTGGAGCTGGGCTTGCAAGAGAACCACAAAGTCCTCTGTGATGCTCTTCTGATTTCCCAGGACAAGCCTCCAGTCCTATACACCTTCCACATGGTACAGGATGAGGAGTTTAAAAGCTATTCTACACAAACTGCCCAAATTTTAAAACAGAAGCTGGCAAAAATTGGTGGTTACACTAAAAAAGTGTGTGTCATGACAAAGATCTTCTACCTGAGCTCTGAAGGCAAGACAAGCTGCCAGTATGATTTAAACTCGCAAGTAATTTACCCTGAATCCTACTATTGGACAACAGCTCAAACAATGAAAGACTTGGAAAAGGCCCTTTCAAATATCTTACCTAAGGAGAATCAAATCTTTTTGTTTGTTTGTTTGTTTTGTTTTTGTTTGTTCATTTGTTTGTTTTTTCTTGAGATGAGTCTCGCTCTGTCACCCAGACTGGAGTGTAGTGGCATGATCTCGACTCACTGCAACCTCTGCCTCCTGGGTTCAAGCAATTCCCCACCTCAGCCTCCCGAGTAGCTGGGATTACAGGTGCCTGCCACCACGCAGGGCTAATTTTTTTTTTTTTTGTATTTTTAGTAGAGATGGGGTTTCACCATCTTGGCCAGGCTGGTCTTGAACTTTTGACCTCGTGATCCACCCGCCTCGGCCTCCCAAAATGCTAGGAGTACAGACATGAGCCACCGCTACTGGCTGGAGAATCAATTCTTTTACAGGCCAATTAGCCTTTGACATTTCCAGCGTCTCCCAGATAATCAGTGTAGATAAGGATGTTTAAATCTTGTCCAATGCTCACTTGAATCATGGAAGATGGACTGGGCTACAGAGATATTTTTCATTATATATTCAATAACATTCTCTAATTCTCTAAAAACATGTCTTTGAAAACTTTGCAAGTTAAGCAACTTGACGTGATGTTGGAAAACTGGGATTAGCCTATGTTCACTTCTTCCTAAGTTCTTTATAGATATTCCTTAAGGGATATTAGGAAAATTAATTACCTACACATGTTTTGCCATACCAAGATGTCATTTGACTATAAAGGAAATATCAGACATTCTTATCCAATGGACATGGAAAACATAGTTCTCTAACACCTTCTTGAAAACTACATTGCAATGAAATTCAGCCAATGGAAATATTACTCAAAATGGAGAACTTGTTGAGTTGGGTGGATCACTTGAGGTCAGGAGTTGAAGACCAGACTGGGCAACATGGTGAAACCCAGTCTCTACTAAAAATATAAAAATTAGCCAAGTGTGGTGGCACACACATGTAGTCCCAGCTACTCGGGAGGCTGAGGCATGAGAATTGCTTAAACCTAGGAAGTGGAGGTTGCAGTGAGCCAAGACCACACCACTGCACTCCAGCCTGGGCAAGAGAGCAAGACTCTGTCATCTCTATGCAAATAAACTAGAAAATCTAGAAGAAATGGATAAATTCCTGAACACATACGATCTCCCAAGACTGAGCCAGGGAGAAGTCAAATCCCTGAATAGATCAATAACAAGTTCTGAAGTTGAGGCAGTAATTAATAACCAAAAAAAGCCCAGGACCGGAGAGATTCACAGCTGAATTCTACCAGAGGTACAAAGAGGAGCTGGTACCATTTCTACTGAAACTATTCCAAACAATAAAAAAGGAAGGACTCCTGCCTAACTCATTTTATGAAGCCAGTATCATCCTGATACCAAAACCTGGTAGGGACACAATAAAAAAAGGAAAACTTCAGGCCAATATCCCTGATTAACATCATTGCAAAAATCATCAATAAAATACTGGCAAACTGAATCCAGTGGCACGTCAAAAAAGCTTATCCACCACGATCAAGTTGGCTTCATCCCTGGGATGCAAGGCTGATTCAACATACATAAATCAATAAACGTAATTCATCACATAAACGGAACCAATAACAAAAACCATATGATTATCTCAATAGATGCAGAAAAAGACTTTGACAAAATTCAACATCCCTTTATGTTAAAAACTCTCAATAAACTGGGTATTGATGAAACATATCTCAAAACAATAAGAGCTATTTATGACAAACCCACAGCCAATATCATACTGAATGGGCAAAAGCGGGAAGCATTCCCTTTGAAAACTGGCACAAGACAAGGATGCCCTCTCTCACCACTCCTATTCAACATAGTATTGGAAGTTCTGGCCAGGGCAATCAGGCAGGAGAAAGAAATAAATATATTCTAATAGGAAGAGAGGAAGTCAAATTGTCTTTATTTGTAGATGACATGATTTTATATCTAGAAAATCCCATCATCTCAGCCCCCAAATTCCTTAAGCTGATAAGCAAATTCAGCAAAGTCTCCAGATACAAAATCAATGTGCAAAAGTCACAAGCATTCCATTACACCAACAATAGACAAGCAGAGAGCCAAATCATGAGTGAACTCACATTCACAATCGCTAAAAACAGTCTAAAATACCTAGGAATATAGCTAACAAGGGATGTGAAGGACCTCTTCAAGGAGAACTACAAACCACTGCTCAAGGAAATAAGAGAAGACATAAACAAACGGAAAAACATTCTATCCTCATAAATAGGAAGAATCAATATCATGAAAATGGCCACATTGCCCAAAGCAATTTATAGATTCAATGTTATTCCCATCAAACTACCATTGACATTCCTCACAGAATTTCATATGGAATCAAATGAGAATTAAATGAAATTAAATTTCATATGGAATCAAAGAAGACCTTGTACAGCTAAGATAATCCTAAACAAAAAGAACAAAGCTGGAGGCATTATGCTACCTGACTTCAAACTACCCTACATGGCTACAGTAACCAAAACAGCATGGTACTGGTATAAAAAGAGACATATAGACCAATGGTACAGAACAGAGACCTCAGAAATAACACCACACATCTATAACCATCTGATCTTCTACAAATCTGACAAAAACAAGCAATGGGGAAAGGATCTTCTATTCAATAAATGGTGCTGGGAGAACTGGCTAGCCATATGCAAAAAACTGAAACTGGATCCCTTCCTTACACCTTATACAAAAATTAACCCAAGATGGACTAAAGACTCAAACCGAAAACTGAAACTGGATCCCTTCCTTATACCTTATACAAAAATTAACTCAAGATATATTAAAGACTTAAGTGTAAAACTCAAAACCATAAAAACTCTAGAAGAAAACCTAGGCAATACCATTCAGGACATGGGCATGGGCAAAGACTTCATGACAAAAACACCAAAAGCAATTGCAACAAAAGCCAAAATTGACAAATGGGATCTAATTAAACTAAAGAGCTTCTGTAGAGGGAAAGAAACCACCATCAGAGTGAACAGACAACCTACAGAATGGAAGAAAATTTTTGCAATCTACCCATCTGACAAAGGTCTAATATCCAGAATGTATAAGGAACTTAAACAAATTTACAAGGAAAAAACAACCCCATTAAAAAGTGGATAAAAGATATGAATAGACATTTCTCAAAAGAAGACATTTATACAGCCAATAAACATATGAAAAAAAACTCAACATCACTTATCTTTAGAGAAATGCAAATCAAAACCACAATGAGATACCATCTCACGCAAGTCAAATGGTGATTATCAAAAAGTCAAGATAAAAGATTATTAAAAACTTTTAAATAATCTTTTATTAAAAGATTATTGAAAAGTCTCCACAGCATGGAGAGGCTGTGGAGAAATAGGAATGCTTTTACACTGTTGGTGGGAATGTAAATTAGTTCAACTATTGTGGAAGACAGTGTGGCGATTCCTCAAGGATCTAGAACCAGAAATATCATTTGACCCAGCAATCCCATTACTGGGTATATACCCAAAGGAATATAAATCATTCTACTATAAAGATACATGCAGGCCAGGCGCTGTGGCTCATGCCTGTAATCCCAGCACTTTGGGAGGCTGAGGCTGGTGGATCACCTGAGGCCAGGAGTTTGAGACCAGCCTGGCCAACATGGTGAAACCCCATCTCTACTAAAAATACAATAATTAGCCGAGCGTGGTGGTAGGCGTCTGTAATCCCAGCTACTTGGGAGGCTGAGACATGAGAATTGCTTGAACCTGGGAGGCACAGGTTGCAGTGAGCCGAGATCATGCCACTGTGCACCAGCCTGGGTGACAAGAGCAAAATTCTGTCTCAAAAAAAAAAAAAAGACACATGCACACGAATGTTTATTGCAGCACTATTTACAATAGCAAAGGCATGGAACCAACTCAAATGCCCATCAATGATAGACTGGATAAAGAAAATGTGGTACATATACACCATGGAATACTATGCAGCCACAAAAAGGAATGAGATAATGACATTTGCAGGGACATGGATGAAGCTGGAAGCCGTCATCCTCAGCAAACTAACATGGGAACAGAAAATCCAACATTACATGTTCTCACTCATAAGTGGGAGTTGAACAATGAGAACACATGGACACAGGGAAAGGATTAACACACACCAGGGCCTGTTGGGGGTGGAGAAAGTGAGGGGAGGGAACCCAGAGGATGGGTCAATAGGTGCAGCAAACTACCATGGCACACGTATACCTATGTAACAAACCTGCACATTCTGCACGTGTATCCCAGAACTTAAAGTAAAATAAAAATTAAAAAAAAAAGAACTTAAAACAGTGGGAGCATGTTCACACTCTTGGAGTCTTTCCAGCCCTGAACCTTAGGCAGCCTGTATCAGCTGCTGGTGATAGGTGACCTGGGCTTGGGGAAGACCACCATCATCAAACAGTGAGTGCACCAGAACTCCTCCTGGCTGGCACCCTGAAGCCACCATTGTGTGAACTGTGCATTCAAGGTGCTACACTGGGACCCAGAGGCCTTGGCACACCTACAGCTGTGGAACATTGCAATGAGGAAAGATTGGGAAAATGACAAGAGCCTGTTATCTGGAACTTACAGGTGCATTTATTGTCTCCAGTATCACCAGGCCAGCCCCATTTGAAGCAGAGCTAAAGTGGAAAAATGATTTGGACTAAATGTTAACTCATGGCAGACCAATTTCTGTGGTTCTGTTGGCCAAGAAATATGACCATGGAAGGATAAACGCAGGAGCAATAGCCTCAAGATGGGCCAGATCTACATGGAACATAGTTTTCCAGTAGGAAAATATAAACTTTGGTGAAACCTTCAGATGCCTGATAAAATATTATATTAAAATGTACTCTTGGAGTTTTGATTTATGGAGGTGACTGTCAACACAGATGGACTAGTGCCATTGAAAAAAGACTTTATTACTTACACTTCCAAGAGAAGGGGACATGCTCTGTCACGCAGGGTCACTGGTAAAGCATCCAGTTGGTTAAGGAGAGAGGAGCAGAAGTGAGGGGAAAATCTAATTCAGAACTTTTAGGGTTTCTGTGGGAAAGGTCCAGTTGGGCAGGGGAAACAGCTTAGGACTCGATAGTTTGAATAATTTTGATGGGCTTTGGGGCCTAGGGATGGTCCCTAGTTGTCTGTTACATGGCCCTGGGTTTATGTAGGGTAGGGAAAATATTGGCTCGATGTGTAAGTAGCTTAGAGTATGAGCTCTGGATCACAGCGGGGATGTAAAGAATGTTGGCCATTAGTTTGGCCCTGTGATTAATGGATGCCAAATAGACAAATACAGAACCTAGGAAAACACAGTAAGACCCATTGCCCCTGGGCCTATTTGGCATCATTGTAAGAAACCTGGGGTGGTAATAGTGGACTTATTTAAAGAATGGGGTACAAGTTGCCCTAAATAGCCTAGAAAATATTTTGTTTTAAGAGTAAGACAGAAGAACACATGTGGAAGTATGAAGAGCCCTTGTAGGCTGGTCCGTAACTGAGTTCTTCATTTGTACGTCATTAGTCAAGAAAGTAGATCTGAAATTTTTGGAGGTTTTTACTATTATCTTGGTGGAGTTTTAAAGTGAGTTAAAAGTTTGAAATACATACATATATATACATATATATATATATATATAACAGGTCCTGCAGTCAGGTTGTTGGGGGATAGGAACTAATACATTAATAATGTATGTGTAGATTAGCGTGTGTGTATAACCAAGGGGAAGGAGTGGTCATGGTCAGAGACACAGGGCAGGAAGTCACGGGGGAAAGCTTGAGGGGGTAGTAGGGGTAGGCACTGGGGAGTTAGTGGTCCTCTTCCCAGTGGGTTGAGGGATTGACTCAGGAGGCAACTGCCTCCAGGGAAAGGCAATACTATCCATTAATTTTTGTTATCTTTTTAGACACAGGGTCTTGCCCTTGTCACCCAGGCTGGAGTGCAGTGATGTGGTCATAGCTCATTGCAGCCTTGACCTCCTGACATCAAGAGATTCTCCTGCCTCAGACTCTTGAGTAGCTGGGACTACAGGTGTACACCACCATGCCCAGCTAACTTTTATATGTTTTGTAGAGACAGGGTTTCCCCATGTTGCCCAGGCTGGTTTGAACTCCTGGGATTAAGCAGTCCTGCCTCAGCCTCCCAAAGTGCTGGAATTATAGGCATGAGTCACTGTGCTTGGCCCTCCATTAATTTTTAGAATGGCATAGGTAGTGGTAACTACCATTAAATTTTCCTTCAGGCATAGGAGTGTGGGGTGTATGTTTTGGCAGAGAGCAAGGAGTATGCCAGGATGATAGGCTGAGCGGACAGCACACTCAGAAACATAATAGAATCCCTGATATCAAAGGAAAAAAGGCCAAATGTTCTGTGTGCAGTTTGTGCCTGAGAAGAGACAGTCCATGGGTGTCACTGGGGTGAAGGTTTTTGTGTCTAGGGTGACACCATGTCTAGTGCAGGGGTAAATTCATCTCTGATGGTAAGCTGGATCGATGTCATCTGAGGCAGCATAATCTCCAGCAGTGAGTGCCTATCCAGGAAAATGTCATCTAGGATATGGGTCTTGAGTATTTAAGTAAATACAGACTCAGGTTGATGTGGTCTTAGAATTTGCCATGATTGATTAAAACAATCGCTTGTATGGAGGGTTGGTGCCTCCAGATGGTAAAACAACAAAAGCACCCACACCAGTAGTAAGATCAGCAGGCTGAGCATGGCAGCTCATGCCTGTAATCCCAGCACTTTGGGAGGCCAAGACAGGTGGATTGCTTGAGCTCAGGCATTCAAGACCAGCCTGGGCAACATGGTAAAACCCTGTCTCTGCAAAAAACATAAAAAATTAGCTGGGTGTGGTGGTGTGTGCCTGTGGTCGCAGCTACTCAGGAGGCTGAGGTGAGAGGATTGCCTGAACCCAGGAAGTAGAGTGGGGAGTGAATCGTGATCATGCCACTGCACTCCAGCCTGGGTAACAGAGTGAGACCTTGTCTCAGACCAAAACAAAAAGCAAAAACGAACAAACAAAACAAAAAAGATAAACAGAAAACCGAATGGTGTGCAGCTGCATTTGACAGAGTTTTGGTTTTTGCTTGCTTGCTTGCTTCATGGTTGAAGTTTAGGCTCAAACGGGTCCCATATCAGATAAGCAGCTGCCTAGCCCATTGGACAATCACTATTAATTGGTCCCCAAAGAATATACACACCTGCTGTGGCCTCCTGATGGGAGGGGTTTGATATTGAAAATCCATAAAAATAGGTTAAGGCCTGGGGCAAGATAAAGATCCATTGAGAGGTCCATTTGTTGGACTGGAACTTTAAAAGAAGTTGTTTGGGGAGACTCTTATGTATCTCAGTTAAACTGGCTATTTGGGACCTATTAGGGTCATGAAAGTTTTATTGAATGCCTGTTTCGGGAGCACATTCAGTGTGTATTTTGCAGTGTGAGATGTGTGCCTTTGTTATTACCTTGGTAATTGTAAGGCCTCATATGGTGGCCTTAATATACACAGACACGTGATTTTGGGTATCTAAGAGGAAAGAGGTTCTTAGTGTTCCTTAATCTGAAAGGGACAATTCATTAGGCAATGGTTCAATTGTTCATAAGGAATTTGGAGATGGGGCCATTTGTTGGCCAGGGCATCCAACATTCAGTAATATTCCACCTAGCTCTATCACGTATGGTGGTTGGCAGTGCCATTCATATAGTCTGTGAACTTCTATTGCTGTTCACTCAGTCAATCCAAAGGAGCTTTCCAGGTAGCCAAGGGGTCTGGGGGAGAGGTGACCTCCTCCAGCACTATGGCATCTGTCAAGGGACCAAGGACAGGGGACGTCACTCCCTTCTGCGTGTGAATATGCTAGAGAGCCCAGGACTTGGTAGCCTCCTTGAGACAGATTAGAGACAAACCTGGGCCCTCTGAGAGGCTGAGCTTGCAGGGTGCTGTTTCCATGACCGAAAGCATAACAGGTAGCCAGGTATGGAGGGTCACAGACTCAGAATCTGTGAGAGCCTCTATGTCCAGGAGAGCCCAGTATGGAGCTAGTCATTTGTGGTTTTAATGGCGTATAGCATGAGGCTGAGAGCCCTCAGGCAATTCGTAGCCATCATGGGTGGTCTAGACTTTAGAAGGCATGAGTAGAGCTTGTTAAAGTCTCTTCAGTAAAGGAATCAATGCAGGCACCAATGGGTCTGTCTGTTGGTATTAATTTGGATAGCTTTTACAGCCTTTTTGTTTGAGGCTACTACATTTAAAGTGGGTTCATTTGTAAGTTACAGCATCAATGAGATTAAGTAAAACTTGTAAGTGAAGAAAATTTTGCCATGAAAACCCAAAAAGGATGAAAAGATGTTGGACTCTTATGTCCATGTGAGTAGATTAGGTGACATCTCCTTGGAGGAGGTTATTAATGTAATATCATATCTGTGCTCCCAGAGGAAGGTGCATGCACTTAAGATCTTGTCTGTCCCCGTCTCTTTAAAAAGAAGGCCATCTGAAAAGGCTATATACTGTATGATTCCAACTATATGACATTCTGTAAAAGGCAAGATTATGGAGACAGTAAAATGATCGGTGGTTTCCAAGGATTAAGGGAGTGGGAGGAATGAATAGTTGAACCACAGAGGATTCTTAAGGCAATGAAAATCCTGTGTTTGATACTATATAGTGGATATATGTCATTATACATTTGTCTGAACCCATAGAATGTACAAGAAGAATGAACGCTAATGTAAAAGTCCCAATGGATTTTGACTGATTATGATGTATTAATTTAGATTAATCATTTGTAACAAATGTACCACACTAATGGGAGACGTTGCTAATGGGGGAGGCTATGCATGAGTGCGGGCAGTGGGTATACGGAAAATCTTTGTACTTTCCGCTCAATTTTGCTGTGAATCTGCTCTAGAAAAATTAAGTATTAAAAACGATCTTGTCTGTAAGATGTGTGCATGATGGCAAAATTGTGAAGGTACTGAGGTGTAGCCTGCAAGAGGTATATTGTGTCTCTTCAGCAGTGGAGACAAACTACAGTGGAGTCTGTTGAAATAGGCACAGAATTGAACATATTGAACATATTAGCCAAGTCTGTAAGAACAGAATATTTAGCAGTTATTGATTGGATAGAGTTAGTAATGTTAATCATATTAGATACTGGCTATGAGGCCCTAGTCGATAAGACCACAGCATTAACGTTGTAGTCCTCCACCGTGAGGTGCCTGCTGCTTATTATTTTCCAGGTTTAAGAACAGGCAACACTGGGCTGTTAAATGGACAAGCAGCAGGGAATAATTATCTCCTTTATCCCTTTTATGTTATATAAATGAGATTTTATGTAACATTTATATGTTATATAAATGAGGTTTTTTATAACATAAAACCTCATTTTATGTTATATAAATGAGGTTTTATGTAACAACTTTCAATCCTTCAAGGGCCTATTTTAACTTACATTGAACCATATTAACTATTTTAATGGGACTTATATAATCCTATTTTATCAAGCCAATTTTTGAGTGCCAAAAATTTAATTTTAATTTATTATTTATTGTGACATGGAGTCTATGTTCAATATGAGATACTTTAAGGCACTGAGTACAACAACGATGAGCAATTCAATCAAGATATAAAATAAGGCATAGCTATTTTTAAAAAGCTATTAGCTACCTTTTAAAATTATATGGGGTATAATGTTTAAATGTTGGAATCTCAGGCATAATTTGAGTATTTATTAAGTCCACGAGGTTTCTCAATTGGTGCATTTTGGCAAATGTTAAAGTTCATTTAGAGCTTTCAGTTCTGGCCAGTGGTGGTGGCTCACGTCTGTAATCCCAGCACTTTGGGAGGCCGAGACAGGCGGATCACTTGAGGCCAGGAGTTCAAGACCAGCCTGGCCAACATATAGTGAAACCTCGTCTCTACTAAAGAATATGAAAATTAGCTGGATGTGGTGGTGTGCTCCTGTAGTCCCAGTTACTTGGGAAGCTGAGGCAGGAGAATCACTTGAACCTGGGATGGGAGGCGGGGGTTGCAGTGAGCCAGGATCGCACCACTGCACTCCAGCCTGGGTGACAGAGCAAGATTCTATCTCTAAAAAAAAAACAAAAAACAAGAAACCTTACAGTTCTAAACCCAATCACAACCTTATCTACCTTTTTGTTATATAAATTCTTTGGTATATAAATTTTGGATTTCCAATTGGGTGAAATTATGGATGTTTGTTTTAATTTAGACATACTTTTGATATCTATATCTATGTACATGTACAATCTATTCATTATGTCTATATTAACCTAAATGCTCATCAGTGACAGATTAGATAAAGAAAATGTGGTACATATACACCATGGACTACTACGCAGCCATAAAAAAGAACAAGATCATGTCTTTTGTGGGAACATGGATGGAACTGGAGGCCATTACCCTTAGCAAACTAACTTAAGAACAGAAAACCAAGTCCGGCATCTTCTCACTGAAAAATGGGAGCTAAACGAAAGAACTTATGAACACAAAGAAGGAAACAACAGACACTGGGGTCTATTTGACGGGGGGAGGGTGAGAGGAGGGAGAGGAGCAGAAAAGTTAACTATTGGGTATGGGCTTAATACCTGGGTGATGAAATAATATGTATAACAAAACCCCATGACACATGTTTACCTGTGTAATGAGCCTTCACATGTGCCCCCAAACCTAAAATAAAAATTAACAAAAATTATATCTACATATAATTCAGTTGGTTATTTTTTTCTCTCCCTGTGCTGTAGTTTGGATGTTTGGTCCCCTCCAAACCTCATGTTGAAATTTGATCCTCCGTGTTAGAGAGGGAGCCCAGTGGAAGGTGTTTGGGTCATGGGGGAGGATGTCTCATGAATAGATTAATGCCCTTTCTTGGGGGTGAGTTCTGACTTTATTAGTTCCCATAAGAGTTGGTTGTTAGAAAGACCCTGGCACCTCTCCCTACTCTTGTTTCCTCTCTTGCCTTGTGATCTCTGCACACACTGGCTTCTCTTTGCCTCCTGCCATGAGTGGAAGCCACCTGAAGACATAACCGGATGCAGATGCCCAATCTTGAACTTTCCTAGACATCAAAATTGTGAGCCAAATGCATCCTTTTTCCTTATAAATTACACAGCCTCAGGAATTCCTTATAACACAAAATAGACTAAGGCACCCTGAATTCAGGTTTTTTTTTTTCTATTCCTCTCCCTTATGCTGTTACAAGAAAAACTGGGACTGCAACATACTCCCAAACTGAGAAGGAGCCAAGAAACCAAAGAATGGCTCAGACAAATCTGGGTTTGTGAGTAGATGAATTTATCAGGACTTACATACAGGGTATTCCTGGTGGCAGCAGGATAGCTCCAGAGATCTGCCCCATCACCCAGCCCTAAGCTTCTTTTAAGCGAATATTCTGGCTCTTTGCCTACTGTTTGCAATGAGACTGTTTTCCTTGGTGTGTTCCCAGACACATTCTGGGATATTTGGGTTCTCAGGGACACCTGCTCCTCAAGTGGGCATCATGGCCTTTGCTCAGTGCTCAATCTTCAGGGTGCAAGCAGCAGATATAAACCCTTAAGTAACCTGGTCGGGGATCCGTCACACTACACCCCCCAGATTTAGGCTGTTTTAGTTTCTATCTCCGACTGATAAGAGGAAAGAATGGAGGAGAAAGGGACACAGTGCTTCTTGGCAGTAGCCTTTCCCTGGACAAGCCCCAAAAGTCCCCTTTCTCCCACTTTTTCATTAAACAAAATATTTTAGAGTGGCTTGTATCTCTAGGTTAAAATTTTCCTTCTCTCTTTCACTCCTTTTGGTCTCCTTTGTCCCAATCATTTTTTTCCTCTTTTGTACTCTTGGATATTTACCTGATAACTCAGGTAAACACAGATTCAAGGAACTAAGCAAATCCCAAACAAGATAAACCCAAAGAAAATTGTGCCAAGACAAATTTTAATTAAATTTCTGAAAACTAAGGACATAAAATATATTTAAAGCAGCCAGTGAAAACACCTTCTTTATGGAGAATAACAATTTGAATGACAGTGGAATCATGGAGAATGGAAGAAAGTGTCATAACATTTTTCAAGTACTGAATAAAAAGAACTCTCAACTCAGAATCCTATGCACAGAGAATGTATTCTTTAGGAATGAAAGGAAAACCAAGGCATTCTCCAATGAAGGAAAAATAAGAGAATTCATTGCCATCACCAAAAGACCTACTCTAACAGAACTGCTAAAAGAAGTTATCTAAACAGAGAGGCAATGAAAAAAAAAAGGAGTTATGGAACATCAGAAAAGAAGAAAGAACATGATAAGTAAAAATATAGGTAAATGCAATAGGCTTTCTTTCTCTGCTTGAGTCTTCTAAATTATGTTTGACAGTTGAAGTAAAAATTACAACATTCTCTGATGTGGTTCTACATGTTTGTAGAGGAAATATTTTATACAATTTTATTATAAACAAAGAAAGGTGGTTAAAGGGACATGACTGGAGGTAAAATTTCTATATTTCACTAGAACTAGTAAAATGATGACACCAGTTCACTGTGAAAAATTATGTATATATAATGTAATACCTACAGCAATTACTATAAAAGCTATACAACGAGATACACTAAAAACATGATAGATAACTCAGAATTCTGCCCAATATTCATAACCCATAGGAAGGCAGGGAAAAGAAAAAAATATTAAGAACACAGAGAAGAAATAGAAATCAAAAAATAAAATGGCACACTTAAGCCCAAACATATCAATAATTATATCATATATAAAGGGCCTAAATATACCAATTAAAGAACCATTTGGCACAGTGGATTAAAAATCATGACCCAGTGTATGCTGTCTATAAGGAACTCACTTCAAATGTATGAAAGTTGAAAATAAAATGATGGAAAAAGACATATCATGTAGGGCCAGGTATGGTGGCTCACACCTGTAATTCCAGAACTCTGGGAGGCCAAGGTGGTGGATCAGTTGAGGCCAAGAGTTCAAGACCAGCCTGGCCAACATGGTGAAACCTCATCTCTACTAAAAATATAAAAATTAGGTGGACTTGGTGGTGGGCGCCTGTAATCTCAGCTACTTGGGAGGCTGAGGTGGGAGAATCACTTGAACCTGGGATGCTGAGACTGCAGTGAGCCAAGATTGTGCCACTGCACTCCAGCCTGGGTGACAGAGCAAGGTTTCGTCTAAAAAAAAAAAAAGACATATTATGCAAACAAAGGAGAGCAGGTGTGGCTATACTAATATCAGATAAAGTAAAGAAAATTACCGGAGACACATAGGGACATTATTATAATGATGAAAAGATCAGTTAACCAAGAAGATATGGCCATCTAAATGTATGTATATCAAACAACAGAGCTGCAAAATATGTGACACAAAAAGTGATAGCACTGAAAGGAGAAATAGACTTTACAATTGTAGTTAGGGACGTCATCACCCTTGTACAATACCTCGTAGTACAAGTAGACCAAAAAATCTATAAGGCAGATTTGAGAGCAGCCTGCACAACACAGCAAGACCCCATCCTTAAAAAAAAGTTTTGGGTGGGCATGTTGGTGCATGTCTGTAGTTCTAGCTACTTGAGAGGCTGAAGTGGGAGGCTTGCTTGAGTCCAGGAAATGAGTTTGCAGTGAACTATGATCATGCCACTGCACTCCAGCCTATGTGACAGAGTGAGACCCCACCTTAAAGAAAAACTGCAAGGGTATAGAAGAACTTAACACCACCAGTCAACATGCTACTCAACAACAGCAAAACATATATTCTTCTCAAATGCCTATGGAACATATACCAAGACAGACCAGAACCTAAGCCATAAACCAAACCTAAACAAATGTTAAAGAACTGAAGTTATACTCAGAGTGTGTTCTATGACCAAAATGGAACCAAACTACAAATTAATGGCAGAAAGGTAACAGGAAAATTTCCAAACACTTAGAAAGTTAAAACATACTTCTAAGTAATCCATAGGTGGTGTGGTAATTCATCTACCTGGATTGTTTGAAAAAGCAGAGAAAAATGTTCAAAAAGGAAAAGGACTAGAAGGCTGGGAAAAAGGCTTATTTTATCTGACAGAGTTCATATTGTATTTGATTTTCATCAAGCCGCTGATGGTGTCCAGGAACAATAGAGACAAGAACAAGCAGGAAAAAATTTGGGTACAACAAAAAAGGCATTGGCCCAGTTTATTCTTCCAAAGCTGCTCGGAGTGGACTTAGGATGTGCGATCTTGTTTCTAATCTTGATGGCTTCTCTGAGATGTTTAAAGTTCCAGCTAAACAATACAAATCTATACATCCCATTTTGGAAACAGACATTGAAGGTGAATTACAAAATCTCAAGAAAATTCAAGAATTATTACAAACAAGTGGTAGAGAGTTTGGTGTAACTACTGGAAGGCAAAGAAGATGTGGCTGGTTGGACCTCGTTTTGCTCAAATATGCCCATATTATCAATGGATTTACTGTGCTGGAAGTTACCAAGTTGAATATTTTGGACATGTTTATGGAAATCAAAGTTGGAGTTGCTTACAAGTTGGATGGTCAAATCATACCTCCTATTCCAGCAAATCAAGAAGTCTTAAAGTTGAAGTTCAATATAAGACTCCACGAGGATGGAACACAGACATATCGAATGCAAGGGCCTTTAAAGAACTACCTGTTAATGCACAAAACTATGTTTGATTTATTGAAGATGAGCTTCAAATTCCAGTTAAATGGATTGGTGTTGGTAAATCCAGAGTCTATGATTCAACTCTTAATAATTGACAGTAAAGCAAGAAACACTCCTTGAGAGGGAGGGGAAAAGTCTTTCTTAAATATTTCATTTATGACCTGCAAATTCAAGAATAAAGAAAGTGAAGTGAGTTTTAGGCCCTACAGTTGTTTCCAGTCTTTTCAGATGGATACCTATTGTGGAGATTAACTTTGGCATATTCCAGTGTCAGCTTTCCTTAGCTGGCATAATTGCCAAATCATTTGTTGCTCCTGCTGCTCTCATGGTGCCACTTTTTTTTTTAATGTTTAGTAATAGTATAATTCATGTTTGAAATCTAAAGTAGAATTACTTTTAATGTAGTTTTTCTTCATTATTGTCATTGTGTGTTCTTAAGTTTTACCTCTGTTAGATGGTAAGAACAATTAATGCAGTTTTGCACAAATATATTTACATTCTGATCATTCAACTCTGTCGTTGTAATCTTTGTTGTTAGAAACAAATGATGAAAACATATGGGTTCTGTAAACTTTTGTAATGCTATCCCGTTCTGTTTAAATTGTGGACTGTTTATTTTCTGCTGAGACTATTGCAAAATTCGAAAGTCGGCAGCCTCAAAGATTGATGGTAGATAAGCCCACAAAAATGAGAAAGAATCCATGCAGAAACTCCAAAAACTTAAAAAGCCAGAGGGTCTCTTCTCCTCCAAATGATCACATTTTTCCAGCAAGAGCACAGAACTGAGCGGAGGCTATGCAAAGAAGCTAAGAAGCATGATAAAACATTGCAGGAGCTGGTGACTCTAGTAACCAGTTTAGAGAGGAACATAAATGACCTGGTGGAGCTGAAAACCACATGAGAACTTCACGATGCAATCACAGGTGTCAAGAACCACAGAGACTAAGTGGAGGAAAGAATCTCAGAGTTTGAAGACTATCCTTCTGAAATACGTCAGGCAAACAAGATCAGAGGAAAAAAGAAGTAAAAGGAATGAACAAAATCTCCAAGAAATATGGGATTATGTAAAAAGACCAAACCTACAACTGATTGGGGTACCTGAAAGAGGTGGGGAGAATGGAACCAAGTTGGAAAACATACTTTAGGATGTCACCCAGGAGAAGTTCCCCATCCTAGCAAGACAGGCCAACATTCAAATTCAAGAAATGCAGTGAACCCCCGTAAGATACTCCATGAGAAGATCATCCCCAAGACACAAAATCATTCAGATTCTCCAAAGTTGAAATGAAAGAAAAAATGTTAAGGGCAGCCAGAGAGAAATGCCCAGGTCACCTACAGAAAGAAGCCCATGAGACTAACAGCAGACCTCTCAACAGAAACCCTACAAGCCAGAAGAGATTGGGGGCCAATATTCAACATTCTTAAGAAAAGAATTTCCAGCTCAGAATTTCATTTCCAGGCAAACTAAGTTTCATAAGTGAAGGAGAAATAAGATACTTTTTAGATAAACAAAAGCTGAGGGAATTCACAACCACCAGGCCTGCCTCCACAAGAGCTCCTGAAGGAAGCACTAAATATGGAAAGGAAAAACCATTACCAGCCACTGCAAAAACACACTGAAGTACTCAAACAAGTAACACTACGAAACAACCATATAAACAAGTCTGCAAAATAACTAGCTAGCATCATGATGATAGGATCAAATTCACACATAAGAATATTAACCTTAAATGTAAATGGGCTAAACGCCCCAATTAAAAGACACAGAATGGCAAGCTGGATAGAGTCAAGACTCATCGGTATGCTGTATTCAAGAGACCCAACTCATGTACAGACAAACATAGGCTCAAAATAAAAAGATGGAGGAAGATTTACCAAGCAGATGGAAAGCAGAAAAAAAGCAGGGGATGCAATCCTAGTCTCTGATAAAACAGACTTTAAACCAACAAAGATAAAAAAAGACAAAGAAGGCCATTACATAATGGTAAAGGGATCAATGTAACAAGAAGAGCTAACTATCCTAAGTATATATGCATCCAATACAGGAGCACCCAGATTCATAAAGCAAGTTCTTAGAGACCTGCAAAGAGACTTAGACACCCACACAATAATAGTAGGAGACTTTAGCACTCCACTGACGATATTAGACAGAACATTGAGACAGAAAATTAACAAAGATATTCAGGACTGGAACTCAGCTCTGGATCAAGAGGATCTAACAGATATCTACAGAACTCTCCATCCAAAAACAACAGAATATACATTCTTCTCATCACCACATGGCACTCACTCTAAAATTGATGACATAATTGGAAGTAAAACACTCCTCAGCAAGCGCAAAACAACTGAAATCATAACAGTCTCTCAGATCACAGCACAATCAAATTAGAACTCAAGATTAAGAAACTAATTTAAAAATCACACGCCTACATGGAAACTGAACAACCTGCTCCTGAATGACTCCTGAGTAAATAATGAAATTAAGGCAGGAATCAAGAAGTTCTTTGAAACTAATGAGAACAGAGAGATAAAATACCAGAATCTCTAGGATGCAGCTTGTATTAGAGTTCTCTTAGGGACAGCACTAATAGGGACAGAACTATTATATATAATATATATCTTATTATATATCCTAATATATATAACTCATATATATATATATGAGTTTATTAAGTATTAACTTTCACAATCACAGCATCCCACAATAGACTGTGTGCAAGTTGAGGAGCAAAGAGAGACAGTCGGAGTTCCCAAACTGAAGAATCTGAAGATGTAGGCTGGGAGGCTAGGCCTGTCTCTCCTTTTCACATTTTCCTGCCTGCTTTATATTCACTGGAAGCTGATTAGATTGTGCCCACCAGATTAAGGGTGGATCTGCCTTCCCCAGCCCACTGACTCAAATTTTAATCTCTTTTGGCAACACCCACACAGACACACCCAGGATTAATAATTTGTATCCCTCAATCCAATCAAGTTGACACTCAGTATTAACCATCACAAGTCCCCTCCTTGTCAACTTGAACCCATAAACATCTCCATTTGAGATTATACATAATCTTCAAATAAAAACAATAATGAAGTCATAATTATGCTTAGCATAATACAACTATCCTTTATACAACTAGAAATGCACCAATCCCTAACCCAAATACTATTACATAAAGTTAACAATACTTAAATGCTGATATGAAGTCAATAAATCTTATGTCACATGATAAAGGAAAAGGAAATAAAATGAAGATATTTTCTTAGTACAAGTGTATACACGCACAAACATGTTTTTAACAAAAGAAGGAGGAAATACTCGTGACAATTACAGTCTTCGTTTCTGCAGCTGGTCGTGGCCATAGCTGGTATTGATGACCACTTTCTTCTACTACCCACTCTGTATTCTCTTTGTCTTCAGCAGGCACCTCAGCAGGTCATGGTTTTTTTTTTTTTTTTTTTTTCTGGTGGAGGGACCCAAACCTTCATTCCTGAAGGGTCTGGACCATTTGTAGTCCTGCCTGGATTGGGCTGTCATAGTTTTCCATTGACCTTAATCACAGGGCATGGTAATACTAAGAGACTCCCTAGTGGATCTCCTGTATTCCCTGAGTACTCTTCCTTACCTCCATTGTGGAATGGTAGACTGATTTCATCTTGATAGTTTGGGACAATCACCCCAGCCAACACTGCAAGTCCCTTCTTAGTCTGACTCAAAGGTAGGAGGAGCCCAAAGTGTCCAGGTGGCAATCTTAACTTCCAGTTTAATGGAATCATTGTTGTGTCTCCTGGTGGCAGCATTCCTCACTCTGCAGCTAGGACCTCTAGGCCAGCATAACCTAATGTCGTGGGAACAGGAAGCAAAAATTTTGCTAGTGGATCACTAGGGGTGATGGTGAGTGATACCACTTCCACCTTCACCCCTCGATTCCTGGACCCGTGAATCCTGGCTATGGGAGAAACAGTACCATATATTGGATGCTGATTCAGAGCATACACAGCCTTTTGGAGAACTTTGCCCCAGTGCTGCAAAGTATCGTTACCTAGTTGGCATTTTAATTGTGATTTAAAAGGCCATTCCACTGTTTTATCAATCCAGCTGCTTCAGGACAATGGGGAACATGTTAAGACTAGTGAATTCCATGAGCATGAGCCCACTGCCACACTTCTTTAGCTGTAAAGTGAGTGCCTTGGTGAGAGGCAATGCTGTGTGGAATACTATGATGGTGGATAAGGCATTCCGTGGGTCCATCGATGGTAGTCTTGGCAGAAGCATTGCGTGCAGGATAGGCAAACCTATATCCGGAGTAAGTGTCTACTCCAGTGAGGACAAACCTCTGCCCTTTCCATGCTGGAAGAGGTCCAATATAATCAACTTGCCACCAGGTGGCTGGCTGATCACCCCAAGGAATGGTACCATATCGAGTGCTCAGTGTTGGTCTCTGCTGCTGGTAAATTGGACACTCAGCAGTGGCCATAGTCAGGTCAGCCTTGGTGAGTGAAGTCCATGTTGCTGAGCCCATGCATAACCTCCATCCCCGCCGCCATGGCAACTTTGGTTGCCCAGATCAATAAATTCAACCTGATCCAACTCTATGTTCCTTCCACCATTATCCCATACCCCTAATATCCATTCCCATGCCTGTTCTCCAGATTGCTGTTTATATAAATTAGGGAACTCAAACAGTTCTTTTTGAGTGTATTGCACCTCCTCATGGGTCACACTGTCAACCTCACCTCCAGGGGCCTGCTGGGACTTTAGTCTAGTTATAGGTCTAGAAGCAAACAGGGGTGTTGGGGTAGCTCCTGAGGAGAATCAACATTATTTTGCCTGGCAACTGCCTCAGGGGAGGCCATCACTGTTACCTCAGGCAGCACAGGGTTCATCTCCTCAGACGAAGGAGGAAAGGCTGATGGCAGCATGGGTCGAGGAGGGGGTGTTGCCACTACTTGGGATGGGGAAGCTCTTCCTTCTCCCAAAGTTCATCAGAGTTTACAAACTCAGTGTCCCCAGCTTCATCAGGGTCCTCCCACATTTCCCCATTCCAAGTTGCAGGGTCCCATTCTTTTCCAATCAATGCCCTCACTTTAACAGTAGACACCTGGCGAGGCTGTACATGCACCTTTTGTTGCAGGTCAGCCACTCACATAAGAGCTTGTGTCTGTTTTTCCACAATTTCAGCTCTTTCTCCACAGGAGATAAGGGTCTCACTCATGGCAATCTTAGCAGATTTGAGGCTCAGTATCTGCTTCTGAAGCCAGGAGACAGAATCCCTGAGCTCATCATTTTCTTTCATCACTTTGCCTACTGAACTTAGGAGCAACCAACCAGCATCATTATGTTCCTTGGTTCTCCACATATGGTCAAAGGTATTCTGTATAGAGTCACTAAACTCCTTGCCTCTCATGAGCAGTGAATCAGGAGTGCCAAATGCATTTATTTTGCACAACTGTCTAAACAGTTCATGTGAAGGACTATCAGTGTTCTCCATACTATTAGAAGTAGAGGCCGGGCGCGGTGGCTCACGCTTGTAATCCCAGCACTTTGGGAGGCCGAGGCGGGCGGATCATGAGGTCAGGAGATCGAGACCATGGTTAGCCGGGCGTGGTGGCGGGCGCCTGTAGTCCCAGCTACTCAGAGAGGCTGAGGCAGGAGAATGGCGTGAACCCGGGAGGGGGAGCTTGCAGTGAGCCGAGATTGCGCCACTGCACTCCAGCCTGGGCGACAGAGCGAGACTCCGTCCCAAAAAAAAAAAAAAAAAAAAAAAAAAAAAAAAAAAAAAAAAAAGAAGTAGAGTCCTTAGCATTTTTGGGTCTAATCCTAGTAAGCAGCCAACTCCAGAAACCCCTAAACCGATGAGAAAACCCTATCCTTAATATCTGTCCCTTTAGAACCACTCTTGGTACCAAAACTGTATTAGTCAGGGTTCTCTTAGAGGGACAGAACTAATAGGATAGAACTAATATATATATAAAGGGAAGTTTATTAAGTATTAACTTACAGTATCACAAGGTCTCACAATAGGCTGTCTGCAAGCTGAGGAGCAAGGAGAGCTAGTCCAAGTCCCAAAACTGAAGAACTTGGAGTCCGATGTTCAAGGGCAGGAAGCATCCAGAACAAGAGAAAGATGTAGGCTGGGAGGATAGGCCCGTCTCTCCTTTCACATTTTTCTGCCTGCTTTATATTCACTGAAAGCTGGTTAGAGTGTGCCCACTGGATTAATAGTGGATCTGCCTTACCCAGCCCACTGACTCAAAAGCAAATATCTTTTGGCAACACCCTCACAGACACACCCAGGATCAATACTTTGTATCCTTTAATCCAATTAAGTTGACACTCCGTATTAACCATCACAGCTATACATGGCTATTTATAGCAGTTCTATTCATAATTAACAAACCCAGGAAACAACCTGAATGTCTTTCAATGGGTTAATGGTTAAACAAAAAGTGGTACATCCAAATAATGGAATACCACTCAGCAATCAAAAGGAATGAAAAATTAACAGACACAGCGGGGAGGAAACTCAAAGATATTATGCAAAGAAGCTAATCCCAAATGGTTACATACTATTTGATTACAGTTATACACCATCCTGGAAAAGACAAAACTAGGGATAGAGAACAAATATGTGCTTTGCAGGGACTGGAATTTGGGGAAAGCATTAGTTTGTGTGAATGTGTGTGTGTGTGTATGTGTGTGTGTGTAGTGGTGGCTCTATTCTGTTTTGTGGTGGTTACATGATTCTAAACATGTATTAATAGAACTATACGTAAAAGGTAAATTCTACTGTACATGAAAAAGTAAATTCTGTATTTATGTAAAGACTAAAAAAGGCATGTGAATGTGAAATGTGAGCTGGGAAAAAGCAGGCATCTCATATAAGATAAAAAAAGAAAGTGAGTAACCTAATTTGTAAAGGCACAATTTCTACTTATGGAATCTGTACTTAAGAAGGGTTCCCACGTAATTGGTCAGGCCTTGGATATATTGGTTATATCACCACTGCCTAGTCATTTTCCAGCTCTCTGTAAGGAAGAGGTTTGTTAACACCCATAACAGAGTGGGAACATCATGGTTTTGCCTTTTTTTTTTTTTGGAAGACAGGGTCTTGCTCTGTTACCCAGGCTGGAGTGCAGTGGCGTGATCTCGGCTCACAGCAACCTCCAACTCCTGGGTTCAAGTGATCCTTCTGCCTCAGCCTCCCGAGTAGCTGGGACCACAGGTGTACACCACCATGCCTGGCTAATTTTTGTATTTTCGGTAGAGATGGGGCTTCACTATGTTTCCCAGCCTGGTCTCGAACTCTTGGACTCAAGTGATCAGCCCACCTTGACCCCCCCACAAAGTGCTGGGATTACAGGCATGAGCCGCTGCGCCTGGCCCCTATATTATCTTTAAAAATTTACTGATTTTGTTTTTTTGTATTTATGTTTTTAGTTTAGCAGAATAGATTCTGGAGGACAGGATGCAAATTAATATTTTTTCTCTAGGGATACCAGATATCTCAACACAATTTATAAAATAGTCTCTCCTTTCCCCACTTAACTGCAATGCCACTTCTGTCATAGATTTTTCCATCAATATGTGAGTTCTAGGCTCTGTCATTTATTCCATGCTCTATTTTTTCTAATTATTATTGCTATATAAGAAAATTTGATGTTTGCTCACAACATGCTTTTTCTTTTAAAGAGTGTTTTGGGTCTTATATGTAAATCTATAATCAGTATGTAATGTTCTAGGAAAATACTGCTAGGATTTAAAATGGAATCTCAATGGATCTACTCATCAATTTGGTGAGAATTATTATTATTTTTGTTTGTTTTTGAGATGGAGTTTCTCTCTTGTTGCCCAGGCTGGAGTGCAATGGCATGATTTTGGCTCACCGCAACCTCTGTCTCCTGGGTTCAAGCAATTCTCCTGCCTCAGCCTCTCAGCCTCCTGAGTAGCCAAGATTCCAGGCATGTGCCACCATGCCCAGCTAATTTTTTGTATTTTTAGTAGAGACGGGGTTTCTTCATGTTGGTCAGGCTGGTCTTGAACTCCTGACCTCAGGTGATCTGCCCGCCTCAGCCTCCCAAAGTGGTCTTTAATATATTGGGTTTTCCGATCCATGGACATGGTATATGATTTAACCTATTTATATATTTATTATTTTCCAATAAGGTTTTATAAACTTTCCCATGAACACCTTTCAGATGTTTTTTTAAAAATTTCCCAACACTCACAGTGGCTGCCTTATGCTCCCTCAAAGATCTCTTCCATTTGTTCTCCTAGCCTCAGGGGTGATGGCTCTTTTCCGTAGTTACCTCCATAATACCGTGGTGTTACTTTTTTGCCTTTTCCGTGATTGAGTTAAAAAGTCTTTATGTCTAGTGAATAGTTCTTCATTTTAAAACATCTCTGTTCAAAATAACTGGTCTTCTGACAGGACCCCGACTAACACAGAAACTGTTCTTTAAGGCGATCCCAGGAAACATATCCCCAAAGATGGAATTTTAGTATTGTTAGGTTGTGTCTTTAAGTACTAGTTCTTTCATTTAGCATTGTGCTGAAAGTCCTGGCCAATGCATCATACAAGAAAAGGAAACAAGAAAAGTATGCAGATTACAAAGGAAGAAATAAAGCTCCCATTATGCACATTTGATATTATTGTTCTCTTAGATGACCTAAAAGAACGTAGAGATTGATCGTGAAAATTAACTACAAAGTTTAGCAAAGTTGGTAAAAAAAAAAAAGCATACAAAGTCAATTGCATGTTTATGAAACAAAAACAGGTAAAAATAAAGTTTTTTTTTAAAAAACAACAAGAAAATAAGAGTCACAAGGAAAACTCCTTTGTTGACTTATAGTCTATATGATTTTGTTCCCTTTTTTTAGTGGCAGCTGTAGGGCTTACAATATGCACCTTCAACTTAATACAGTTAAATCATAGTATATGACTTCGTGTGTGATATAAGAACCTTAAAACAATACACACTCATTTTCCCCTTCCTTCCTTTGCGTTGCAATTATCACAGTTTTCATGTCTTCATTGTTATAAGCACCACAATACAGAGTTTTTTCTTTAAAGATCAATTATTTTATGAATATTTTTTAACAATGAAAAAGAGAATGTTTTTTAGTTACCTATGCGTTTATTATCTTCCATGCTCCTCATTCTTTTGTGTAGATCTGAGTTTCATTCTGGTATCATTTTCCTTCAATATGAAGAACTTTGTTAAGCCGGGCGCGGTGGCTCACGCCTGTAATCCTAGCACTCTGGGAGGTCGAGGCGGGTGGATCACCTGAGGTCAGGAGTTCGAGATCAGCCTGGCCAACATGGTGAGTCCCCGTCTCTACTAAACAGGCAAAAATTAGCAGGGCCTGGTAGAGGGCGCCTGTAATCCCAGCTACTTGGGAGGCTGAGGGAGGAGAATCGCTTGAACCTGGGAGGTGGATGTTGCAGTGAGCTGAGATCGCACCATTGCACTCCAGCGTGGGCAACAAGAGCAAGACTCCGTCTCAAAAACAAGCAAACAAAAAAACATGTTAATAGTTTTTGTAACGATCTGCTGGTGACAAATTTCCTAAGATTTTTTTTTTTTTTTGGTCTGAATAGGTCATTATTTTGCCTCTATTTTGGAGGACTTGTTTTGTTTTGTTTTTGGTGGTTATAGAATTCTAGATTGACAGCCTTTTTTTTTTCAGCGCTGTACAGATGCATAGTTCTGGATTCAGCACAGGTTTGCACAATCTATAAACCACATTTTAAAGAAAAACGGAAAAAGTGGAATATGATATATGAAGATTTACTGAAATGGAAAGGTGGAAGTCATTGAAAAAAGCAGGTTAAGAATGGTATATACAGTGTGACTTTATGTTAATAAAAAAGTATTACATATACGTTTGTGTAATATATATGTATGATCCGTAAAGATATATACAATAGGGTGTTAATAGTGGTCAGTGGTAATCTCTGGGGCGGAGTGGGGGTGGTATTGGAGTGAGTTTTATTTTCTCACTTTAGCCTCCACTGGAGCCTATGTTAATCACCCCAGTGTTAACCGCCGCTCCCACCCTTGGCCCACTCTGCATCAGTGAGAACTTGGCCGATGCGCGGTGCTGGGTCAACCCCGGTAACCGTCACACTGCTCGTGTTACAAGAAAACCAGCCAGGGTTCTGCTTTTCTGCCCCGCCGCAGCCTTTAGCACCTGCCAGGGTTCTGTCTGAGTATACGGGTTTCGTAGTCCTCTCCAAGGGGTTGACTGAGCACAGCGCACTGGCCGCCGCCACATCCCACTCTGGCGCGGGGTCTGCGGAGCCACAAATCCAGCCAGGAACCGAGCGCCGCCCAATCCGAGCATCCGTCGCATTTTGTCCTGGGGTTCCCGGGTCTCAAGGCCCACTTTCTGGGGCAGGCAGTGGGGAGAGAAGCCCAGTTGGGGTATGGGCAATTCCAGTGCGGTGGAAGGGGAAAGCTCGGGCGAGAGCTTGGCTGGACCCTCAGAGGAGGGGTCCGGGGAAGGCGGGACCGCAGGCTCCGGGAAAGGAGAGAGAGATAGGGACGGAGGGGGGCGGGGGGCAGTAAGAAAGAACTAAGAACCACCCGAAAGCAATCAGAAAACTTGGCGCTTCCAGACAATTTTTTTTTGGGGGGGGGGGGGGAACAGGCTTTTACTCTGTCGCCCAAGCTGGAGCGCAGTGGTGCGATCTCGACTCACTTTACCCTCGACTTCCTCGGGCTCAAGTGATCCTCCCGCCTCAGCCTCCCGGGCATCTGAGACTACATTTGAGTCTACAGGCGCGCGCCACTAAGCCCGAGTAATTGTTGTTGTTGTTGTTGTTGTAGAGACGGGGGTCCCACTATGCTGCCCAGGCTGGTCTCGAACTTCTTGGCTCAAGCGATGAACCCGCTTAGGCCTCCCAAAGTGCTAGGATTTCATAGGCGCGAGCCACCCGCCAGGCCTTCCAGACAGCGTGGCAAAGTGTTCCCGGGCTTTGTAGACACTCCCATTGGCGCGTCCATGCCCTGCCTGGGACTCATTGGTTCTTTCATCCCCTGCGTGGGACCAGCCCACGTAGGCGCCAACCATTGGTTATAAGAACCTGACCTTGGCGCCTCCAGGGAAACGCGGAGTGGCCTTCTGACGCGCTGGAGCTTGAGAGGTGAGAGAGGGTCCCTGCTCCTACGGGGACTGTGGAGCTCCCGTTTGTACCCACGCCCTAGGGTCTAGTCCGGCACGACCCTGGACTGGCGTTGACTCGGATGGGGAGCAAACTAGGAGAGCCACCCCCGCCCCCCAGCTCCAGCCAGCGGGTGGAGTGGGGGCATTTGTGTGCTTCTCCCCTGCCTTTGGGGTCCAGCTAGTTTGCCGAGCAAATTCCCTAAAAGGCTGACTATGAGGACTTGATCGCGGCGCGGGTGGAGGCGGGGCGGTGGGGAGGGACGGTGCGGGGAGCTAAAGGGGTTGGCGGCTTGGCGGGCCTCAGCTGTGTTCCTGTTTCGGCTGCAAAACAGAAAGCCCCTGCCCAGGAGCAGCGGTTTCCGCGGGGGCGGAACAAACAGGCAGAGCCAAGTGCGTCCTGGAGGCTTCCCCCGTCGCGAAGGTTGGGCCCCTTGATTCAGGGTTCTTGGCATTGACTCACTAACCACTGTAAATTATTGTTCTTAATCTAAGAGTTAAAAAGCAGAATTAGGCTGGGTGCGGTGGCTCATGCCTGTAGTCTTAGCACTTTGAAAGACCAAGTGGGAGGATTACTTGAGCCCAGGATTTCGAGACCAGCCTGGCAGTGTAGGGAGACCCTGTCGCTATGAATAATTAATAATAATAATAATAATAAATTAACCGGGCCTGGTGGCGCGCACCTGTATGGTTCTAGCTTCCCCAGAGGCTGAGGCAAAAATCGCCTGAGCCTGTGATCGCGCCACTGCACTCCAGCCTGGACAACACAGGAAGACATTATATCAAAACTAAAACAAAACAGAATTAGAATTGCCATTACCCTGTACCATTGGCAATTAGAATGGCCAATACACAGTATCCTGCTTACCCTGTAATCTAGAAAGGGGAGAAATGAGAAAAATGTCTCCCTCCCAACAACGTCTGTAAAATACAGAGATGCTATCTGAGAAGGACAAAGAGCTCTGTGTTTTAGTTTCCCAAGAGGGAGCTTCTGTCGCAGCTGTTTCCTTCTGTCTCTGCCTGAGACTAGCCAGTCCCCACCAGTTTTCCTCAGTGGGGTGGGGGGCTTGGGAGCGCATGGGAGGATGTGTGTTGTTCTGATTTTACCTACAGTATACCTGTGTAGGAAGCGAAACTGTTTCCGTCAATTTCCACAGAGAAGCAAGGCCAAGAATTATCTCTAATTATTCCCATGCTTGTGTGCAGGCTGCTTCCCAACAGCCATCCATTGTCCCCAGGGGCTTCTCACAGGCCCCTCTCCACCTCCACCTTCCCCCCACCTCCTGTTTCCTGGATTCTAGGGTAGTATTTCTACGTTTAACTAACAAACTCTAGTACTGTACGTTTACTTTGTGTCGTGTAGCATTTTAAATGCTGTACATATATTACCTCATTTACTTCTCACCACAACTCTGTGAGGCAGCTTTTATGGCTATCACTGTTTTGCTTAGGTACAGAGAGGTCAAGTAAATAGCCCCAAACCACACAGCTAATAAATGGCAGAGCTGGGATTTGAACTGGGCTGGGGGAAGAGGGGTTCAAAGAAGTCTGCATCTTGACCCCTGAACTCTGCTGCCTCTCTCTACATGTTTCCGCATACAGGTCCTTCAGGACTGATTTTGGTAGAAGAAGACAGCAGGCGGTGGGCATTCACTGTGCTGGTGGGAAGTCTGGTTACATTAAGAGAGGGATTATAGCAAAGTTATTCTGTAAACACAACAGAATCAGTTGCTTTTGTTAAATATATTGGTAAGCTTCCTGATTTTTTTCCCCTGAATTCTCAATTTGTTATTGAATAGTTCAGTTTTACTTAGGGTTTAAATTTTATTTAGGAAACAATATCTCTACCTTACAAAGAATCTGCAAGTGGCACTGATTATAATACCTTTATACCCAAAGGAAGAGCTGGGATAGAGCTCCCTAAGACTTTTCTGCCTGCAAAAGATATGGGTGGGGTTGCCATTTGAATACAGTTACCAACAAAAAACTATCAGCATATCTAGGCTTTAACAATAAAGTTCATGGGGGTAGAGAGAAAAGATTTAACTTTGAAGTCCCCATGTATCAGAAAGAATATTTTACAAGTAACTTGACAAAGATGTTTCAGTGGTCTCGGAATGCAAGACAGAATGCTGACAGTAGAAATTTCTAGGCAAGGGTCTAAATTAGGCAAAGTGGTAAGATTGTGAATGTCCCAGCCTTTATTTCTGAATCTTGACCTCTGAGCTCTGCTGCCTCTCTCTACACATGTTTCTGCATACAGGTACTTCAGGACTGATTTTGGTGTAAGAAGACAGCAGGTGTACACTTGATGATGCTATTTCCTTACCTCTCATTCATTCCTCAACCCATTGTAAAATAATGTCAATTAATATAGGTTCCTTTACTGAACACCTGTGAACCAAAGCATAGTTTTAAATGCTTGTTGTAAATTATCTGAGTTAATCTTCGTAGTAACAGTCACAGGTGGCTGCACCATGTTTTATAGTAAGAATATAGAGTAAGAAAGAGTAAATATGTAGACTAATATAACAGTACTAAATGACAGAACTGGAATTCAAGCCATCTTCATTGACTCTATTCTCCAAGACCTTAGCCCCTGGTTTATTGCCTCCTGATGCCCATTTCCCAGGTGTCTGAACAGCATTTTTCAAAGCCACAGTTAACCTTAATTTTACTAAACCTAATAACACTTTCTAGTCATTACCTAGCTGTATCTGTCAGCAGTATTAGACGTCTTAAAACCTCGGCAGGTGACCTTGTTCCGGGCTTTGTTAATACCAAATGCCCTTGATTTTTCTCTTACTTCTTTGATTTCTCATACTCAGACCTTTCTACAGTCTCCTTTTCAATGTGGTCTTCTTTTACTTATCTTCTAAAGTTGATGATCATGGAGAATCTGTTCCAAACCTAGATGTTCTCATGCCATGGTACACATGCCCCTCAGCTGATCCACTACCTCTATGTTTCAATGCTAATGACTTCACCTGGCCAGTTCTAGTGCATCCTTTAAATCTTGGCTTAAATGGAACCTACTCCTGGAAGTCTTATTGAACCATGGTCTCCAGATTAGTTCAGATACCCCATTCAATGTGTTTTCTCTCTTAGAGCTCATATCACACATGACGGTAAAGGCTAATTTCATTAATTCCTTTCCCTGCCAGCCAGTCAGCTCCTAAAGAGACTATACCTGTCTTTCTTGCTATTGTCTTATCCCAGCACATATTAGACACATTTTAAATATTTTCTAATAGAAGAATTGCAGGCTTGTAACAATTTTTAAATCAAAAATGAAACAAATGTTCTAATACTTTAAGGTGCAAGTTCAACATGGAGGCAAATCACTGCTCCCTGAGTGTGGATCCATCTTACCCAGACCTGGTCATCGATGTCGGAGAAGTGACTCTTGGAGAAGAAAACAGAAAAAAGCTGCAGAAAACTCAGAGAGAGCAACAGAAGGAGAGAGTTATACAGGCTGCGTGTGCTTTATTAAACTCAGGAGGAGGAGTGATTCGGATGGAAATGGCCAACAAGGATGGGCGTTCCACAGAGATGGGATTGGATTTAGAAGAATCCTTGAGACAGCTTATTCAGTATGCATATTTTCAGGATTTCTTTGAGACTAAGCAACAAGGAGGGTGTTTTTACATTTTTGTTAAATCTTGGAGCGGTGACGCTTTCCGTAAAGATGGTTCTTTCAATTCCCGCATTTGCAGCATTAGGTCTTCATTACACTATAGATCTGGCACCTCTACGCTTCCCTTGGATTCAAGGCAGATATTCGATTTCCTGAAGACCAAGGAAAGAAAGTCCAAATGTAATCTGATTAATGAAGGGTCTCCACCTAGTAAAATTATGAAAGCTATATGCCAGAACATATCTGAGTCAAATCCTGCATGTGAAGTTTTCCAAACTGACACTATTGCATATGGTGAAATCCTATCTTTTCCTGAGTCTCAATCCATAGAGTTTAAACAGTTCTCTACAAAACACATCCAACAGTATGTAGAAAATACAATTCCAAAGTACATCTCTGCATTTGCAAACACTGACGGAGGCTACCTTTTTATTGGAGTGGATGGTGAGAGTAGGAAAGTCCTGGGATGTGCCAAAGAAAATGTTGACCCTGACTCTTTGAAAAATGTAATTGCAAGAGCAATTTCCAAGTTGTCCATTGTCCATTTTTGCTCTTCCAAACCTCGGGTAGAGTGCAGCACCAAAATCATAGAAGTGTTTCGTGGGAAAGAGTTGTATGGTTATCTCTGTGTGATTAAAGTGAAGGCATCCTGTTGTGTGGTGTTCTCGGAAGCTCCCGAGTCATGGGTGGTGAGGGAGAAGAACATCTGCCCCCTGACAGCTGAGGAATGGGTAGAGAAAGTGATGGACTCAGATCCAGGTAAGAGGGAACCAGATTCTCCCTTCCTGACCTTTCTACCTCTTCCCCAGTACCACTTCCTTCTTTATTCTCTAAGCTTGACCTTCTCACACCCACTGAAATTTACTTTCTCTAAATCTCCATACTTTTCGTAGATAGGAAGTTTTATTGGGTGAGAAAAAGCCAAAATGAGATATTTTGTGAATGGTGATTTCCCACAAAAGAAGAAGCAAAGGAAAACCTTGGAAATTGGTTCCTTTAATAAACCATTAAATTGGAATCTGTGGGAGCCTCATAATAATGATTAGCTTGTACCTCAGTTTAGCATAAAATCAACTCTGGGAGACAAGAGCTAGTGTTGGTTGAGGTTTGTTTAAGTTGAGGTTAGTGGAGGTGCGTGCACAGGGATATGAAAACCTGATGATTATAACTTAAAGAGAGTTTTTTTCACTGCAATTCAAGCAAAGAACTATTCAAACATGGAGGAGGGGGCATTATGTTGCATGGGGAAACACCATTCAAGGATCAGAAAAAGGGCTTTTAATGATGAGTCTTTGGGAACCTGGACATAGAGTCAAGAAAGGGTAAAGCATCTGACTTTGTGGCCTGCCTTGTACCATGTTAGATGAAATTTAGACACAGCCTTGTACAGCCTATTCCAGTAGTGAGACATGAAATCATACAGTGTAAATTAAAATGTTCTTTCTTTCAGAGTTTCCTCCAGACTTTGCCGAGGCCTTTGAGTCTCAGTTGAGTCTATCTGACAGTCCTTCACTTTGCAGACCAGTGTATTCTAAGAAAGGCCTGGAACACAAAGCAGATCTACAACAACATTTATTTCCAGGTACTAACTGCCAGTTTTTACATCAGGAGAGTGGGAAGTCATTTAATACATTTCATGGAAAACAAATCCATGAAAGATTGTGTCCTGCAGATCCAGGTATATACAGTGACAATGCCATAAGCTTCTTGGGGATGAGTTTCAGGTACCTTTAGAAATCATCTGGCCCATTGGTTGCCACGTCTGGCTGATCATTAGAAATGCCATAGGAAGTAGTTAAACATGCAGATCTCCAGGCCCACGCCAAGAACTTATGAACGCTTAATTTCCAGGGGAAAAACCTAGCCATGTGCATTTGGGCAAGCTTCCCAAATTATTCTGATGCCCTGCTGGGTTTGGAAACAAGTGATCTAGTACAACTACAAGGGGCACGATGGAATAATTAGCCACTTCTGGTCTACTTTTCAAGGATGGAGGAATTATGTCTGTAAAAGGAATAAAAACGTTCACCTGGTAGAATATAAGAATACAGAAAAACCACAAATAATTTCTCTTTGGAAGAGGCTAGAGGGAACGACTCACTAATGCTTCAGAGGTGGCACCAAATAATAATTCAAGCCCATAGACAATGTTAGGTAACCCCTCTCCCTAATGCCCAAACATTTTTTAGCAAGGTTTTTTTCTCAGAGTTCCTACTTACAAAATGAAACCTAGATTTCTCAAGGAGGGAAATGGCTTAACTTCACACATTGAACATATTAAGTATGAGATTTGACAAAAGAATATAATGCACAAATATCCTACATATGTCCAAACATTTATCAAGGGCAAGGTAATTCATATATTAGGCCTGCCTTAGGTCTGTTTACCACCAAATAGTTTGTTTACTTACCTGAGATCTTTATGTCATTAGCTTATCAGAAAGGTTTTTAGACATTCCACATTAAGAATCCAAGATGCAAGAGTAATTGAATACATGGCTTTCACTTTCTCAGGCTCAGTAAATTACATTTCAGTTGACATGCTCCACTGTCCATGAGATACATAGAAGGGTGACATCATTCATTTAACCAGATTTGTAGGTTGTAGGTTAAAGAGAGATGCACCAGGCCAGGCGTGGTGGCTCATGCCTGTAATCCCAGCACTTTGGGAGGCCGAAGCAGGCAGATCATGAGGTCAGGAGATCGAGACCATCCTGGCCAACATGGGGAAACCCCGTCTCTACTAAAAATACAAAAATATAGCCGGGAGTGGTGCCGGGAGCCTGTAGTCCCAGCTATTCGGGAGGCTGAGGCAGGAGAATGGCGTGAACCTGGGAGGCGGAGCCGAGATTGCGCCACTGCACTCCAGCCTGGGCAACAGAGCGAGACTCCGTCTCAAAAAAAAAAAAAAAAAAAGAGAGAGAGATGCACCAGAAGGAATTTCTGTTAAATTGTACAGTTCTTTGGGGGGCTTTCCTCTCTCTCTTAAACGTAACATGCGATTCATACAAAATCACACAAACACAGTGAAAACATCTTTCTATTTTCTTCCTGTCTAGTCTCACCAGGACATTTGCGATGTACTCCAGAGTCCCTCTGGAAGGAGCTGTCTTTACAACATGAAGGACTAGAGGAGTTAATACACAAGCAAATGCAACCTTTCTCCCAGGGAATTGTGATCCTCTCTAGAAGCTGGGCTGTGGACCTGAACTTGCAGGAGAAGCCAGGAGTCATCTGTGATGCTCTGCTGATAGCACAGAACAGCACCCCCATTCTCTACACCGTTCTCAGGGAGCAGGATGCAGAGGGCCAGGACTACTGCACTCACACCGCCTTAACTTTGAAGCAGAAGCTGGTGAATGTGGGGGGCTACACCGGGAAGGTGTGTGTTAGGGCCAAGGTCCTCTGCCTGAGTCCTGAGGGCAGCGCAGAGGCCTTGGAGGCTGCAGTGTCTCCGATGGATTACCCTGCGTCCTATAGTCTTGCAGGCACCCAGCACATGGAAGCCCTGCTGCAGTCCCTCGTGATTGTCCTACTCGGCTTCAGGTCTCTCTTGAGTGACCAGCTCGGCTGTGAGGTTTTAAATCTGCTCACAGCCCAGCAGTATGAGATATTCTCCAGAAGCCTCCGCAAGAACAGAGAATTGTTTGTCCACGGCTTACCTGGCTCAGGGAAGACCATCATGGCCATGAAGATCATGGAGAAGATCAGGAATGTGTTTCACTGTGAGGCACACAGAATTCTCTATGTTTGTGAAAACCAGCCTCTGAGGAACTTTATCAGGTAAGCAGTTGGATCTTACATCTTTAAGTATTATTTAATCTGGGTTTAATTTTTTCTGCTAAGTCACCTTCTTCCTTGAGAATTGTGTGGTAAAATGATCCGTGATAATGTACTGTGCTCAGAGGGACATGATACAATCATTTTCTCCCCTTGTTTTTTTAGAGAAAACCTGAGTGTGTTCTTTTAATTTTTACAGTGATAGAAATATCTGCCGAGCAGGGACCCGGAAAACTTTCATGAGGAAAGACTTTGATGACATTCAACACATCATCATGGATGAAGCTCAGAATTTCTGCACTGAAGATGGGGACTGGTATAGGAAGGCAAAAACCATCACTCAGAGAGAAAAGGATTGTCCAGGAGTTCTCTGGATCTTTCTGGACTACTTTCAGACCAGCCACTTGGGTCGCAGTGGCCTTCCCCCTCTCTCAGCACAGTATCCAAGAGAAGAGCTCACCAGAGTAGTTCGCAATGCAGATGAAATAGCCGAGTACATACAACAAGAAATACAACTAATTATAGAAAATCCTGCAATTAATATCCCCCATGGGTATCTGGCAATTCTCAGTGAAGCTAAATGGGTTCCAGGTGTTTCAGGCAACAAAAAGATTATTAAAAACTTTAGTTTGGAGCAAATAGTGACCTATGTGGCAGACACATGTGGGCTCTTCTTTGAAAGGGGCTATTCTCCAAAGGATGTTGCTGTGCTTGTCAGCACCGCGACAGACGTGGAGCAGTATCAGTCTAAGCTCTTGAAAGCAATGAGGAAGAAAAGGGTTGTGCAGCTCAGTGATGCATGTGATATGCTGGGTGATCACATTGTGTTGGACAGTGTCCGGCGATTCTCAGGCCTGGAAAGGAGCATAGTGTTTGGGATCCATCCAAGGACAGCTGACCCAGCTATCTTACCCAATATTCTGATCTGTCTGGCTTCCAGGGCAAAACAACAGCTATATATTTTTCTGTGAAGTGACTATTAGGAAGAACTCCAAACCAGAATACTGTGTAAATATCTATGGGTGACAGTCTGCTGATGGTAGAAACCTTTCTTTTTAGTTCACAAGTCAGTTAGAGATTTGGACAGAGCTGACACAGGGTTTGGAGTTCCCCCATTTCTGGCTCTCCTTTCAGGGGTTCCTCCCCCAACTCTTTTCAGCAGCAGTGGCTGCCCCCCATTCTGACCCCTGACTCTTCCAGCCAGAAAGATGGTGGTTTTCTTAAGGAACTTTAGCTGTCCTGCACAATGCAGATCTGTGTCTTGCTCTCTGGGTAAAAGCCATAAAAATAAGAAACTCAGCCTGTAGTCTTTCTTCCAAGGCTGGAGTTCTCTTTTATGTGACTTCATGTAGTTTGTTGCTTTAAAAAATTTGTCCAGAATCGTTTTCTGCAGAAGCATGATCTGTTAGGAGCTTAGAGGCCATAGTAGAAGCAATTGTTTCCTTAATTTATCTTTGCTGTATTCATTTAGGGCTTGGGAGAGTCCCAAGATAATTCAGTCACTGTCAGATTAATCATTTTGGCAGAACAAACAATATTGTTATGATTATTTAATCCTTAAAATTGTGATCTCCAGAGCTTGTTCTCAGAATAGCCCAGACCAAGGCTTAACTGTAATAGTGAACATTAGTGATACCTTTACGGAGAAATTATAGGCCAAGAGGAAATGCCGACTTTCAGTAGAAGTTAATATTAGAGACCCAAATCTGGTTCTGAAGGTGTGTATCAGACGTAAGGTGAACAAACTTGGGAAAGATGTCTTTAAAAATGAATGAGTGTTGGCCAGGCATGGTGGCTCACACCTGTAATTCCAGCTCTTTGGGAGGCTGAGGCAGGTGGATCACCTGAGGTCAGGAGTTCAAGACCAGCCTGGCCAACATGGAGAAACCCTGTCTCTACTAAAAATACAAAAATTAGCAGGGCATGGTGGTGCATGCCTGTATCCCAGCTACTTGGGAGGCTGAAGCATGAGAATCACTTGAATCCTGGAGGCAGAGGTTGCAGTGAGCTGAGATCATGCCACTGTACTCCAGCCTGGGCAACAGTGTGAGACTGTCTCAAAAAGAAGAAGAAGAAGAAGAAAAATGCAGTGAGTTTATGTTGTTACATTGTAACATCTCAGTGTAGCTGTATGCATTACTCTATAGCATACCTACTTAAGTTTTATGTCATTCTTGAACTGTGATTTTTTTTTTTCTATTTGCTTTCACAGTTTGGTGGGCCATTGTTATGGACTGAATGTTTGTGTCCCACCCTCACCCCTAAATCCCCATATTGAAGCCCCAACCTTCACTGTGGAGCTGGGGCTGCTAAGGTAGTAATTAAGGTTACACGAAGTCACAGTGGAGAATCTGATCTGCTAAGAGTGGTGTCCTTATAGGGAGAGACCCCACAGAGCTCATTCCCTTCCTCCCTGTGCACACAAATGAGGGCATGGGAGCACACAGGCAGATGGCAGCCACCTACAAGCCAAGAGGAGAAGCCTCACAGTGAACCCCCCACCCCGCTGGCACCTATGCCTTCGACTTCCAGCCCCCAGACTGTGAGAAATAAATTTCTGTTGGTTCAGCCATCCAGTCTCTAGTGTTTTGTTATTGCAGCCTGAGAACACAGCTGTATGATCATTCATCAAACTAAAAACACTGACACTTAACAATGCTAATGCAATTACTTATTTGCTTTTCGGTCTCTACAAAACATTCTAAAACACTAATCTAAACACTAACAATAAAATATTTGCATAACTAATGAAAATTAAGAAACTACATGCCCAATATTCCATTTATAAGTAATCCTATTTGGCTGATTTCCCTCCATATTGTAAGTTTTGAACTTTTCTGCCAGTTTTTCTCCTATTTGTGTTAACTAATGGAATTCCAGTTGTCTAGCCTTGAAACTGTAGGCTCTTCTAACTTGAGCAAAATCTGACAATCAGCAAAATAAGGAGAAAAATATTTCTTCTTTCTTTCTGGCTGCATTAAATGAGATACAGCTCAGCACCAAAAAGCTATCTTCGTAAATGTAGTAAACTCACTGGTCTTTGGAGTTATTTCAGCCTTTGAGAGCAATTCTTTAAAAGTCTAATTCTGACTGGTTGAATCTCTCTATATGATTTATTGCCCTAGTAATATTTGAAACAGTATCATATTTTAAAATGTATAAATATTTATGAATTTTTGTTTATAACAGAGGATTACTGATGCTTTCTTCTTTTTCCATATTAATGAGGAAATGTTTAGCTTATATGTTTATTGCATTTGTGTTTTAAATAAAAAATTGGGAGTTTGTGTCTCATTAAACTGAAAAAAAAAAAGGTTCTGTAAAATAAATGATTAAATGGAGGAAAAGGAGAAGACTGAGGCCAGTAACTCCATGATACAGCCAAAAATGAGCCAGTAAAAGCTTAAGCAAGATTAACTTTAATTTTTTTTTTTTTTTTTAAAGAGGAAAAGTCTCACTATGTTGCCCAGGCTGGAGGGTACTGGTGTGATCATAGTTCACTATAGCCCCGAACTCCTGGGCTCAAGTGATCCTGTTGCCTCAGCCTCCCATTGCTGGGATTATAGGCATGAGCCACTGTGTCAGGCTTAATTGGGTTTTGATGGGTGCCTGCCTGTCTCTGTAATCTGGCTCTAGTCATATAGGACCTGCTTCATTAAAGATCTGAAAATCTATCCAGTTGTTGTAAAATGAAACAAAATGCTTTTAAAATTTAAATTAGTCTTTTATTTTAGTTCAGATGTACAGAAAAGTTGCAAGCATAATACAGAAAGTTCCTGTATACCCCATAGTGCCCTCCTTTTTAAACATTTTTTTAAACCTAGCTTATTTCCATTAAGATTTCTGAGAATTCCAGGAATGCTCACAGATCTCTCCTTGTGGTCTCCTGCCACTTCTTGCTATGGAGTGCTGTACCAAGGCCTCTGCTAGTTTCTAGCTGGCTTGACATAATGACTTTCCTAAACTTCTTCTGCTCCTCTGAATCTCAAGCATGGAAAGAGGTCACATCTTTTGTTTCACAAATTAACAGTCAACACCTGGCCCTACTTTCAACAAAACTTAGTAAAGCCTTGAGCACAGTGAAAAACAAATATTTAAATAATATGTTAGCAGGAGGCTGAGGTGGGAGGATCATATGAGGCAGCATAGCGTGACCCCCCCTCGAGAAGACAACAACAAAAAATTATCTAGGTGTGGTGGTGTGCTCCTGCAGTCCTAGCTATTCCAGAGGCTGAGGCGAGAGGATCGCTTGATTCCAGGAGTTCAAGGTTGTAGTGAGTGATAATCGTGTCACTGCATCCTAACCTGGGCAATAGAATAAGACCCCATCTCTAACAAAATAATAATAAAATAATCAAAAGTTTCAAATTAGTTATTAGATGTCAGTGTGCCCAGAGTCCTTTGACCACAGATGATCCTGATGGCCTTCTCTCGCCTTGTCTCTGTGCCTCCTTCTACCATTTTTTTTCTGAGATATTTGAAAGTAAGTAGCAGACAGGGTTCCCATTTACTTCTAAATACTTCAGTGGGTGTTTCCTAAAAGGACATTTATAGTATCATCATCAAAATCGTAAATTAACCCTGATACTATTATCTAATCTATAGACTTTATTGAATTATATCAGTTGTGCCACAAGTGTCTTTATGGCAAAAGAGAAAAAATTCTGGTCCAGGATTTGATCTAAGATCATGCATTGTATTGAGCTTTCCTTTCTTTTAAGTCTCATTTAATCTGGAGATGTTAATCAGTCTTTGTCATATCTTTGACACTATTGAAGAGGATTGGCCTATTATTTTGCAGAGTATCTGATTTTGGGTCATTTCATGTGTTCTCATGATTAGATTCAGGTTATGCATTTTTGGCACAAATTCCATAGAAGGGCTGTTATGGTTCTCAGTTCACGGTTTTAGAAAAATACAAAAAAATTAGCCAGGCGTGGTGGCGGGCGCCTGTAGTTCCAGCTACTCGGAGAGGCTGAGGCAGGAGAATGGCGTGAACCCGGGAGGTGGAGCTTGCAGTGAGCCGAGATTGCGCCACTGCACTCCAGCCTGGGCAACAGAGTGAGACTACGTCTCAAAAAAAAAAAAAAAAAAAAAGAAGGCATTTGATAGTGATTAGTTCCATTCCTGATGTTGTTAACTCTGATCATCTGGATAAAGTGGTGTCTGCCAGGTTTCCCTACTGTGCAGTTACAATTTGCTTTTTGTAATTAATAAATTTTGTGTGTGTTGGGGGGGTGTTTTTGCTTCTGAATGCATAAGGTTTGAGGTTTTTTTCAATTAAAAAGTAATTATTCAAAGAGTTCAAAGAACTGATGCTGATCACATTCTTTGACCCCACATGCAAATACATTATAAACTAGTAATAAAATGGTAACTAGAAAACTGTTCATATCTTTTGGAATTAAAAAAGTGTTTAACTCATGGATCAAAGCAGAAATTCTGTAACCATTGTCACAGCAAGTTCTAACAAGCAAGTTTAAGGAGGAGAGAATTTCAGTCTTACTCAAATGCTTTCCTAGAAAGAGGAAACAGTTCCTAACTAATTTCATGAGGGTGACATAATCTTGTAAACAAGTCTGATAGGTAAAGTATGAAAGGAAAATTGCAGGTCATTATCACTCAAATATCTACATGAAAAATTCCAAACAAAATTTTAGCAAACAAAATCCAACAATTTGCAAAAGTGATAATACATCATGACCAAGGTGGTTCAAGTCAGGAATTCAACGTTGATTTTGGCATTAAAAAATCAATCATCAGGCCCAGTGAGGTGGCTCACTCCTGTAATCCCAGACTTTCTGGAGGCTGAAGGAAAAAAGATCCTTCAGGCTAGGAGTTTGAGTCCGCACTGAGCTACAACTGTAGAAGTGATAATACATCATGACCAAGGTGGTTTAAGTCAGTAATTCAACGTTGATTTTGGCATTAAAAAAATCAATCATCAGGCCCAGTGAAGTGGCTCACTCCTGTAATCCCAGACTTTCTGGAAGCTGAGGGAGGAAAGATCCTTCAGGCCAGGAGTTTGAGTCTGCACTGAGCTATGACCGCATCACCACACTCCAGCCTGGGTGCCAGTTTGAGACCCTGCCTCCAAGAAAAAAAAAAATTAATCAATGTAATTCACCACAGATTAAGAGTTCAAAAGAGAAAAATCACATGATCATCTGAACAGAGGAAAAAGCTTTTGATAAAGTTCAACATCCATTCATGATAAAGACTCTTAGCAAATTAGAAGTATAAAAACACTTTCGGAAATCAACAAAGGGAATTTACAGCATAAGCAAACAGCAAGCCAGCATGGTGGCTCACACCTGTAATCTCAGCACTTCCAGAACCAAGGCAGGAGAATCACTTGAGCCCAGGGGTTAGAGACAAGCCTTGGCAACATAGCAAGATCCTGGCTCTACAAAAAATAAAATAAAATAAAAATTAGCTGGGTTTGGTGGTGTGTGCCTGTAGTCCCAGCTACTGGGAGGCTGAGGTGAGAGGATCACTGGAGCCCAGGAGGTGAAGGCTGCAGTGGGCTAAAAAAACCCCAAAACAACAAAACAACCCCCAACCCCCTCCCCCCAAAAAACTATGAAGAATAGCAACACAATGTCCAATGTAAACTTTAATATGGTGTTTTACCTCTGAGGAGAGGCTTATTGTTAATATTTTTTAGCCATGTAAGGGGTTCACAGATGTTCATACTTTTGTTCTTTATACCTTATATGTATTCTATAAATATTATCTTGTTTCTACTCAATAGTTAATAAAAACATAATTTAAAAGTCCTGTGAATGTTTTTACTCTGCTCACTTTTGAGGGGCCTTTTGGGATATGCATTTTTCATTCCAAGTTGATCGATAAGTCATGCCTGCCACACACATTCCCAAGGGAATGACATCTTAATCTTTTTTGTTTCTCCCTTGGAAGCCATCCTGGTGCTCTGGGAAAATCCCTGCACTAGCGTTTTCTTTTTCTTTTCTTTTTCTTTTCTTTTCTTTTCTTTTCTTTTCTTTTCTTTTCTTTTCTTTTCTTTTCTTTTCTTCTTTCTTTTCTCTCTTCTCTTCTCTTCTCTTCTCTTCTCTTCTCTTCTCTCTCTTCTCTTCTCTTCTCTTTTCTTTTCTTTTGATAGAATCCCTTGCTCTGTCTTTCAGGATGGAGTGCAGCCGTGTGATCTTGGCTCACTGTAACTTCTGCCTCCCGGGTCCAAGCGATTCTCATGCCTCAGCGCCCCCACCCCCTCCCCAGTCCACCACAGTAGTTGGGACTACCAAGGTGCGCACCATTACGCCCTCTCACCATATTGCCCTGGCTGGTGTCCAACTCCTGAGCTCAGGCAATCCACCCACTTCGGCCTCCCAAAGTGCTGGGATCATAGGAGGCTATAATCCCAGCTAGCACTAGGAGGCTAGGTGGGTTTCTTTTGTCCTTAGCCAGTAGAGTAGGGGAAGGGAAGAATTTAACATAAGGAAAGAGGGCTTAAGTCACCTGAAACACATGTGAGTTCGCCCTGGAGAAGCTGCGTCACACATAGGGATCAGGGACCACAACCAGAAAAGACAGAAAAGAGTCCTTCCCGCTTCTGGGCAGGGCAACTATCCCCATTCACTCCTTGGCCTTCAAGGCAGCACTGGAGAGTAGCCCCCCGCCAGAAACCTGCAGTCGCCTCCGTGTCTAGGCGCTACCCACCAAGGATCCCACGTTGGAAAGGAAAAGAGAAAGAGATTTCCTTGTATGGAGCAGAAAGGAAAAGGGAAAGGAGAAAAATAAATCCCAGACTTTGGGCTTACCTCCTGGCTGGCTTGCCAAAATATGTTACCAGTGAAGAGTGTCCAGGTTCTTGGCGTGTTGAACGAAGAATTGGACAAACACACAAACAAATCAAGGAAAGAATGAAGCAACAAAAGCAGAGATTTATTGAAAACGGAAGTGCACTCCACAGGGTGGGAGCAGGCCCGAGGACAGGGGCTCAAGAGCCCGGTTTCAGAATTTTCTGGGGTTTAAATACCCTCTAAAGTTTTCCCACTGGTTACTTGGCGTGCACGCAATGTAAATGAAGTAGGAGCCCGAGATCAGTCTGAATGGTTGCAGAAAGCGATCAATGGGAGGCTGAAGTGAAGTTACAAAGTTATGCCCTATGCAAACATCTGATTGGTTGCAGAAAGCGAAGTTACAAAGTTGCACTCCTATGCAAATGAAGACTTGGCCCTGGAGACCAGCCTGATTTGTTGTGGGAGGGGACCAATCAGAGGTATTTTCAGTTTTTCATCTGCCACGTAGAAAAGGAGGGGTTGCAAGGGAAGTAGCCTCTGGTCCTTTTGTTACTTGGGTGTGGAAAGTTTGGGTTTTCCTCCAGACCCTTATTCTCCTGCTTCAGAAGGGAGAGAAAGCAGCCCGGGATGTGGGTGGGGGGTCTTCCTGGGAGTAGCGGGGTTGTGTTACCAGTGCCCCACCTCCTCCCGAGCCAGCAGACGCCCCAGAAACGAAAAACTAAGGCTGGAAGGTTTAGCGATGGAGCAGGACCAACTTACCAGCTCGAGCTGCTACCTAGAAGCTGGATTCTTTGTAGGTGCTAGCACACCCCAGATGCCAGCATGGGCCCTTGAGCAACTGCAAGTTAAAAACCCATGAGAACAGCTCTGAGTGATCTCTAGGGAGCTCTTGTTTCATATCATTAAAGTTCGTGACTATCACTCTAGTGGAATGGGAACCATGGGAAAGCATGGCCTTATCAAACTATAAGGATGCTGGAAGTCAAGGCCTTCATCCAGAGACAAACGGAAAGCTCATAGTAGGCCATCGCCTCTGGAGGGAAAACATGTAAAGTGGCACTGGTGACCACCTAAGGTCAGAGACATCTGACGCTCTAAGATTGGACCCTAAAGGGGGATGCTCTGGAGGATCCTCTGGACCTCAGCCTCTCCAAGGGGGATTCCTTTGGTAGAGGTTCTTAGGCCTAGTACTAAGCCCTCCTTAGAATTTTCTCTTGCAGTTGCAGTACTGTTTGGCCTCAATATTGTTTGGAATCTGGAGTTTGCTGTTGAATGGGAAAGTGGGATGGATTTGCATGTATGCAGGCTCTTGTGCTGCTGTTCTAAGCAGGGTTGGGTCTGGTTGAAGTGTGATGCTCTCCTTTGGTGCTGTTTGGCCCCAGTGTTCTTTGGGGAACACTGTCCGAGGAAGTTTGACCTTTAGAAATCAAACTGCCATGGAAACCGCTGACTTATAAATTTGCTAAAGTAGCTTATAACCAATGTTTGGTTTTTCAAATCCATATTCCTGGGAAGACAATCAAAGCTTCAGGTACATTTGGCTACCCGATGGGCCTTTTAAACATTTACAAACGGATTTTATTCAATGTCATTTTCAATGCATGTTTTCTTTTTGTATAAAAGCTTTTCCCATGATTATGCTACCATGTATTTTCACCAGGTAAAGAAAGCTTTTTATGGTTCACTGAGAACAATCAACCCCTTCACAATCTAGAACCCATAGGTTAGATGTTCTCAGAGCATCTACGGTAAAGGCCATAGTTACACAACAGACTTAAAATTCTTTTGTGAAAGTTATGATAGAATTGGCTGAACAGAGAAGTATCTGCGCAGCTGCTGGCACTTGGAGTCTATGCGGAAATACATTAAATGAAGATTAAGAGATTCAGTTGTAGGGGATTAATGAAGAGATTGTTTACTTAAGTTAGTAGATTCTTTATTTAGCTCATTATTTGATCTATTTAATTTTAAGTGGTTTGGTTTATGGGGACCCTGGGCAAGGAGCATCCTCCAAACTCTTGGTATTATCCTCCCAATAGTCATCATAATAATAGGCTCCCTGGTGCGCTGTATTCTCTCAAAGGTTTTCTTTTTTTTTTTTTTAATTTAATTTGATTTTATTTTTTTTGCACACAAAACAATAAACATTTTCTAAAAGTACATACGAACAAAAAGATGCATATCAAACATATTAGGAAGGTTGCACATGGGAAGATGGGGAATAGAAATGGGAGGTGGGAATTAAAGAAAACAAATGAGAGAGGGACTTTGTATGGATCAATGATAATAACTCAATCCTCTATTTGACAAAGAAGAAGGAGAAGGAAGAGGAAGAAAAAGAAAGTGGGATAAAGGATCAGAAAGGGAGGAAAATAGAAAAAATTAGAGTATGACTCCAGGGTAGACCTGTTTTGTTGTCGCTTGGTTCGTTGGTTGGTTTGACAGTTGTATTTTTCATATGTTTTGCCATGTTGGCCAGGCTGGTCTTGAGCTCCCAGCCTCAAGTGATCAACCCGCCTCAGCCTCCCAGAGTACTGGGACTACAGGCGTGAGCCACCACATCCAGCCCCCACATTGCTTCTGGCCTCTGTGGTAGACCTCCCAGACGGGGCGGCCGGGCAGAGGCGTTCCCCACATCACAGACGGGGCGGCCAGGCAGAGGTGCTCCTCACTTCCCAGACGGGGCGGCCAGGCAGAGATGCTCCTCACTTCCTAGATGGGGTGGCAGCCGGGCAGAGGCGCTCCTCACATCCCAGATGATGGGTGGCTGGGCAGAGGTGCTCCTCACTTCCCAGATGGAGCGGCCGGGCAGAGGCGCTCCTCACTTCCCAGATGGGGCGGCCGCGCAGAGGCGCCCCTCACATCCCAGAAGGGGTGGCCGGGCAGAGGCGCTCCTCACTTCCCAGACGGGGCGACCGGGCAGAAGGAGACTATTATTCTAAGTGAAGTAACTCAGGAGTAGAAAACCAAACATCGTATAATCTCACTGATACGTGGGAGCTAAGCTATGAGGATGCAAAGGCATAAGAATGATGCGGTGGACTTTGGGGACTTTGGGGAAAGCGTGGGAAGGGGCAAGGGATTAAGACTACAAATATGGTGCAGTGTATAGTGCCTGGAGGATATGTGCACCAAAATCTCAGAAATCGCTGCTAAAGAACTTACTCATGTAACCAAATACCACCTGTACCCCAATACCTTATGGGGAAAAAGTCCATTGCATGTTTATAAAGCAAAAACAGGTAGGAAAAATAATATTTTTATAAAAACAGGCAGAAAATGGGAGTCATAAGGAAAAGTCTTTTGTTGGTTTATTATCTATATGTTTTTGTTCCCATTTCTTCAGTGGTAGCTCTAGGGCTTACAATATGCACCTCCAACTTACCACAGTTTAATCATAGTATATGACTTTGTGAGTTATGTAAGAGCTTTACAACAATACACACCCATTTCCTCTATTTCTAAAAATAAAATATTTCTATTATAAGCACCACAGTACATAGTTTTATTGCTTTAAAAACTTAATTATTTTAAGAATAATTTTCAGCACAGTGGAGGAAGTCGTGCTACCCCGCAGAGTTGGCGTGTGCTCTAGATTCATCCCGGCACCACCATGTCGAAGGTTTCCTTTAAGATCATGCTGACATCGGACACGCAGCTGCCATACAAAATACTGTGTACTTTCCTGAAAGTACACTTTTACAGCAGTCTTAAAGTTTGCAGCCAAAGAATTTAAAGTTCCCGCTGCAACAAGTGCAGTTATTACCAATGATGGAATAGGAATAAATCTTTTACAGACTGCTGGAAATGTTTTTCTAAAACAAGGTTCAGAACTGCAGATTATTCCTAGAGATCATGTTGGAAGTTGTTAATATCTGCTACTTGGAACATACGATTGCCTTTCAGAATAAATATTGGTATTTTTTGTTGTTGTAAAATTGAAATCAGGCATTTAACATACTATGAAAACACTAAGAGTCAATGCATAATGAAAGGTGACTCATCTGTCCCCTTTTTTTGTCCATACTCTTCATATGAAGAGGGAATGCATAAGAATTAAGGCTACTGCTGTCACAGATCATAGTCTTTTCTACCTCACAACACAAATAGGTAGTTCATTGGGGGGAAATGAATTAGCCAACTGTGTTAACTGCAAGCTTCTGATAATTTTTTTTTTTGAGAACAATTTGGAACATTAAAATTTACTGAATCTTATATATTTGTCTGAGTTAAAAATATAAAAAGAATTACAGATCCTGGATGGCAATTTTCTTGATAGCATCTGATTTGCAGACTCATAGTTTGATTTTAATTAAATATATAGGCTATAATCAAGTCAATAGACGTATCAGTGAACAATTAACTATATTAAATTTTTATCATTTACTTTTTTTAAGATTAAAACCTCATGTATCATATAAATTTCAGTTTAATGTCCACCAAAAAATTAAAATTATGATCTAACTCTTATGTGTATAAATTGATGTCTCATACCAGGTTTTAATGTTGGACTTGCAGAATCCAGTACTTGTAATGGTGGGAATTCACAATCCAGTAGAAGCATCCTTTGCTGAGTTATAGATTCCTTTATCAATCTCTTTTGATGCAACTTTTAAAACAAGTATCTTCAAGAAACCATTGGTGTTTTTTTTGAGGATAATATTTCTAAATAGCATTCAGGAAGAGAATGTTATTGCACAGAAGATCTGATGATCAAAAAAAAAAAAAGCTCAAGGAAAGTGCTGACGAGTTATATTTATTGAAGACCCAACTTTTAAGGAAGTGCTAAGATTAGTCACCCATGTGAATAAGAAGCCAGGAGAGGAAAGATGGGGAAACCCAGATGACCAGACTTCTGTTAAGGAGGAAAGCAACAGAGGAAAACAGTGAAGGGGAACAGAAAGATGTAGCAAAGTGTTACAGAAAAGCCAACTGGATAGACAAAACTGCAGAAGGTAGAGGTTGGGGAGAACTGAAAGGGAAAACAAAATACTTGACATAGTCTTAAGTAGTAGAAGGCAATTGGAGAAAACTAAGTATCTACTGGCCTTGTCAACATCCAGACTTCTAAATACCCCTTATGAGAATCCAAAGAATGATGTGTGTAAGGGAAGATTTTATTTGCCCTTCCAGAAGAAATCAGTATCTATGTAAATCTTGAAAGATGAAATCAAAAGCTCACAATGATTCAGAATCAGTGCTTGCCCTGCTGTATTCTGTCTGAATGGTGAACTCTGGAAGCAGGGATTGTGTCTGTCTGGCCCTTTTTAGAGCTGGAAATGTAGTAGCTTTCATTAAATACTTGCTGTGAAGTCTCTGTAAGACCAATTATTATCTTAGCATGTTTCAGTATCTTCTCTATCATAGGCTCTAGGTTCATTTGGAAAAAAATATAAGAAAATTCAACAGACTCAGCATTTGAACTGTGCCATCGGTAGTTGTTTATGAAGTTACCAGATATTCATATATGTGACAAATGAACAGCAGGATTATGAATTATAAAGGAAAAAACATTTGCTGAGGTGAAAAACTCTGATGTTTGAGGAAGTTTTTATTTTTATAAACAAAATCTGATGTTCAAAGGCCCCTGTTTCTTACAATAACTATTGAGCCTCAGTTAACCAGAAATTTATGAACATCCATTTCCTGACTTTTTGCTTTAAACTTTTTCTCCACTCTGTTTCTAGCACACAAGTTTGCCTGCTGTGTTGCAGAAATAAATTTATGTTGTACTCCGCCATAAAGTGATATATTTAATATTTTTATTCTTTGTTTTTGAAAATTATATTGTAAGTTCCTAAAAACATTCTATTAAACAATTAGACATTTTGTTATTGAGTAAATGTGATCTGTAATTTCTTTGTGCAGAATGATTTGAAGTATTGTATTTAGTTTACATGCATTATGGGTTCATAATTAATATCCAATGAAAATACATTTTGTTATATTGTAAAAAAAGAATAATTTTAACAGTAAAAAAGAGAATTTTTTAATATTTATCTGCATATTTACTATCTTCTGTGCCCTTCATTCTTTTTTGTAGATCTGAGTTTCATTCAGATATCATTTTCCTTCCAGCTAAAGAACTTCCTTTAATATTTTTTCATAAGAAAGATCGGCTGGTGACAAATTCCCTCAGATTTTCAGATTTCCTTTTTTTTTTTTTTTTCGTCTGAAGTCATTACTTTGCCTCCATTTAGGTAGGTCTTTTTTTTGTGGTTGTTATAGGATTCTAGGTTGACAATCTTTTAGCATGTTATAGATGCATGGTTCTGGATTTGGTACAGGTTTGCACAAACTCTGTAAACAACATGTTAAAGAAAAATGGAGAAGCTGCAACATGAGAATACAAAGATTTACTGAAATGAAAAGGTGGTCATTGAAAGAAAGTGGGTTATGAAACAGCATGAACATTATGACCTCATTTTAACAAACGTGCGTTACATACACATACGTGTAATATGTATGTACATGTATTCCTATACACATTGTATATGTATACTGCAATCCGTTTTATTTTCTTACTTTCGCTTTCACTGGAGCTTGTATTAATCAGTCCGGCATTAACCGCTGCTCCCACCCTTGGGCCACTCCGCATCAGTGAGAACTGGGCCTCAGGCAGAGCCGCCCGGGGCTAGGGTCCTGCAGGACTGGCAGCACTGAGCCCGGCCAAGGACGGGGAGTTGGCCAAAGAGAGAAGAATTACAAAATCCAAACACTCGGACAGAACCCTGGCGGGTTTTGACTGCAGCGGGGCAGAAAAGCAGAACGCTGGCCGGTTTTTTTCATATCAAGAGCAGTGTGACGGTTACCGGGGTTGACCAAGCACAGCGCACCGGCCGCCGTTAAATCCCACTCTGGCTCCGGGTCTGCGGAGCCTGCCTGGGCCGCAGGCTCCATAAACCCAGCCAGGAACCAAGCGCGGCCCAATCTGCACACCTGCCGCATTTTGGCAAGGGGTCGGGGGTCTGGAACAGAAGCGGAGGCCCAAATTCTTGCCTCGGTCTCCAAGACCCACTTTCTGGGGCGATGGAGAGAGAAGCCCAGCTTGGGGTCTGGGCAATTCGAGCGGGTTGGAAGGGGGAAAGCTCTGGCGAGAGCTCAGCTGGACTCTCCGAGGGGTATCTGGAAGGTGGGACCGCAGGCACCGGGAGAGAAGAGGGTGCGAGGAAGGAACTGGCCCACCCCGTTGGGAGCGCAGGAGCCGACGGCTGCGCGGGCCTGGGAAGTTCTTCTCTTTCTTCATAATCTTTATTCTTTGTTTTGCTGTAATCCAGATAGATGAATAGATAGATGATAGGGAGGGAGAGATGGATGGAGGGAGCGAGGAGACGGAGGAAGGGTGGGAAGACGGGGGTGGAAAAAACCCCCAAATTCCCGGAAACTAAGAACCACGTGGCAACAGTCAGGAAGTTGGGAGCTTCTAGGCAATTTAACGCGGCAAAGAGTTCGCGGGCTTAGTAGACCCGCCCATTGGCGCTTGCATCCCCTGCGTGGGATGTGCATGGGATGACGTCAACCTGCTAGTATATAAGGACTCGACCTGGGCGCCTCCAGGGAAACGCTAAGGGGAATTCGGACGCGGCGGAGCTTGAGGGGTCAGAGAGGGTCCTTGCACCTAGCCTGGGACTCCGGAGTTCCGTTTCTACCCGTCCTTCAGGGTCTAGTCCAGCGGCATCCGCGTCGGGCTGTAACTCGAGTGCCAGGTTCGAGAAGAGAGCAGCACCCGTCCCACCCCACCCCAGTCAGGGTGTGGGGTGTGGGGGGTGTGGGGAGGGACTGGAGGGGTGCGGAGGGGCTGGGGGTGGAGTGGAGTGGGGGTATCTGTACTTTTCTCCTCTGCGTGGGGGCCCAGCTAGTTTGCTCAGCAGGTTCCCTAAAAAGCGGACTATGGAGAACTGGGAGGCGGGGCGGGGGTGGGTAATGGGGGTAGAAGGCATTAGGGGGCGGGGCGGGCCTGACCTGTGCACCTGCTCCCGCTGGAAGTTGGAAGAGCCCCTGGCCAGCGAGCTGCGGTTTTTGCGGGGCGCAGAGCAGGAACCGAAGCCTGGAAGGCCACTGAGTGCACCTTGGTGGCTCCCAGGGCTGCAGGTCTCAGGTTTCAGAGTTATTGATATTGTAAACTTGAGAAACTAGTTCTACAGGTGTCTATGTGACCGACCAACCACTCTAAACTATTTTCCTTAATATAGAAACTAAAAAGCAGAATTAGAATTGCCATTGCCCTGCGGGGAGATTTATAATCTAGAGAGGGGAGAAATGAGAAAAATGTCTCCCTCTGGACAAGATCTGTAGAATACACGTGCTACCCCGGAAGGACAAAGAGCTCTAAGTTTTAGTTTTCCAAGAGGGCACGTCTGTCGCAGCCCACTTCCCTTTCTTTTCTTTTTTTTTAAATTAATTTTTAATTTCTGTGGGTACATAGTAGATGTATATGTTTATGGGTTACATGAGATATTTTAAGACAGGCATGTAATGTTTAATAATCACATCAGGGTAAATGGGGGTATCCATCACCTCAAGCATTTATCCTTTGTGTTGCCAACACTCCAGTTATGCTCTTTAGTTTTTTATCTTATTTTATTTTATTTTTGTAGTTACATAGTGGATGTATATATTTATGGGGTATAGGAGATGTTTTGATACAGACCTGCAATGTGAAATAAGCACACCATGGAGAATGGGGTATCCATCACCTCAAGCATTTATCCTTTGAGTTGCAAATAATCCAGTTACACTCTTTAAGTTATTTAAAAACGTACAATTAAGTTATCATTGACTGTAATAACTGTTGTGCTATCAAATAGTAGGTCTTATTCATTCTTTCTAATTCTTTTGTACCCATTAACTCTCCTCACCTCACCCCTTCCCTCCTACCACCCTTCCTCAGGTAGTCATCCTTCTGCTCTTAGAATACAATTGTTTTGATTTTTAGATGCCACAAATAAGTGAGAACATGTGATGTTTGTCTTTCTGTGCCTGGCTTATTTCATTTAACATAATGATTTCAAGTTCCGTTCGTATTGTTGCAAGTGATTGGATCTCATTCTTTTCTATGGCTGAATAGTACTCCACTGTGTATATGCACATCATTTTCTTTATCCATTCATCTGTTGATGGACGCTCCAAATCTTAGCTATTGTAAACAGTGCTGCAAGAAACGTAGGAGTGCAGATGTCTCTTGGATATACTGATTTCCTTTCTTTTGGGTGAATACTTAGGAGTAGAATTGCTGAATTGTGTGGTAGCTTTATTTTTAGTTTTCTGAGGAACTTCCAAACTGTTCTCCATAATAGTTGTACTAATTTACATTCTCACCAACACTGTTTGAGGGTTCCCTTTTCTTCACATCCTTGCCAGCATTTGTTATTGCCTGTCTTTTGGATAAAAGCCATTTTAACTTGGATGAGATGGTATCTCGTTGTAGTTTGGATTTGCATTTTTCTGATGATCAGTGATGTTGAGCACCTTTTCACATGACTGTTTGCCATTTGTCTTCTTTTGAGAAATGTCTATTCAAATCTTTTGTCCATTTTTCAATAAGATTAGTAGATTTTTTTTCCTATAGAGTTGGAGCTCCTGATATATTCTGGTTATTACTCCCTTGTTGGATGGGTAGTTTGCAAATATTTCCTCCCGTTTTGTGGGTTGTCTTTTCACTTTGTTGATTGTGTTCTTTGCTGTGCAGAAGCTTTTTAACTTGATGTGATCCCATTTGTCCATTTTTGCTTTGGTTGCCTGTGCTTGTGGGGTATTGCTCAATGAATTTTTGCCCAGATCAATGTCCTGGAGATCTTCTCCAATGTTTACTTGTAGTATTTTCACAGTGTGAGGTCTTAGATTTAAGTCTTTAATCCATTTTGATTTGATTTTTGTATGTGACAAGAGTTAGGAGTCTAGTTTCATTGTTCTGCAGATAGATATCCAGTTTTCCCAGTGCCATTTATTGAAGAGAATGTCTTTTCCCTAGTGTATGTTCTTGAGATCTTTGTGAAAAATGAGTTCACTATAGGTGTGTGTATTTGTGTCTGGGTTCTCTATTCTGTTCCATTGGTCTATGTGTCTGTTTTTATGTCAGTATCATGCTATTTTGGTTCCTATAGCTCTGTAGTATAATTTGAGGTCAGGTAATGTGATTCCTCCAGTTTTGTTCTTTTTGCCTAGGATAACTTTGGCTATTATAGGTCTTTTGTGGTTCTATATAAATTTTAGGATTGTTTTCTCTATTTCTGTGAAGAATGTCATTGATATTTTAATAGAGATGGCAGTGAATCTGTAGATTGCTTTGGGAAGTATGGATATTTTAACAATATTGATTCTTCCAATCCATGAACATGGGCTACCTTTCCATATTTTGGCTTTTCAATTTCTTTCATCACGATTTTATAGTTTTTATTGTAGAGATCTTTCATTTATTTGGTTAATTCCTAGGTATTTAATTTTATTTGTGGCTATCGTAAGTAGGATTACTTTATATCTTTTTCAGATTGTTCACTATTGGTATATAGAGATGCTATTGATTTTTGTATGTTGATTTTGTATCCTGCAACTTTACTGAATTTGTTTATCAGTTCTAATAGTTATCTGGTGTAGTCTTTAGGTTTTTTCCAAATATAAGATCATATCATCTGCAAACAAGGATAATTTGGCTTCTTCCTTTCCAATTTAGATGACCTTTATTTCTTTCTCTTGTCTAATTGCTCTAGCTAGGATTTCTATGTTGAATAACAATGGTGAAAGTGAAGATCCTTATAGTGTTCCAGATCTTAGAGGAAAGGCTTTCAGTGTTTCCCCACTCAGTATGCTACTAGCTGTAAGTCTGTCATACATGGATTTTATTATGTTGTGGTATGTTCCTTCTATACCCAGTTTTTTGAGGAGTTTTCCATGAAGGGATAATGAGTTTTATTAAGTGCTTTCTCAGCATCAGTTGAAATGATCCTGTGGCATTTGTCCTTCATTCTGTTGATATGATGTATCACACTGACTGATTTGCATATGTTGAACCATCCTTGCATCCCTGAAATAAATAGCACTTAGTCATGATAAATGATCTTTTTAATGTATTGTTGAATTAAGTTTGCTAGTATCTTGCTGAGATACTGGTCTGTAGTTTTTTTTTCTTTGATGTGTCTTTGCTTTTGGTATCAGTAATACTGGCCTCATAGAATGAGTTTGGAAGTATTCCCTCCTTCTCTATTTTTTGAATAGTTTGAGTAAGATTGGTATTAGTTCTTTAACTGTTTAGTAGAATTCAGTGGTGAAGCCATCGGGTCCCAGGCTTTTCTTTGCTGGAGACTTTTTATTATGGCTTTGTTCTCATTACTTCTTATTGGTTTGTTCAGGTTTTGGATTTTTCATGGTTCAATCTTGGTAGGTTGTATGTGTCGAAGAATTTATTTCCTCTAGATTTTCCAATTTATTGGCATACAGTTGCTCATAGTAGCCACTAACGATCCTTTGAATTTCTGCAGTATCAGTTGTATTGTCTCCTTTTTCATCTCTGATTTCGTTTATTTGGATATTCTCCTTTTTTTCTCAGGTAGCCTGGTAAAGGTTTGTCAATTTTGTTTATCTTTTCAAACAATCAACAGGTGATGAAGCCAGCCAAGCTGTGTTCTTTTCTTCAGAGTGGCAAGTTCCCCCAGGCCCTAGGTGGGTTCACAGATGCTATCCAGGAGCCAGGGACTGGAGTAAGAAAACCTTAGAAGTCTACCTGGTGTTCCATTCTACTGGGGCTGAGCTGGCTCTCAAATCACGAGACACAGTCCTTCCCACTCTTCCCTCCTTTTTCCACAGGTAGAGGAGATCACCCTGTGGCCATCATGACCATGGGTTCACAGGGAGTACTGTTAGCTATCGCTGATATTCACTGAAAGCCCAAGGGCTCTTTAGTCAACTTGTGGTGAATGCTACCAGGTCTGGGACTCACTCTTCAGGACAGTGGACTCCCCTCTGGCCCAGGACGGGTCCAGAAATGCTGTCCAAGGGCCTACTTGGTGCTCTACCCCTGTGGCTAAGCTGGTATCTGCAGTGCAAGACAAAGTCCCCTTTACTTTTCCCTCTGCTTTTCTCAAGCAGAAAGAGTCTCTGCCTGTACGCACCACAGCTGGGATTGTGCTGAGTCTCACCTGAAGCCAGCGGAGTCTCACCCAAGACCCACGACATATTACCTGGGTATCGTTGCTGATTATTCAGGGACCAAGGGCTCTTTAGTCAGCAGGTGATAGATCCTGCCAGGATTGGGTCCTTCCCTTTAAGGCAGCAGTTTCTCTTCTGGCCCACAGTGTGTCTAGAAATGTTGTCCAGGAGATAGGGTCTGGAATGGGTGTCTCATGAGCCTGACCAGTGTGCTATCCTACTGTGTCTGAGCTGACATCCAAGATGCAAGACAGAAGTCCTCTTTAGTCTTCTCTCTTCTCTCCTCAAGTGGAAGGAAGGGATCCTTCTGGAGCTGAGAGTCACACTGTCTGGAGTTGGGGGAGGGGTGGTGCAAGCACTCTCTTAGTCGCCCCAGCTGGTATCTCAGTAGGTCGTGTGCCCTCCAAGCCTCCTGGCTCTGATCTCAGCTCAGCACTAGGACTTGCCTAGGAGTTTCAGTCCTTGTGGCCTAGAATGCCTTTCAAGTTTATTTAGAGCCCCATAGCACTTCAGCTACAGTGGCAAGGCTTGCTGGAACTCAGGTTTCACCTGCTGAGATGGACAACTTCCGTCTCACTAGGGCTGGTCCAAATTCTGCCTCCATCAGCAGGTATAAGCTAGATTCAGCGTGGTTTTGCTTACCGCTGTAACAGGGCAGTACTGAGTTCAATGCAAAGTCTCACAATTGCTGTGCCCTCCCTTCCCCAAGCACACAGATTTCTCTGCACCGCGTGGTCACTGCTGGAGAAGGAGGATGGTAGGTGGAGCCTTCTATTACACCATCTTGTTCTGCCCTCCCATTTCCCTTTCTGTTCAGTTTCTGTCTGAGGCTAGCCAATCCCCTGTGATCTAGGGGAGATGGGTGGGAGGATGGAAGGAAAGGGGAAGTAAAACAAAAAAATAAGAACCACCCAGAAGCATACAGAAAATTGGGCACTATTAGACAATTTGACACTGCAAAGTTTTCCCAGGTTAATTCCTCACCTTTTAGGGAGTTTGCTGAGCAAACTAGGTAAGCCTTCCTGGCAGGTGAGAAATGCACAGATGCTACCCACGGAGCCCCCACTTGGGGGTGGTTGTCCCTGCATGTCCACATCAGAGTCACTGCTCCATCAGGGGCCCTGCAGGACTAGATCCTGGGGCATGGGGAGAAATGGGGACAGCTAATAAATGGAAACCATACAGCTAATGAATGGAAACCATACAGCTAATAAATGGAAACCGTACAGCTAATAAATGGCAGAGCTGGGATTTGAACCTAGGAAAACTGAGTCTTAATCCTTGACCTCTGCTACCTATGTCTACGTAGGTTTCTGTATACATAGCCTTCGGGACTGCTTTTGGTGGAAAGAGATAGCAGGTGGTGCTATTTCACTGTGTTGGTGGGAACTCTGGCTAAACTGAAAGGTTTGAAAAAGTTATCCTGTAAACCGACTAGAATCAGGTGCTTTTGTTTCTGAAGTGCTTTTGTAAGTGTCCTGAGTTTCTTTTCTGAATTCTTAATTTCTTATTGACTTAGTTTAATTTTATTTAGGATTTCAAATTTATATGGAAAAATATCTCTACCTTACAAAGAATGTGCAAGTGATGCTGATTATAATTCCTTTAATCCTAAGGAAAGAGCTTGGGATGGAGCTCCCTAAGCCTTTTTTGCCTGCAAAAGAATCTAAGCAGATGGTGGGGTTGCTGTTTAAATACAGTTGCCAATGAAAAACTATCATCTATTGGCGTTGACAATAAAGTTTATGGGCCAGAGAAAATATTTAACTTTGAAATCCCTATACATCGAAAGGAATATTTTACAAATAACTTGACAAAGATGTTTCAATGGTCTTGGAATGCAGAATGGAATTTTGAGAAATAGAAATTTGTAGGCAAGGGTCTAAACTAGGCAAGGTGGTAAGAATGTGGATTTTTTTTTTTTTGAGACAGATTCTTACTTTGACCCCCAGGCTGGAGTGCAGTGGCACGATCTTGGTTCACCACAATCTCGTCTCCAAGGCTCAGTTGATTCTCCCACCTCAGCCTCCTGAGTAGCTGGGACCACAGGTGAGCACCACCACACCTGCCTAATTTTTGTATTTTTTGAGGAGACAAGATTTCACCATGATGCCCAGACTCATCTCAAACTCCTAGGCTCAAGTGATCTGCCTGCCTCAGCCTCCCAAAGTGCTGGGATTATGGGCATGAGCCACCGAACCCGGCCCAGCCTTCACTTTTATATAACAAATTTCTTCTAAATGTCTTCACACCTCAGTCATCTCATTCCTTCTGTCACCTGCAATAACATCCACCTTAGCTATTCAGAGTTACTAGCACCCACTGAGACTTGTAATTTCAAGCCTTTAGTATAGGATGGATTTTTGTAGGACAGGAAAATAAGGCTGTGATAGTCTGCTTCTACACATTGTATATATCCTTGATGACTTCAAAATAGTTTATGAATTTACTGATTGTTTTAAATTTTATTTTATTTTAATAATTTTCCAATAATGATGCAAGGTATTTGTTGACTGTATTTAAAATTTTTATTTTTTAAAAAAATAATTTTCAAATAATGATGCAAAGTATTTCTTGATTGTACTGATTTTTTACAATTTCATTTTAAATAATAATAATTTTCAAATAATGATACCAGTTATTTGTTGATTATATCGATCTTTTGGAACAATTCTTAATCTTGATTATTCATAATTTTTATTTCAAAGCTCACTCTCCTTCTTTATTATTTCTCTTATTGAGACCTATAATCCATTCACCTTTTTACTTTGTTGCTATCAATGCGATCCCTACCACCCTCATCCTCTGACCTATTTGTCTTAGAATGCATAGTCCAGATTTCAGTTATTTCCGTGATAAAATCCTACCCTTCTCCCCGACTACCTTTTTAATTTGAAGGAGGATGGCTTTTAAAAAATGTTGTAATAATTCAGAATTCCAGAAATGCAAAGACAAGAAAACAACAAAAACTTATGTCCCACCCACCTCTGAGATGTATTTGGTACAGATGCTTTTTCTTCTGAACTTACAGCATTATATGTACAGTTAAAGGCTTCTTAATTCTCTAATCTTATTATTTTCCATCCTTATTTGTAACCTCTGTAAAAAAAAAGTGCATCTTTATTCACTATGTTTTTCTCCTTTTACTAAACATAAACATATTTATTATAGTTTTTAAAATATTTTAATCTAAATGCTATTCTATTGTATATTATCTTTTGCAAACCTGCTTTTTAAATTTATCATGCTTTGAGTTTATCTATATTTACACTTGAAGATATTACTTATTTTATCTGCTGTATTACTCTTTCATTGTAAGTTGTTTGTTTACCATGTCAAATATCTTTCTTGTTCTTTATAATGTCTGTTTCAAACTGTCTCCATTCTATTATTAAAATGTTTTTGTCAGCTGGGCATTGTGGCTCACGCCTATAATCCCTAGCACTTTGGGAGGCCAAAGCAGTAGGTTTGCTTGAGCCCAGGAGTTTGAGACCAGCCTGGGCAACATGGGGAGACCCCCATCTCTACAAAAAAATTTTTTTAAAAGAATTAGCTGGGTATAGTGGCTGTGCGCCTGTAGTCCCAGCTACTCAGGAGGCTGAGGTGGGAGGATTGCTTGAGCCCCAGAGTTTGAGGCTGCGGCGAGCTGTGACTGCACTCCAACCTGGATGACAGAGCAAGACCCCATCTCACACACACAAAATATTTTTGTCCTGTTTTTATACCAAGTGCCTCTGTCTCAGGGGGTGACTTTATTTCCTACCTCAAAGAGAAAAGTGAAGCTATCAGAAGGGGACTCTTTCAGCTTCCTCCCACCAAAGCGATGAGCCTACCTTCGCCCATGCCTATTATCTCCATTTCTCCTCCTCCTGACCTTCTTCGGCGTCCTGGATCACATTCCTTCCTTACCTCTCTTTTCAGAGCTTTCACTGTCTCAATCATCCCAACTTCCTTCTACCTCTTTAAATTTTCACTTCCCTACTGGCTGCTTCCCATCTAAATATGTTCAGGCCTTTCCCATCTTAATAAAATTCTTTAACTTCTTCTTTTCCTCCAGCTACATTTCTTTTTACCTCTCCCCTTTATAGCTTCATATAGTGAACAAGTTGTGTATATTTGGTGATACTATTTCCTTACCTCCCATTCATTTGTTGACTCATTGTGAAATGGACAATTAATATAGGTTCCTTTACTAAACACCTGTGAACCAAAGTATAGCGTTAAATCCTTTTTGAGAATTATTCCCAACTAATCATCATAATAACAGGCATATTAAGGTGGATGCACCATGTTTTATAGGTAAGAAAACAGAGTTAGAAAGATTAAATATCTAGGTTAATGTTATAATACTTTTAATGACAAGTGGAATTCAAGCCATCTCCATGAACTCTGGTCTGTAAGACCTTAGCCTCTGGTTTATTGCCTCCTGGTGCCCACTGCCCAGGTGTCTGAACAGCATTTTTCAAAGTCACCAATAACCTTAATTTTACTAAACCTAATAACACTTTCAAGTCATCACCTAGCTGTATGTGTCAGCAGTATTAGACACCTTGGCTCTGTCACGCCCCACCTTTGCAGCCTCAGTTTTTCATTATGCCATAGATCTGAGACCTCTATGCAGGTGACTTTGTTCTGGGCTTCCTTAATACCATATACCCTTGGTTTTTCTCCTACCTCTGGTTTTTCACAGTCAGTCCTTTCTGAAGTCTCCTTTTCAATGTTGTTTTCTTTTACTCATCCCCTAATGTTGGTGTTCACTGGAACATCAACAATCTAAACTGAGATAGTCTCATGCCATTGTACACATGCCCTTCATGTGCTCCACTGCTTCCATTCTTCAATGCTGATAACTTCACCTGGCCAATTCCAATGCATCCTTCAGGTCTTGATTAAATGTCACCTTTGCCTTGGAAGTCTTGTTGAACCATCATCTCCAGATTAGTTTAGATACCCCTTTAGTGTATTTTTCCTCTCATAGCCCATATCATATAGGATGTTAAATGCTAATTTCATTAGCACCCTTCCTTGCCAGTCATTCTTCTCCTAAAGAGAAAGGATTGTTCCTCTCTTGCTTGCTAGTCTAGTGCCTTCTCTCAGCACATATTAGACACAAAAGAAATATCCTTTTAATAAATGAATTGCATGCATGTAACAATACATTTCTTCTAATAGCTTCAGCTGTGAGTTCAGCATGGCGGCAAATCAGTACCCCCTGGTGGTGGAACCATCTTACCCAGACCTGGTCATCAATGTAGGAGAAGTGACTCTTGGAGAAGAAAACAGAAGAAGGCTGCAGAAAATTCAGAGAGACCGAGAGAAGGAGAGAGTTACACGGGCTGCATGTGCTTTATTAAACTCAGGAGGAGGAGTGATTCAGATGGCCAAGAAGGTTGAGCATCCTGTGGAGATGGGACTGGATTTAGAACAGTCTTTGAGAGACCTTATTCAGTCTTCAGATCTGCAGGCTTTCTTTGAGACCAAGCAACAAGGAAGGTGTTTTTACATTTTTGTTAAATCTTGGAGCAGTGGCCCTTTCCCTGAAGATGGCTCTGTCGAGCCCCGCCTTTGCAGCATCAGTTCTTCATTACACCGTAGATCTGAGACCTCTGTGCGTTCCATGGACTCAAGAGAGGCATTCATTTTCCTGAAGACCAAGAAAAGGAATGCAAAAATCTTGGAAGAAGGACCTTTTCACAAAATTCACAAGGGTATACACCAAGAGCTCCCTAACTCGGATCCTGCTGACCCAATTTTCCAAAAAGACTATCTTGAGTATGGTGAAATCCTGCCCTTTCCTGAGTCTCAATTAGTAGAGTTTAAACAGTTCTCTACAAAACACATCCAAGAATATGTAAAAAATACAATTTCAGAATACGTCCCTGCATTTGCAAACACTAAAGGAGGCTATCTTTTTATTGGAGTGGATGATAAGAGTAGGAAAGTCCTGGGATGTGCAAAAGAAAATGTTGACCCTGACTCTTTGAGAAGGAAAATAGAAAAAGCAATATACAAACTACCTTGTGTTCATTTTTGCCAACCCCAATGCCCGATAACCTTCGCACTCAAAATTGTGGATGTGTTAAAACGGGGAGAGCTCTATGGCTATGCTTGTATGATCAGAGTAAAGCCATTCTGCTGTGCAGTGTTCTCAGAAGCTCCCAATTCATGGATAGTGGAGGACAAGTACATCTGCAGCCTGACAACCGAGAAATGGGTAGGCATGATGACAGACACAGATCCAGGTAAGAGGGAAAAAGCTCCTCCCTTCCTGTCCTTTCTACATCCTTGGGACCTCCCATATTAAATTTTCCTTTGCTGCCTATGACTTTGAACGTCTTACATCCACTGAACACTTTATTTTGAATCCCCAAGTATTCTACTTTTCATACATGAGAAGATTTTGTTGGGTGATTAGAAACCTAACTCACGTGTCTGTAAGTGGCCAATTTTCTACATTAGTAACTGAACAGAAAATTATTTGAGAATGGCCGGCCACCCTTGCAGTGGTGTACTGGAATGGCTCTTACTGGCTTTAGAATCAATTATTAAATTTTCAGGAATTTTTGAGCTAGTTGTTAAACATAGTTGTTACTAAAAATTAGATTATATATACTTGCACCTAAATAAATTGTATCAGAAACAAATGTAATAAATTCAAACTCACCACTTCCTAATTATTTGCTACACTTTACTATTATCTTTGCTTGAGAGATTATTTACATCTATTGTATCTGTGTGGTGGGAATACTATAAAATGGCGTGCTACTGTGCATCGCTTTCCAACTCTGTATTTAGTGATAATCCATTAGGAGCTTGAAATTGTCCATGGTGGGAAGATTTATAACACAGAAACTGGCAGTTGGCTATGAACGAGGGATCTCTTCTCAACTAGATCTGTTTATTAAACCGTCACCATCATAGTACTGCTTTCTGAGGTTGCTTGCTTGGGCTGGGCTCGGTGGCTCATGCCTCTAATCCCAGCATTTTGGGAGGCTGAGGTGGGTGGATCACCTGAGCAGGAGTTCAAGACCAACATGGTGAAACCCCGTCTCTACTAAAAATAGAAAAATTAGTCAGACGTGGTGGTGCGTGCCTGTGGTCTCAGCTACTTGGGAGGCTGAAGCAGGAGAATTGCTTGAACCAGGGAGGAGGAGGTTGCAGTGAGTCGAGATTGCACCACTGCACTCCAGTCTGGGTGACAGAGCGAGACTCTGTCTCAAAAAAAAAAAGCCCTTTGCATTGAAGTTTGCTATCACCTCATAATAGTACCCTGCCTAAATTAAGATGTAGTTTATCTCTTGATCCTTGAGGACATTGTTGATTTTGTAGCTCAGGAAAATTTGTAAGTAGCTCAGGGCCAAGCATGGTGGCTGACACCTATAATTCCAGCACTTTCGGAGGCTGTGGTGGGAGAATCACTTGAGCCCTGGAGTTTGAGGCTGCAGTGAGCCATGATTACACCAATGCACCCTAGCATGGGTGAGAGTGAGACCCTGTCTCAAAAACAAAAGAACAGAAAGTATTTCAGGGTGATGAGGGTCACGGGGGTAGGGGTGTATTCAAGGTTTGTCCTCAGTACCGTTTCATATTGTCCTGTGTCTCTGTTTATCCTGTTGATATTTTGCCTTTTCTTCCACTCATCACCATGTACCCATTATGCTCTATGCCAGCAGCTATAATCTGCTATACCCCTGTGCTCCTACCAGTTTGAAATATGTCTTGCCTTGCATCACTACTGCTTCCCAAACATGTTTCTATATTTATCCCATCATGCTACAATTTGGCGGGCTAGTGGGCTATCTCTGTCTCTAGAACAACTGAGAACACCCTAAGCCTGGAGAAATACAGAGAGAACACAAAAATTGGGACACAATCTTCTGAGTAAAGTGGATGTGTACTTGGAAGGGAGATGTTATAAAGCTGACTCCAATCTCCAAAGCACATGAAAAAGTTAATGCACTCTATAATGTCCTTTGATTTCACAGTTTTTCATTTTAACTTCAGGAATAAGCATAAGTGTCAGAATGTCACCCAGGCTGGAGTGCAGTGGCGTGATCATAGTCCACTGCAGCCTTGAACTAACTCCTGGGCTCAAGTGATCCTCTCACTTCAGTCTCTTGAGTAGCTGAGACTACAGGCATGAGCTGCTATGCCCAAGCCCTAAGCTATTTTTTAAGTGTGAGTAGTGGTAATTGCAAATCAGTGATGAGATGGCATTGAACAGAGTTGAGAGTTGGGTTCAGGAGAGGTGGTGGCGGTTGGAGAGGGGATGTAAAATAAGATACATGCAAAGACAGCAGTATTAAAAGAATGTGCTAGGTATCATAACAGGTGTGCAAACAAAATGCTAACCAGATACAGAGAATGAAGAATTATATTGAATGGAGAAATGCATTTAAACTTCCAAATAATGGCTTTTCAGGGTGGGTTTTGGCAACCTTGATATGCAATAAAGGCACTTATCTAGACAGAGTGAGAGGAGAGTTATTCTGATATTATCTCTCAAGTCACACTATTTAGAAAGTCACACATTCCACCTACTGATAGAGCCTCTTTCAGTATGAAGAGATTAACATGTCAGAATAACATGAATTTTCTTTCTTAAGATCTTCTACAGTTGTCTAAAGATTTTGAATGCCAGCTGAGTCTATCTAGTGGGCCTCCCCTTAGCAGACCAGTGTACTCCAAGAAAGGCCTGGAACATAAAAAGGAACTCCAGCAACTTTTATTTTCAGGTAATTATGGTTTGTCTTCTCAACACCAGCCAGTTTCTATATTAGGATAAAGGGAGATTAAACTGTTATATTTGTTTTGTAAAATCCTGAAAGTGCTCTGCAAACCCAAATGTAAGACATGATGATGTTACAATCCTATTGGTGATAAGTGGTTTAGAAATGAACCCTCACTGACCCCACTGGCTAAGGCAGGACCACACATAGAATCCAGGAGCATTATTTCCCTTAAAGACTATTTGTTCTTGTACTTCCCAAATCTGGCTGATCATCAGTGTTTCTGGTCATTTTTAAAAGGACACATATCTGAGTCCCTACTCCACTCACAACAAATTGGAATACGTGGGGGGAGTGGCTTGCAATACGCACTTTTCTCAAACCACCCTCATGATTTGATGCTCATCTAGATTGGAAACCTTTTATCTAGTCAAACTAGTCATACGCTGCACCAGAGAGCAGCCAAAAAACTGCCTAGCCTTGCCAGATTTTCCAGAGGAGTGGTGGTTGTAAATATGAGAAAAGAATATAAATCTAGGTCAAGATGGAAAACAAAACATTTAAAATGGAGATGGATTATGCATTTCTTCCCATGTTTTGGGTTTAGGACAATCACGTAGCAGCACAAACACAATAATTCAGGACCAAGGTCAATGCCTTTTCTCTACTCTTATCCCTTGCTCCCATGATAGGCTTTGCTTAGGAATCCATTGCTGTCTTCTTTGTAGAATCCCAGAGAGGGAAAACCACTTGCTTAAATCTGTGCCGTAAGTCAGTGGCTTATCTGGCACTATAATTGATACATAAATGTCATATATATGTGTAAATATCTGTCAAAGATAATTAAATTAATAGATAATGACTGCCCCCATTACAATTTCATTTTTTCCTTTATCCAAGGTCCTTGCATTCATTTACATATCAAATTTGTATTTTAGAAACTGTCCACAATAAACAATGTAAAATCTAAGAGTAAACCTATTAAGCGCTGCTAATCATTTTTTTTTTTTTTTTTTTTGAGACGGAGTCTCGCTGTCGCCCAGGCTGGAGTGCAGTGGCGCGATCTCGGCTCACTGCAGGCTCCGCCCCCTGGGGGTTCACGCCATTCTCCTGCCTCAGCCTCCCGAGTAGCTGGGACTACAGGCGCCCGCCACCTCGCCCGGCTAATTTTTTGTATTTTTAGTAGAGACGGGGTTTCACCGTGTTAGACAAGATGGTCTCGATCTCCTGACCTCGTGATCCGCCCGCCTCGGCCTCCGAAAGTGCTGGGATTACAGGCGTGAGCCACCGCGCCCGGCGCTGCTAATCATTTTTAAGCTTAATAAGATCCATTTTAGTAGAGCTTATTACCATGGAATAAATTATAACTAAGACAAAATAATGAGCTATATGCCCATAGAGGAACAGCCTATTATTCTGGTATAAAAATATCAATTTTCTAAAACTTCTACCAAACTTTTGAAAAATAGGCATTTTTTACACTATTTACATTGTTCTAGATTCATAGAAAAATAACACAAATTTCCAAGTCATTTTTTTTTTTTTTTCGAGACAGGGTCTTGCTCTGTCACCCAGGTTGGAGTGCAGTGGTGTGATCATAGCTCACTGCACCCTTGAACTCCTGGGCTCAAGTGATCCTCTCACCTCAGTCTCTTGAGAAGCTAAGACTATAGGCATGAGCTACTGTGCCCAGCCTTAAGCTATTTTTTTAAGTGTGAATAACAGTAATTGTAAAACTTGTTAAAGATAGAAAAAAAGGAAAAGGAAAACTCAGATTAATCCTAGTTATTAATGAGGATGCAAAGACAGAATTCTAGAAATACAAGGATGTATCAACATTTAGAGAGTTAATGCAATTCATCATTTCTATGTATCTATGCAAATAAACTATATATTTGTCTTCTAATACATCAAAAAGGCACTTGAAAAAGCTCAATACCCATTGTTTTTTTAAAGGTCCTCAATAAAATGGTAACCTATAAATAGTTCTTTAACATTATATTTATATTTACATATATATATATGTCCATCAAGAACATCATGTTAATTGGGAGAGATTATAGGCATTCTATTAAATTCAGGAACAAAACAGCCATGTGCATATTACAAGTACAATGTAATATTAATTGGCCAATACAGTTAGATATGAGAAAGAAATTAGAGGGATTAAAATGGAAGAAGATAGGACTATATATCTGGAGAATTCATGAGACTCAAATGAAAAGCTACTGTAAACAGTAAAATAATTCAGAATGAATATAAGTACTTATATTAGTATTATAAGAAGCAACTATAAAATTAATATGCAGAATTCAATATCTTTAATATAACCTATAATGAAAGAAAACACCCAATTTTCAATAGCAACAAAAAGCGAAAATATCTGCAATAAACCTATCTAAAGCAAAAGTTAAAATAATATTGAAGGACACAGAAGCATAAGTGAATCAGGGAATGTTACATACTTTGAAAGAATCAACATCACAAAGTTGTCAATTCTGAAGTTATTTTATATATCAATTTTAAAAAGAGATTATTTAAATCTAAACATAAAAACTAAATGAGCAAGAACAGCTGGAAAATTAAAACCTGAAAAGCAAGAGATGCTATCTATAAATAATATATATCTATCTCTATATATTATTTATAGATATATAAATATAATATATAAATATATAATATATAATTATATAACTATAATATATAGATATATAAAATATATATTATATAAATAATATATATTTTTAATTTTATTATTTATTTGCTGTAAAATTTTTTAAATATTTTATTATTTTTATTTTTATTTCATATTTATATATTATTTATATTATTTATATATGATATATATTATTTATATGTATTTAAATATATAATATATATAAACAATAAAAAGAGTTGTATTGGCATATAATCAGACCAAAGTTATGGAATGTAGGATCTGGAAATACACAGAAACACAAATTAAAATTTAGTTTATCATGAAACTGGCCTTGCAAGTAAGTAGAGAAAAACAGACATGTTCATAAATACATAGGGTAACTTGGTGGCAATTAACTGTTTAAAAGATGAACTCGTACTTTACTTCATATACTAACATAAACTACAAATGGATCAAGAATTTAAAACAAAAAGCCAGAAAAGTTCTAGAAGAAAACATAGGCAAACATCTTTATAATTTTTGCGTTAGACTTAAAAAAATCAAGATTCAAAATCTGTGAACTATAAAAGTAAAGACTGTTATATATGACTGCATACAAATAATAAGTATTGTGCATGACTAAAGCCACTAAGAACAAAGTCAAATGACCATGACCAGTAGAAAAAATATTTGCAACCCATATCACAACCAAAGGGCCAGTGTCTCTAATATATAAAGAGCTTCCAGAAGTTGATAAGGACACAGACACACACACACACACACACACACACACACACACACACACACAGAAAAATCAACAAAGATAGTCCAGAGAAAATAAAATTCATACAGCTCTGAAACATTTGAAAAGATGCTAAATATTAATCAAAATAAGAGACATGTAAATTAAAAGGAGAATTATTTCTGTCTACTGGATTGTTAAAAAATGAAAAAACCTGACATTATCTCTTATTTGCTAGTTGTGGGGAAACACGCCTTCTTGTACATTGCTAGTGGGAGTCCATATTGGTACAACTCCATTGGAGGACAATTTGGCAATATATTAATATATTGGAATCACAAATATATTTAACCTTTGGGATTTTATTGTGTGTGTGTGTGTGTGTGTGTGTGTATGCTACATATGCTTACATACACACCAAATGTACAAGGTTACTCACTGTAGTATTAACATAATAGCAAAAGACTTGGGGGAAAACCCAAGGGCCCATCGATAGGTACTGGTCAAACAAGATATGGTACATCTATAAAATACTGTGTTAGATAGCTGTAAGAAAAGAATAAGGAATTGTGCATTGATATGGAAAGATCTCTACCATACATTGCTAAGTGAAGAAAAGTAGTTGCTGAATGGTTTGCTACCTGTTGAGAAAGAAAGGGCAGAATATTTGTTTGTATTTGCATAAATCAATTTCGGAAGAATAGGCAAGAAACTTAAAAGTATCTGTGATAAGGGAGAAGGGTGAGATTGGGAAGGCAAGAAATTAAGAAAATGGGAGTATGAGTGTTTGGGTATTTGGTATAGGAATATATTAACTAAAGTTATTTTTTTAAAAGACAATTTTCATTTTTGGAACAGTGTTATTGTTATTAGATTTTGAACATTAATGGTGGTAAACAAACTATGTTTATAGTTTTACAATTAGAATCCAGATATTAAGAATAAAGATGTTCTTAGCACACTAATTATTAGCATCGATTGACAATAATTTGGCTTCAGATTCAATGCTGTCAGTGCTTCTCTTGGAAGAAATGCAGTGATTGTCTCAAATAGAAATTTTGTCTATAATTGGGGTTACTGGCACTAAAGATAGTCAGGGCCTGGTGTAATAGGTCAGAATCAGCCAGCCCCAGTGTTCTTCCTCTTGGTGTCCTAAACCTTTAGGATCCCTCACCTGATTGATTTCTTATGGTTTGAGAACAACTGCTCTGGACCCTTCACTGCTGTTTCTAAAGATTCCCTAGATCCATGGTGAAATTAATTCCCAGAACGGATACGAGGTGGGAGCTCAGAGGACAGAAGGATGAATATGGGAGTTCTGGGGAGGACGAGGAGTTTATCAAGTGATCAAGGTGGAAGTCTTCAGAGTTTCAGAGCACACCTGTGCAAAGGCACAGAGTCCTCAAATCACATGGGGAGTGGTGACTACTCTGGTGCACCTGGAATGGTGGCATTAATTGAACATCTAGTCTGGTCCCTATCATTACTGTTATGTGGAATATCAAAGAAATGAAAGAAACACTTCTTATCTTCCTATAATTTCCTTCAGAAGCATGGTCCATTATACAATTAAAGAAAAAGACGACCTACGCAATGATGAGGTGAATAAACATCAAGTGTTTTAGTGACTTTTACCATTTATCAGGCAGGAGTAGTCTGTGACTTGCAGGGCAGGGCAAAAACAGTGGAGGATCCGATGTCCAAGAGACTTGGATTCAGACTCGCCCTGCCGTTTCCCAGTGGTGTGATGTTGGGCAAATCACTTGATCTCTTTTATTTTTTATTTTTTTGAGGCAGTATCTTGCTCTGTCACCCAGGATGGAGTGCAGTGGTGCAGTCATAGCTCACTGCAGCCTTAAATTCCCTGGCTCAAGGAATCCTCCCACCTCAGCCTCCTGAGTAGCCGGAACTACAGGCCCATAGCACTGCACTCAGCTCTCACTTGGCCTCTTTGAGTCCTTATCTACCCATATGAAGATGGGAATAAATATGTCATCCTTGGAAAATTTGTGAAGACCAGAGATACGTGCAAATTCCCTGGTACAATCAACAAATGATGTATTTTCTTATTTTACATTTCTTTGGTTTCCAAAGCTTCATTTTAAATATATCCTCAGTTATCCTATTTTATCCATTCTATGATGTGTATTTCCCCCTATATTTTAACATCTCTAAAATCTGGATGTGTCTCATAATAGATGCTATCTCCTACTCACTGTCATCCAGGTTGCAGGCATAATCAAGTTGTGTGAGCACCTGGTACGAAGAGAAAGCACTAGCAACAATGAACAAGAAACAATTACCAATAAAATCTGGGTAATTTCATTTGAAATTACCACTACAAATCTTGATTTGGGTTTGTACTCTAATACTACCACAACAGGACAACAATTATCTTCCCCCCCCCCCCACTTTGGAACCCATGATCATTGAAATAAGTTCACAATCCTCCAATGCAAGTATATTCTCGTGTCACATAATTATTTCTTGTTTGCCTGTGACAAAGGGAAGACCTTTGTGATAGTGGGGAGCCATACGTTGATCTTTAAGTGATACAAGAATTCTGCTTCTGGAGAGATAGCTTTAAGGATCTTCCAGTCCAGGACTGCAGGAAATTCGCTGCCAATAAAGGCTTTAATATGACTCTCTCTTTTCTGCAAATATGGAGTTAATGACTACCTTCTTCCTGTGATGGTGGAGTGGGGGGGGGGCGGGGCTCCTGCTACTCCCAGCAATGGGGTATTTTGAGATTCAGGTACTTTGAAAGTAGAAAGGGGAGGAAGAGAACCAACATTTCTCAACCAGCTACAATGAACCAAACATTTTATGTTATTTCATTTATTCTTCCTCATAGGAAATGTGCTATTCTTAGTTTTGTTTTACAGATGAGACGGCAAAGTCTTAGGCTAAGGAATTTCCCAAGGTTATAAGTTTTAAAAAATATATGGGTTTAGATGAAGTATACCAGATATTCCAAGGGTTCTTTTCCTCTATAATTATAATACAATAATATTTATAAAATAGTATTTGAAACTTCTATAAGTAATCATCTAGTTAATCAATTAGTTAATTATAATTAGTCATCATAATCAATAGGGTTATTTCTCTTCCCCTAATTTATCATTCTTTTCACATACAGTCCCACCAGAATATTTGCAATATACTCCAGAGTCACTCTGGAGGGACCTGACCTCAGAGCATGAAGGACTAGAGGAGTTAATACATGAGCAAATGCAACCTTTCTTTCGGGGAATTTTGATCTTCTCTAGAAGCTGGGCTGTGGACCTGAACTTGCAGGAGAAGCCAGGAGTCATCTGTGATGCTCTGCTGATAGCACAGAACAGCACCCCCATTCTCTACACCATTCTCAGGGAGCAAGATGCAGAGGGCCAGGACTACTGCACTCGCACCGCCTTAACTTTGAAGCAGAAGCTGGTGAACGTGGGGGGCTACACCGGGAAGGTGTGTGTCAGGGCCAAGGTCCTCTGCCTGAGTCCCGAGAGCAGCGCAGAGGCCTTGGAGGCTGCAGTGTCTCCGATGGATTACCCTGCGTCCTATAGCCTTGCAGGCACCCAGCACATGGAAGCCCTGCTGCAGTCCCTCGTGATTGTCCTACTCGGCTTCAGGTCTCTCTTGAGTGACCAGCTCCACTGTGAGGTTTTAAATCTGCTCACGGCCCAGCAGTATGAGATATTCTCCAGAAGCCTCCGCAAAAACAGAGAATTGTTTGTCCATGGCTTACCTGGCTCAGGGAAGACCATCATGGCCATGAAGATCATGGAGAAGATCAGGAATGTGTTTCACTGTGAGGAAAAGAGAATTCTTTACGTTTGTGAAAACCAGCCTCTGAGGAACTTTATCAGGTAAGCAGTTGGATCTTACGTCTCTAAGTATTATTTAATCTGGGTTTAATTTTTTCTGCTAAGTCACCTTCTTTCATTCTTTCTTTTTTTTTTTTTTTTGTTTGAGACGGAGTCTCGCTCTGTTGCCCAGGCTGGAGTGCAGTGGCGCGATCTCGGCTCACTGCAAGCTCCGCCTCCCGGGTTCTCGCCATTCTCCTGCCTCAGCCTCAGGAGTAACTGGGACTACGGGCGCCTGTCACTACGCCCGGCTAATTTTTTTTGTATTTTTTAGTAGAGACGGGGTTTCACCGTGTTAGCCAGAATGGTCTCGATCTCCTGACTTTGTGATCCGCCCGCTTCGGCCTCCCACAGTGCTGGGATTACAGGCGTGAGCCACAGCGCCCGGCCCTAAGTCACCTTCTTTCTTGAGAATTGAGTGGTAAAATGATCTGTGGTAATGTACTGTGCTCGGAGGAACATGATACAATCATTTTCTCCCCTTGTTTTTTTTAGATAAAACCTGAGTGTGTTCTTTTAATTTTTACAGTCATAAAAATATCTGCCAAGCAGAGACCCGGAAAACTTTCCTAAGAGAAAACTTTGAACACATTCAACACATCATCATTGACGAAGCTCAGAATTTCCGTACGGAAGATGGGGACTGGTATGGGAAGGCAAAAACCATCACTCGGAGAGCAAAGGATGGCCCAGGAATTCTCTGGATCTTTCTGGACTACTTTCAGACCAGCCACTTGGATTTCAGTGGCCTCCCCCCTCTCTCAGACCAGTATCCAAGAGAAGAGCTCACCAGAATAGTTCGCAATGCAGATCCAATAGCCAAGTACTTACAAAAAGAAATGCAAGTAATTAGAAATAATCCTTCATTTAACATCCCCACTGGGTCCCTTGAAGTACTTCTTGAAGCCGAATGGTCCCAGGGTGTTCAGGGAACCTTGCAAATTAAGAAACACATGACTGTGGAGCAAATAATGACCTATGTGGCAGACACCTGCAGGTTTCTCTTTGAAAGGGGCTATTCTCCAAAGGATGTCGCCGTGCTTGTCAGCACTGCAAAAGAAGTGGAGCACTATAAGTATGAGCTCTTGAAAGCAATGAGGAAGAAAAGGGTTGTGCAGCTCAGTGATGCATGTGATATGCTGGGTGATCACATTGTGTTGGACAGTGTCCGGCGATTCTCAGGCCTGGAAAGGAACATAGTGTTTGGGATCCATCCAAGGACAGCTGACCCAGCTATCTTACCCAATATTCTGATCTGTCTGGCTTCCAGGGCAAAACAACACCTGTATATTTTTCCGTGGGGTGGCCATTAGGAAGAACTCCAAATCAAAATGCTATGTAAATGTCTATGGGTGACAGTCTGCTGATGGTAGAAACCTTTCTTTTTAGTTCACAAGTCAGTTAGAGATTTGGACAGAGCTGACACAAAGAGTTTGGAGCTCCCCCATTTCTGGCTCTCCTTTCAGGGGTTCCTCCCCCAACTCTTTTCAGCAGCGATTGTTGCCCCCCATTCTGATTCCTGACTCTTCCAACCAGAAAGATGGTGGTTTTCTAAAGGAACTGTAGCTGTCCTGCACAATGCAGATCTGTGGCTTGCACTCTGGGTAAAAGCCATAAAAATAAGAAACTCAGCCTGTGGCCTTTCTTTCTTCCGAGGCTGGGCTTCTTTTTTTAAGTGACTTCATGTAGTTTGTTGCTTTTAAAAATTTGTCCAGAATCGTTTCCTGCAGAAGCATGGTCTGTTAGGAGCTTACTGGCCATAGCAGAAGCAATTGTTTCCTGAATTCTTGACATTTATCTTTGCTGTATTCATTTAGGGCTTGGGAGAGTCCCAAGATAATCCAGTCACTGTCAGATTAATAATTTTGTCAGAACAAAGAATACTGTTATGATTATTTAATCCTTTAAAATTGTGATCTCCAGAGCTTGTTCTCAGAATGGCCCAGACCAAGCCTTAATTGTGATAGTGAATATTAATGGTCACTTTAAAGAGAAATTATAGGCCACGATGAAATGAACATAAACTGTTTGCCCTGGCTTTCAGTGGAAGATGATATTAGAGACCAAAATCTGGTTCTGAAGGTGTGTATCAGCCCTAAGGTGAACCAAACTTGGGAAAGATTGTCTTTAAAAATCAATGAGTGTATGTTTTAACTTCTCAGCTTAGTTCTATGCATTGCTCTATAACACACCTAGTTAAGTTTTATGTTATTCTTGAACTGTGATTTTTTTTCTATTTACTTTCATGGTTTGGTGGGCCATTGTTATGGACTGAATGTTTGTGTCCCACCCTTCACCCCCAAATTCCCATGTTGAAGCCCCAACCTGCAGTGTGGAGCTGGGGCTGTTAAGGAAGTAATTAAGGTTACATGAAGTCATGGTGGGGCTCTGATCTGCTAAGATTGGTGTCCTTATAGGGAGAGACACCAGAGAGCTTGTTCCCTCCCTCCTTGTGCATGCAAACAAGAGGGCATGGGAGCACACAGAGAGATGGCAGCCACCTACAAGCCAAGAGAAGCCTCACAGTGAAACTCTAGCTGCTGGCGAGAGTCTTGGACTCTGTCTTGGACTTCCAGCCTCCAGACTGTGAGAAACCAATTTCTGTTGCTTCAGCTGCTCAGTCTCTGGTGTTTTGTTATTGCAGCCTGAGAACACAGCTGTATGATTATTTGTCAAACAGAAAACACTGACACTTAACAATGCTAATGTAATTATTTATTTGCTTTTCAGTCTCTATAAAACATTCTAAAACACTAATCTAAATACTAACAATAAAATATTTGCATAACTAATGGAAACTAAGAAATCATATGCCCAACATTTCACTTATTAGTAATCTTACTCTACTGATTTCCCCCCAGACTGTGAGTTTTGGACTTCCCTGCCTTTCTCCTGTCTTTCTGTGTTTATTCATAGAATTCCAGTTATCTAGGCTTGAAATTGTAGGCTCTCCTAACTTAAGCAAAATCTGACAGATCAGCAAAACGAGAAAAATGTTTCTTTTTTCTTTCTGACTGCATTAAATCAGATACAACTCAGCATTAAAAAGCTGTCTCCGTAAATGTTGTTCCTAATAAATTAGTCTTATAAGATCCCTGGACTTTGGAGTTGTTGCAATGTCTTTGAGAGTAATTCTTTAAAAGTCTAATTTTGACTGGTTGTATCTCTTTATGATTTATTGCCCCACTAACAATATTTGAAACAATATAATATTTTAAAATGTATAAATAATTATGAATTTTTGTTTAGACCAAAGAGGATTACTGATATTTGTTTCCGTATGAATGGTGAAAGGTTTAGCTTACAGATCTACTGCATTTCTGTTTTAAATAAAAAGTTGAGAGTTTGTGTCTCATTAAACTGAAAAAAATGGTCTTGTAAAATAAATGCTTAAATGGGGGAAAAGGAGAAGACTGAGGCCAATGACTCTGTGAGAGGGCCAAAATGAGCCAGTGAAAGATTAAGCAACATTAACTTCCAATTTTTTTTAAGAGACAAGATCTCACTATGTTGCCCAGGTTGGAATGCAGTAGTGCAATCATAGCTCACTATAGCCTCAAACTCCTGGGCTCAAGTGATCCTCCTGCCTCAGCCTCCCAAATTGCTGGGATTATAGGCATGAGCCAGTGCACTAGGCTCAATTGGGTTTGGATGGGTGCCTGCCCATCTCTGCAATCTGCCTCTAGACATCTGGACCTACTTCACTAAAGATCTGAAAATCGGCCGGGTACGGTGGCTCACGCTTGTAATCCCAGCACTTTGGGAGGCCGAGGCGGGCGGATCACGAGGTCAGGAGATCGAGACCACGGTGAAACCCCGTCTCTACTAAAAATACAAAAAAAAATTAGCCGGGCGTGGTGGCGGGCGCCTGTAGTCCCAGCTACTCGGAGAGGCTGAGGCAGGAGAATGGCGTGAACCCGGGAGGCGGAGCTTGCAGTGAGCCGAGATTGTGCCACTGCACTCCAGCCTGGACGACAGAGCGAGACTCCGTCTCAAAAAAAAAAAAAAAAAAAAAAAGATCTGAAAATCTACCCAGCCATTATAAAGTGAAAGAAAATGTTTTTATATTTTACATTAACTTTTTAGAGTAGTTATAGAATTACAGAAAAAGTTACAAAGATAGTACAGAAAGTTCCTGTGTCCCCTTCATTTAGTTTCCTTTTTATTTTATTTGGACAAGGTCTTGCTCTCTCACCCAGGCTGGAGTACAGTTGGGTGATCACAGCTCACCGCAGCCTTTAACTCCTGGACCCCAGTGATCCTCTCACCCCAACTAGCTGAGAAGCTAGAACTGCAGGTGCATGCCACTACACCTGGCTAATTAAAAAAAAAAAAAAATTTTGTAGAGGATGGGGTCTTATTATGTTGCCCAGGCTGGTCTCAAACTCCCAGGCTCAAGCGTTCCTCCTGTGTGGGCTTCCTACAGTGCTGGGATTACAAGTGTGAGCCATTGCAGTTGCTAGTTCCCTCTTTTATTACTGTATTGTTGTGATTCACTCAACAACTAAGGAACCAACCTTACTTAGTACATGACTATTAACTAAACCCCACATTTTATTTGGATTCTCTAGTTTTTTTGAGACGGAATCTCGCTCTGTGGCCCAGGCTGGAGTGCAGTGGTGCGATCTCGGCTCACTGCAAGCTCTGCCTCCTGGGTTCACGCCATTCTCCTGCCTCAGCCTCCCGAGTAGCTGGGACTACAGGCGCCCGCCACCGTGCCTGGCTAATTTTTTGTATTTTTTTAATAGAGACCAGGTTTCACCGTGTTAGCCAGAATGGTCTCGATCTCCTGACCTTGTGATCTGCCCTCCTCGGCCTCCCAAAATGCTAGGATTACAGGTGTGAGCCACCGCGCCCGGCCTGGATTCTCTAGTTTTTCTCCAGTGTCTTTGTGTACTCCAGGATCCCATCCAGGACACCATACTACATTTAGTGGTCATGTTTCCTCACCCTCCTCTGCCTGTGATGCTTTATTTTTGATTACCTGGACAGTTCTGAGGACAGTTCTGAGTTCAGATATCTACAAACAAAATGTACTTCAGTTTGGGTTTGTCTGATTTTTTTTCTCAGACTGGGGTTATAGGTTTTCAAGAGGAAGACCACAGGAATGAAGAGTTATTCTCATCACATCACATCAAGGGTATATGCTATCAACACGCCTTATCACTCATGATATCAACCTTGACCAGCTGACAGAGGAAGTGTTTGCCAGGTTTCTCTACAGTGAAGTTACTTTCCCTTCCTCCCATGTTGCTAAGTGCAGCTCACACTCAAAGGGTGAGGATTGAAGCTCCACTTTCTTGAGGGGGCCAATATCTACATATCCTACACAATAATTTATCTACATAAATTATTTGGAATTCTTCCTTTACTTGTAAGAATGGACTTATAGATATTTATTTAATGCTTTGTGTTATATTCCAGTGCTACGTTATTTATTTAGTTGCTCAGATTGTCCTAGTATTAGGCATATACAGGATATCTGGCAAAAGCCACAACGAATAGAGTGTGGTAGCTCAGGCTTGTAATCCCAGCACTTTGGGAGGCTGAGGTGGGCAGATCACTTGAGGCTAGGAGTTTGAGACCAACCTGGCCAATATAGTGAAACCCCACCTCTACTAAAAATACAAAAAAATTCAGCCGGGCTTGGTGGCACAAGCCTGTAGTCCCAGCTACTCGGGAGGCTGAGGCATGAGAAAGGCTTGAACCTGGGAGGCGAAGGTTGCAGTAAGCCAAGATTGCACAACTGCACTCCAGCCTGGGTGACAAAGCAAGACACTGTCTCAAAAAAAAAAAAAAAAAAAAAAAAAAAAAAAATCCACAACAGTCAACATTAACAAATTGAACAAACAAATAAATAGCAATGGGGATCCAGATCTTGGTTTCTAATACCCTTAAGTATACAATACATTATTACTCTCTATAGTCACCGTGTTGTACAATTGATCTCCAGAACTTATTCATCCTAACTGAAACCTTGTATCCTTTGACCAACATCTCCCCATTCCCTGACCTCTGTCCCCCAGCCGGCCCCTGGCCATTCTTCTACTCTCTGCTTCCATGAATTCAACTATTTTAGATTCCACATATAGTTGGCATCATGCAGTATTTGTCCTTCTGTGCCTGGCTTATTTCACTTAGCATAATGTCCTCCAACTTCATCCATGTTGTTGCAAATGACAGGATTTTCTTCTTTTCTAAGGCTGAAGAGTATTTCATTTTGTGTGGTGTGTGTTTGAGTGTGTGTGTGTGTGTGTGTGTATGTAACACATTTTCTGTATCTGTTCATGCATCGATGGACAGTTTAATTCCATATCTTCGTAATTATTAATAATACTACAATGAACATGTGAGTGTAGATACCTCTTTGACATACTGATTTCATATCTTTTAGATATATACCCAGAAAAGGGTGCTTGCAATTGAAATTTAATGTAAAACAAGATATATATCCAGAAATGGGATTGCTGGATCATATGATAGTTATTTTATAACCATGGTTGCTGCTTCCGGAGAACATGGTTACATACTTGCCTACCTATCCTGCCTCACCAGCAGTATGCATTGGCTTTTCTTTTCTTTCTTTCTTTTTTTTTTTTTTTGAGACAGGGTCTTGCTGTGTTGCCCAGGCTGGAGTGCAGTCACTACATCCTGGAAACTCTGGGCTCGAGGGATCCTCCCACCTCAGCCTTCTGAGTAGTTAGGACTGCAGGCGCTGGCCACCAAGCCTGGCTAATTTTGTTTCTCTTTTTTGTAGAGAGGAGGTCTCCCTTTGTTGCCCAAGCTGGTCTCAAACTCCTGGGATCATGTGATCTTCTCACCTCAGGCTTCTCAGTAGCTGGTACTACAGGCGTGCTCACCATATTTGGCTAATTTTTTTTTTTTTTTTTTTTTTGTAGCTACGGAGTCCCTCAGAATTGTCCACGCTCGTCTTGAACTCCCCTCAAGCCATCCTCTCACCTTGGCCTTCCAAAGTGCTGGGATTACAGGCATGAGCCACTCCACCCATAGTGGCTTTTGATACCCTCAGAAAATAGCTAGTTATGTGCACCTACGGGGTTATTCCGTTTGTACCATCAGGGCAACATTTTCAGCCGTCCTATTTCTCTGGCAAAACCTTTTGGGCCCTCGGTGACTTTTTGCTGAATGGATGACCCCCTCCCAGTGCAGGGCCATAAGAATCACTGGAGAGCTGAGGGTCTGGGGAGGCGCAGAGAGAAGACTGAAGGCGGTCTCACTTTCCTGCACCAGGAAAGGGAACGAGGAGCGCTGCACTCTCCCAGTCCTGGAGAGGACAGGAAAACGCTGCCACCTCGGAGACAGACGCCTACAGCGTGGGTTTTAAATCCAGCGTGGGTGTGGGGCAGCGTTGAGGCTCGATCTTCCGCCCTGCCCCTTAGACAGAGAAGGGAAGGAAGTCGAGGTCAGGAGGGGAGGGACGAGAAAGGAGGAGGGGAAAGGGCGGGAGGGAAATCGGAAGAGGGAAGGGCCGGGGAGGGAGGGAAAGAGGCCCGGGAGGATACGCCTGACGCTTCCATTGTAGTGGGGCTTCACTTGCTAAGGTGGAAGTGGTTGCGCCGGTGGTGATACACTTTTTTGTAAGTCAGAAATATTTCATAATTAACATTTGAGGAATTTTTTCTTTTTTGAAACAGGAACTAGCTCTGTCGCCCAGGCTGTAGTGCAGTGGTGCGATCACTGCTCACTGCAGCCTCCAGCTCCTGAGCTAAAGGGATCCTCCTGCCTTAGCTTCCTGAGTAGTTAGCACTACAGTTTAGGGCCACCAGGCCTGGCTAAAAAAAAAAAAAAAAAAAATCCTCCCGCCTCTGCCGCTGCCTGTGAATTTGCTGGGATTGCAGGACTTAACCGCAGTGCCTGACCTAAGGAATCACTCAACCTCATTCCCGCAGGGATGACCACACGTGTCCAGGACGTCTCCCTGGTAACCGGACGCATCTTTAGTTCCCTGGGCTGCTCTCCTCCCGCAGTGACAGCCACTCCCGGGGTGACCTCACTGCGCGCCCTGGAAAGGGCGAGACCGACCTCAGTACCCGCCTCGGTTTCCTTGCGGAGAATTTAAACCACTTCTGAGGGCCCTGAAGACACTTCCGCGTCTTTTTTTTTTTTTTTCTTTGCAAATGAGCTTTCTCCAGCCTCTTTCGCAGACCCTGCGAACTTCAGATTCTCCCCTCATCCCGGAGGGTCTGGGGATCCTCACCCTGACCAGTTGTTGGTGGGCGTGAAGGCCAGTGTCCCCTGGGGTTGGACCCCGTCTAATCCTTGCCTGTCCGGAAAAGGGGTGGGTGGGCATCAATCTCTGCAGCGCGCGAGCAGCAGGGGGCTGGGGAGGGGCGTGGGGTAAGGAGGTGGGTGCGGGCCTAAGCTTCTGAGCGCAGCACCCCACCTCAGGAGGAGCCAAAGAAGATGCCTGCAGCAGGAGTCTCGCGCCAGCAGCATTACCCTGGGGGATTGTCTTGGCCTCTGGGTTCTGGAGATGCAAGAAACTAGGACGGAGACCACAGCTGCAGGGAAAGGCGACGAGTGCACAGAGCCTGTGCTCTATTGCTTTATATATTACTATAAAAATAACTGTATTGAGCTATAATCGACATACATGAAATCGCACTTGTTTAAAGTGTACAAAATGAGGATATTGGCCTATGTAGAATCCCTATATAGAAATCATCACAGCACTTAAGACAACGAGCCTATGGGGAGGGCTGGGTAAGGAGAGTGAGGCAGGAGAGTGAGGCACTTGCTAGTGCAAAATTGAGGAGGGCACCAAAGAAACACCACCTCTCAGTGACCAAGATAAACAATATTTTAAAATCAAAATTAATGCAAACATTTTTGATGAATAAAATATAAAAATGTTAAATGAAGAGATGATCCACCCTTGCATTTGCCGGGCCCTGTGTCACTCCTCTCACCCTAGTCACACCTGTTGGGATTACAGGCATAAGCCACCATACCCTGCCAATTCTGGGTTTTAAACTGTACTTTATTTATTACTATTCTCTTTTTTTAAAACTGATCAACCACAAGCATGCAAAAGTTCTCTGAATGAATGGAACTGTTTCCACGACACACTGTATATTAATAGGCAAATTTTGAAGGTCATTCGATTTGGAATTTTCTTTTATATAGCACTTCTAATCAGTGTGTGTGACACACACCACAGAGGTAGGAAATACTGTTTTTAGTAAATTATCTTCTTAATTGTAGAGAATTTCTGAAAATAAAACTGATGAAACTGTAAATTCTGCCTCTGATGAGTTCCAAAGGACAGATTCATGGTGTCCTATTTGAAGAATTAATCCCCTGGAATGTTCCAATCTTTGTTGGACACTTGATAACAAGATCCACCAGGGGTCAGGACAAGTGCACTAAGAAAGCCTTCTACTACTCTCTGTCTCTGATTCTTTGGACCACCCACTCTTGCTGGCAGAGAGGTCAGTGATTGCTCTGCTGTACCCACAGGGACATGCAACAGCTGTGGAAAGAGTGATTACATTCTCCTCAGATGACAACACAGTTCTCTTGTTAGTTTTCCGCTTGACACCCAAGGAAGGCATCCATCACCTGGACCCTGCAGATGGCAGTTGTATGGCACTCCATGTCCCAGCTCTACATGCCCACGTGTTTCACACCTGGAGAGAGAACCTTTTTTTGCCCTTCCAACTTGCAGCCTGTGCGCCCAGAGTGAGAGGACAAGGCACAGGAATCCTTGCCATCTTCCACGTTAGCATTGGCAGCTGTGCAGAGCCTATAGTGGAGACTGGATTGTTGTTATTTATTCAATAGTGTTGAGACTAAATTCCAAGTAAGACACAATTATTGGACCAGATTAAAAAGAAAAACAGAACAAAACAAAAAACCCACTATAGGGATGCCCAGGTAGGAACTGTGTGGTTTTGGGGGTAGTGGGGAAGATAGACACACAAAAAAATACCCCAAAACAAAAAACCACAAACTATGTTTCCCATGCTCCAAAGCAGATAGATATGGCTTTTTCCCAAGGCCTGGCCAATGGAATATTGGAAGGTAATGTGTGTAATTTTCATATTGTGCCCTTGAAAAGAGTGTGAATTCTTTTCTGCTGGCTGAAATGTGGACAAGATGCCAGAATCTGGTACAGTCATCTTGGAGCAAAAGATGGTGTGGTAAATTGAAATACTGTTTGATAAGGTTGATGTCCCTACCCAGAAGTAGATCATATTCTATGCCTCATTGGTGTCAGGCTTGGCAATGTGACTTGTTATGATCAATGAAATATAAGCAGGCATAACATGTGTTACTTCCAAGAAGAATTCTGAAGAGTCATTGAGTGTTTCTGCCATGTTCTTTTTTCTTTCTGGTATAAGACAGGCAATGACCCAGATTTGGCTGCTTTGTCTGGGTCCTGGAATGAAAACAATGAAGAGTAGAGCCAAATGGGATCCACAACAGACATGTAGTTTAAGAAAGAAATTAACATTTGTTATTTTTAAACAGTCACGGAAACTTTGGGGATAATTTGTTACCATGACAAAATCTGGCTAGTTCTGATTTATACAGAAATTGGTGCTTAGAGTGGGATGCTGCATAACAAAATAACAAACTGTGGCTTTGGTTCCAGGGCTGAGTGACGGGCAATGAGGAAAATATTATTGGTGGCTGGGAAGATGGCAACCCCTGCTTTGTAGCAGTGAAAGACTGGACAAAACAGTCACCTTTAATAACTTAGAATGAAGATAATGTATTAAATGAGCCTGTGGATTTGAGGGAAGAAGCAAGGAAACAGATGCTGGTAATATAGTTTGATTGCTACTAGGTAGGGTAATACAAAACTTGGGAGAACAATGTGCTTGGAAAAATACTAAACTCTTTGCAAGCAGGAAGGGAAGAAAATGGTCTACATATTTTTGGACTTTTAGAATAAGAAGTTGCAAATATTTCTTTTCTTCAACTAATAAAAAATCTGAGAATGTCTTTAGGTAACAAAGACAGAAATTCAAACTTAGTCTTTGGCAAAGAGGCAGTTAATAAGTAGCTATTAAACCTGTGGTGGAAACCTCTGAATGAACTAAGATGTCAGCCAATAAATCCTTTTGGTGGACAAAATTGCTCAGAGAAAAGAGCTTGAGTGCATTGCTTTCTGATGAAAGCCAGCTAATTCAAGGTAATATAATTAAATCTAAAGAGAGAAGCACATCTCAAAAATATTGAATTGTATTAGCACACAGAGTTAACTGGGACCATACAGATTTGGAAAAACAACAAGATGTTTTTGAGAAAGTTAAATTGCCAAGGAGCCATACCTAGATTTTTAAAATCCAGAAAGCAAAAACTGTGACACTTTGAGACTAATATAACCCTTGGACTCCAACATTCTTTGGGCCAGCAGTAGGTTGAGGAAGCTGGTCAGTTCTAAAGGAAGGTACAGTTCCCAGTTCCCGCTTTAAATGTGGTTGAAGAAAATAATAGAAAAGGGAGTCTTTCCACTTTAAAAGCGGAAGAAGGGTGACAGAGTGAGACTCCATATCAAAAAAAAAGTGGAAAAAGATAATGACACCCTCTTGAAGTGAAATCAGGAACCATGGGTTCTATTCAAGAGATACCGAATTCTTAGCTGGAGCAATTAGGCAAGAAAAAGAAATAAAAGGCACCCAAATTGGAAAGGACAAAATAAAATTATCTGTGTTTGCAGATGTCATGATATTATATACAGAAAATATTGCGGGATCTAGCCAGCAGCCTGCAATGCAATGGGGCTCTTTCTTTGTTCCTAGGTGGATCAGCAGGTTGAGAAATAAAAGACACACGTGAGATAGTGAAAGCTGGGTCCAGGGGGGTCACCGCCTTCTGGTCTTGCGATGCTGCAAATGCACTGGATATACCAGCATTTATTATTAAGTTTAGTGAGGGTGGGGGTAGGTTAGTGAGGGATTTAGGGTCTTTGATTATGAGGTGAGATGGTCACATGGGGATGAAGTAATTCTTTAACATAACATTGGTATGCAGAAGTGCAGAATACAGAGATAAGAATTACAATATAGTGTGTGTGTCAGTGATTTTTAACAGAGCCTTAAAACAGAAACACAGTCTATCCATAACCTATGTTTAGCAAGATATTAATCAGCAGTAACAGTTGCAGCAAAAGCTGGTTGCAATCAATAGAAACAGAATGTGAAACTAGACAACTGGTTAGACCACAAATTCTCAGAAGGGAGTATGCCTTAATCCTAAAGAGACCTAGAAGAGCCGTGGCAAGATAAGGGCATTTAAAACCCTATCTTATACATATGAACAGCTGCCCCTCATGCGTCCGTTTATAGGCTCTCCACAAGGGTCGTATTCCGTTCCCAGGGGTCGTATTCCATTCCCAGAGCTATGAACATCTGCTTTTCTGGGATAGGAATACTGGTGATGTGAAACCTCCCTGACTGCACGTCCATTTATAGGCTCTCTGCAGGGGGAGGCACATCATGTGCTGTTGGCTCATTCAGGCAGCCCAACCTTGCATTGTCTTTACACAATCCTGCATGCAATTTTGTATTTATAATAATCAGGAGCATTTCACCTTTTATTCTGTAGCAATAGTTTCAGGGGGTCTCCCTACAAGAAAACCCTAAAAACTCCACAGGAACTATTAGAACTAATTAACACATTCAGTAAAGTTGCAAGGTACAAAACCAGTAATGCAAAAATCAGCAGTGTTTCTGTCCAGTAACAACTATGCAAAATAGAAATCAGCCAGGTGTGGTGGCTCACACCTATAATCCCAGCACTTTGGGAGGCTGTGGTGGGTGGATCACTTGAGGTCAGGAGTTTGAGACCAGCCTGGCCAACATGGTAAAACACTGTCTCTACTAAAACTACAAAAATTTGCTGGGCATGGTGGTGGACACCTGTAATCCCACCTACTCGGGAGGTTGAGGAGGCAAAATCACATGAACCCAAGAGGTGGAGGTTACAGTGAGTCAAGATCAAGCCACTGCACTCCATTTCGGGTGACAAAATGAGACTCTGTCTCAAAAAAAAAAAAAAAGGGAAGAAAAGAAATCAAGAAAACCAATCCCATTTACAATAGCTACCAAAAAAAAAAAAAACTTAGCAATAAGTTGAACAAAGGGAGTGAAAGATCTGCACATTAAAAATTATAAAACATTGATGAAAGAAATTGAAGATGACACTAATAAATGAAATGATATCCCATGTTCATGGATTGGAAGAATTAATATTGTTGAAATGTTTATTCTACCCAAAGTGAACTACAGATTCACTACAACTTCTATCAAAATTCTAAGGACATTTTCCACAGAAATAGAAAAACAGTCTTAAAATTTCTATAGAACCACAAAAGATCCCAAATAGCCTAAGCAATCTTGAGCAAGAAGAACAAAGCAGGAGACTTTACACTACCCAATTTCAAAATGTAGCACAAAGCTATAGTAATCAAAACAGCATGGTACTGGCATAAAGAGAGTCATATAGACCAATGGAACAGAATAGAGATCCCAGAGATAAATATACACATTCATAGGCCAAGCAACCTTGAGAAAGTTACCTTGAACATACATGGTGAAAGGATACTCTTTCCAACAAATAGTGTTGGGAAAACTGGATATCCAATGCAGAAGAATGAAATTGGGTCCTTATCTCATACCATATAGAAATTGGGTCCTTATCTCATACCATATAAAAATAAACTCGAAATTGATTAAAGACTTACATGTAAAAGCTGAAACTATAAAACCACTAGCAGAAAACCCAAAGGATAATTTATTGATGTTGGTCTTGGCAATGAATATTTGGAATATGACCCCAAAAGTACAGGCAACAAAAGCAAAAAAAGACAAATGAATGACATAAAACTAAAAAGCTTTTGCACAGCAAAGGAAATTATCAACAGAATGGAGACAACCTACAGAAGGAGAGAAAATATTTGCAAACCATACATCTAATAAGGGGTTAGTATCTAAAATATAAAAAGAACTCAAACAATTCAATAGCAAGGAAACAAATAATTTAATTTAAAAACGAGCAAAGGATCTGAGTAGACATTTCTCAAAAGAAGACATTTCAATGGCCAATAGGTATACGAAAAAGTGTTCAATATTACTAATAATGAAGGAAATATTAATTAAAAGCACAAAGAGGTATCATCTCATACTCTTGTAGCTATTACTAAAAAGACAAAAGATAAGTGTTGGCAAGGATGTGGAGAAAAGGGAGTATCTGCACACTGTTGGTGGGAACTTAAATTAGTGCAGCCATTAGAGAAAACAATATGGCGGTTCCTCAAAAAATTAAAAATAGGCCAGGCTAAGTGATTCACACCTGTAATCTCAGCACTTTCGGAGGCTAAGGCAGGGGGATCACACGAAGCCAGGAATCTGAGACCAGCCTGGGCAACATAACAAGACCTTATCTCTACGAAACATTTTTAAAAATTACCTGGGCATGGTGGCATGAGCCTGTGTTCCCAGCTGCTCTGTAGGCTGAGGCAGGAGGATCACTTGGGCTCAGGAGGTTGAGGATGCAGTGATCTAGGATGCCACCACTGGACTCTAGCCTGGGCAACAGAGTGAAATCCAATTTCTAAAAAAAATTAAAAATAAACATAACTATCATATGATGAAGCAATCCTATTTCTGAGTATATGTCTGAAAGATATGAAATCAGTAGGTCAATGAGGTATCTACAATCTCATGTTTGTTGTAGCATTATTAATAATTACCAAGATATGGAATTAACCAAAACTGCCCATTGATGCATGAGTGGTTAAAGAAAGTATGACACACACACACACACACACACACACACACACACACGCACACAGGAATACTATTCAGCCTTAGAAAAGAAGAAAATTCTGTCATCTCCAACAACGTGGATGAACCTGGAGGACATTATGCTAAGGGAAATAAGCCAGCCACAGAAGGACAACTACTATATGATTCCACTTATATGCAGAATCTAAAAAAGTCGAATTCATAGAAGCAAAGAAAGAATGCCAGGGGCTGGATGGTGGGCAGAGGTCGGAGCATGGGGAAATGTTGGTCAAATGGTAAAAAGTTCCAGTTAGACAAAATGAATAAGTTCTGGAGATCTATTGTACAGCATGGCAACTACAAGGAATAATAATGTATTGTATATTTAAAAATTCCCAAGAGAGTAGAACTTAATTGTTCTTATCAAAAAACATACTTACGTGAGGTGACAGATATGTTAATTAGCTGAGTTTAATCATTCCACAATGTATAAATGTATCAAAACATCATGTTGTACACTGTGAATATATACAATTTTATTTGTCAGTCATACCTCAGTAAGGCTGGAGTGAAATGGAGGAAAAAGCCATGGGCAACCACTGACTAGAATCAGAACCACGGGGAACAGTCCCCACCCCTGGGTAAAAGTGCCTCACAGTGTCTGCCCAACAGCATTTCAAAATTTCTATGGAACAGGGACTATTCTGCGCCTCCCATTCTTCCCCTTCCCAAATAAGAGGTGATTTTTTTTTTTTTTTTTTGAGACAGGGTCTCACTCTGTCGCCCAGGCTGTGTTGTCATTGTGCAATATCCATCCCACCTCAGCTTCCTAAATAGCTGCGATCACAGGCATACACAACTATGCCTGATAATTTTTGTAATTTTTTTTTTAGAGATGAGGTTTCACCATGTTGTCCAGGCTGGTCTCAACCTCCCATACTCAAGGGATCCATCTGCCTTGGCCTCCCAAAGTGCTGAGGTTATAGGCATAAGCCACCACTCCTGGCCTATCAAATGAGAGGATTATTAAATGTTATTCTGTTACTATTTGCTTCACTGTTGTATAATGTGTGTGTGTACGTGTGATAACTTGTGTTTTTAATTCATACATCTCCAAAGGAGTCATACCCAGGCCTGATATAAAGACCATCACATGATCTGGACTTTGTTTATGATGGGGCATCGCATTATAATGGAATTTTTGTTATTTCTCTAAGGAAGGAAAGGTATGTAAAAGGAATAAAAGTGAATATTTGTGAGCAAATATTTTTGATAGGTTTTTTTTTTCTTAAGAGACATGTTGCCCAGGCTGGACTTAAACTCTTGGGCTCAAGCAATCCTCCTGCCTCAGTCTTCTGAGTAGCTGGGACTATAGGCATGGGCCACCATGCCTGGCTGACTGTATTCCTTTCCAAAATATTTTCTTATGCTCTTAGGATTACACTTGATACTCCATTGTAATCAAGCTGGGCCATGTGCTTTGTTTTGGCCAAATAAATATGAGTAGAAATGATGTGTGCTACCCTGAACAAGAGCTTTCAGAGCCACCATTTAGATCCTCCATACACTTGTTTCTTTCTGCCTCAAGACTGACAATGTCTCAGACAGAGACCTTCTGTCAGCCTGGATCCCCACATGAGGAGGAATGTAGCCTTGCTCAGGGGCCAGTTGTGAACTTTCTGGGAAGGGATTGTGACCCCAGGCAAGGTGGCTCTGCAGCTGAGGCAGACTTCAAAGGAGCTGACATTTGCAGGCTGTTTGCTGAGTGCCCTCTCCACATCTGGGCAGCAAGTCCTTTAAAAGGGGATCTAGGGAGTGCATCCCCACGTCTATCACACCCCACCCTCCTACAGCCTTTTATTTTCTTTTGCGTAAGGCTGTAAATACCTCATTCCCCAAAATGTACTTCTTAGCTATTTCCCTGTTCAAGGCATTGATCACATTTGCAATGTATGTGATTTGGTTCTGAACACCAGGATAAGGTTCTCCTTGTTTTTTGGGGAATCTATATGACCAACAACTCCACGGCACCTGTGTTTCCCCTTTCTCTTACTTCTAGACTTGACACAAGGGGCAATGGAGGAAGGGTCAAGGTATTTGTTTAATTTATTCTACTTTATAGCAGAAAAAATTATTTATTTGAAATTGGAATGTATCTAAATTCTCCAGATATCAGTGTCACTGAGATTTTTAGTACCCACTAATATTGTCTGAGCTCTCATTATGTGTAAATAGACAAAGGTTTTTGTTTTTTAAACCTAGCTTCTTTCTATTAAGATTTCTGAGAATTCCAGGAATGCTTCCATGTTCCACAGATCTGTCCTGGTAGTCTGAGGCCACTTCTTGCAATAAAGTGCTGTACCAAGGCCTCTGATAGTTTCTAGTTGGCTTGACATAATGGTTTTCCTAAGCTTCTGTTCCTCTATGCTCCTCTGTATCCCAAGCATGGAAAGAAGTCATATCTTTTGTTTCACAAATTAACAATCAACGCTTGGCCCTACTTTCAACAAAGCTAAGTAAAACTTTGAGCATAGTGAAAGGCAAATATTTAAATTATAATATCAGCAGGAGGAGGCTGAGGTGGGAGGATCTTATGAGGCCAGCCTGGGCAACATAGATATCCCCTCTCCAGAAGAAAACAACAAAAAGTTATTTGGGTGTGGTGGTGTGCTCCTGCAGTCCTAGCTACTCCGGTGGCTGAGGCAAGAGGATCGCTTGATTCCAGGAGTTCAAGGTTGTAGTGAGTGATAATCATGTCACTTCATCCTAGCCTGGGCAATAGAGTAAGACCCCATCTCTAACAAAATAATAATAAAACAATCAAAAGTTTAAAATTAGGTATTGGATGTCAGCGTGCCCAGAGTCCTTTGACAACAGATGATCCTGATGGCCTTCTCTCTCCTTGTCCCTGTGCCTCCTTCTACCATTCTTCTTCCTGAGATATTTGAAAATAAGTAGCAGACAAAGTTCCCATCTACCTCTAAATACTTCAGTGGGTATTTCCTAAAAGGACATTTACAGTACCATCATCAAAATCAGTAAATTAACACTGATACTATTATCTAATCTACAGACTTTATTGAATTTTATCAGTTGTGCCACAAATGTCTTACGGCAAATGAGAAATAATTCTGGTCTAGGATTTGATCTAAGATCGTGCATTGTATTGAGCTTTCATTTCTTTTAAGTCTCATTTAATCTGGAGATGTTAATCAGTCTTTGTCATATCTTTGACGCTATTGAAGAGGATTGGCCTATTATTTTGCAGAGTATGATTTTGGGTCATTCCATGTGTTCTCATGATTAGATTCAGGTTACGCATTTTGGGCACGAATACCATAGAAGGGCTGTTACGGTTCTCAGTTCGAGGTATTAGAAGGCACTTGATAGTGATTAGTTCCATTCCTGATGATGTTAACTCTGATCATCTGGACAAAGTGACATCTGCCAGGTTTCCCCACTGTGCAGTTACAATTTGCTTTTTGCAATTAATAAATTTCTTTTTTATTCTCATTTAAGAACGAGTTTCTTTAACACCTTGAAAAAATCACACTGGCTCATCAGCAATGGACCCAAACCAAGAAGTAATACCTGATGTATCTGAAAAAGAATTTAGGAGGTTAGTTATTAAGCTAATCAAGGAGGCATCAGAAAAAGGCAAAGCCCAATGCAAGGAAATCCAAAAAATAATACAAGAAGTGAAGGGAGAAATATTTAAGGAAATAACGTAAATAAAAAACAATAAAAACTTCAGGAAACAACGTTCCTGAAACACTTCTAGAAATGCAAAATGCTCTGGAAAGTCAGCAATAGAATTGAACAAGTGGAAGAAAGAAATTCAGAGCTCGAATACGAGGTCTTTGAATTAACCCAATCCAACAAAGACAAAAAAAGAAAATATGAACAAAGCCTCCAAGAAGTCTAGGATTACGTTAAGCGACCAAACCTAAGAATAATTGTTGTTCCTGAGAAAAAAGAGAAATCTAAAAGTTTAGAAAACATATTTGGGGGAATAATCAAGAAAAACTTCCTGACCATGTTAGAGACCTAGACATCCAAATAGAAGAAGCACAAAGAACACCTGGGAAATTCATCGCCGAAAGATCATTGCCTAAGGACACTGTCATCAGGTTATTGTTATCTAAAGTTAAGACTAAGGAAAGAAACTTAAGAACTGTGAGGCAAAAGCACCAGGTAACTATAAAGGAAAACCTATCAGATTAACAGCAGATTTCTCAGCAGAAACTCTACAAGCTAGATGGGACTGGGGCCCTATCTTCAGCTTCCTTGAACAAAACAATTATCACCCAAGAATTTTGTATCCAGTGAAACTAAGCTTCATATATGAAGGAAAGATACAGTCTTTTTCAGACCAATGCTGAGAGAATTCACCACTACCAAGCCACTACCACAAGAACTGCTAAAAAGAGCTTTAAATCCTGAAACAAATCCTAGAAACACATCAAAACAGAACCTCTTTAAAGTACAAATCTCACGGGACGTATAAAACAATCAATTTAAAAAGCAAAAAAACAAAAAACAAAGATATACAGGCAACAAATAGCACGATGAATGGAATGATACGTCACATCTCAATACTAACATTGAATGTAAATAGCCTAAATGCTCCACTTAAAAGATACAGAACTGAAGGATAGATTAGAACTCACCAACCAACCATCTGCTGCCTTTGAGAGACTCACCTAGCACATAAGGACTCACAAAAACTTAAGGTAAAAAGATGGAAAAAGACATTTCAAGCAAATGGGCACCAAAAGTGAGCAGGAGTAGCTATTTTTATATCAGACAAAACAAACTTTAAAGCAACAGCAGTTAAAAAAGACAGACATGGGGGTGGCTGGCAAGATGGCTGAACAGGAAGAGCTCCCATCTGCAGCTCCCAGGGAGATCAATGCAGAAGGCGGATGATTTCTGCATTTCCAATTGAGGTACCCAGCTCATCTCACTGGGACTGGTTAGACAATGTGTGCAGCCCATGGAGGGCAAGCAGAAGCAGGGTGGGGTGTTGCCTCACCCGGGAAGTACAAGGGGTTGAGGAACTCCCTCCGCTAGCCAAGGGAAGCCGTGAGGGACTGTGCGGTGAGGAACAGTGCACTCTGGCCCTGATACTACACTTTTGCCAAGGTCTTCAGAACCCGCAGATCAAAAGATTCCCTTGGGTGCCTATGCCACCAGGGCCCTGGATTTCAAGCACAAAACTGGGCGGCCGTTTGGGCAGACATTGAGCTAGCTGCAGGAGTTTTTTTTTCATACCCCAGTGGTGCCTGAAATGCCAGCTAGACAGAACCATACACTCCCCAGGAAAGGGGGCTGAAGCCAGGGAGCCAAATGGTCTAGCTCAACGGATCCCACCCCCACAGAGCCCAGCAAGCTAAGATCCATTGCCTTAAAATTCTTGCTGCCAGCACAGCAGTCTGAAGTCCACCTGGGATGCTACATCTTGGTGGGGGGAAGGGCATCCACCATTACTGAGGCTTAGTAGGCGGTGTTCCACTCACAGCGTAAACAAAGCTGCCTGGAAATTTGAACTGGGCAGAGCCAACCTCAGCTCAGCAAAGCCACTGTAGCCAGACTGCCTCTCCAGATTCCTCCTCTCTGGACAGGGCATCTCTGAAAGAAAGGCAGCAGCTGCAGTCAGGGGCTTATAGATAAAGCTCCCATTTCCCTCGGACAGAGCACCTGGGTGAAGGGGCAGCTGTGGGCAGCTTCAACAGACTTAAACGTTCATGCCTGCCAACTCTGAAGAGAGCAGCAGATCTCCCAGCAAAGTACTCAAGTTCTGCCAAGGGACAGACTGCCTCCTCATGCGGGTCCCTCAGCACCCTCCCCACCATGCCTCCTAACTGCAAGACATCTCCCAGCAGGGGTTGTCAGACACTTCATACAGGAGAGCTGTGGCTGGAATCTGGCAGGTGCCCCTCTGGGACAAAGCTTCCAGAGGAAGGAACAGGCAGCAATCTTTGCTGTTCTGCAGCCTCCGCTGGTGATACCCAGGGAAACGGGGTCTAGAGTGGATCTCTAGCAAACTCCAGCAGACCTGCAGCAGGGGTCCTGACTGTTAGAAGGAAAACTAAAAAACAGAAAGGAAAAGCATCAACATCAACAAAAAGGACGTCCACACAGAAACCCCATCGGAAGGCCACCAACATCAAAGACCAAAGCCAGATATGTCCACAAAGATGAGGAAAAATCAGTGCAAAAAGGCTGAAAATTCCCAAAACCAGAATGCCTCTTCTCCTTCAAAGGATCACAATTCCTCGCCAGCAAGGAAAGAAAACTGAACGGAGAACGAGTTTGACAAATAGACACAAATAGGCTTCAGAAGGTGGGTAATAACAAACTCCTCCGAGCTAAAAGAGCATGTTCTAACCCAATTCAAGGAAGCTAAGAACCTTGAAAAAAATGCTAGAGGAATTGCTAACTAGAATAACCAGTGCAGAGAAGAACATAAATGACCCGATGTAGCTGAAAAACGCAGCATGAGAACTTTGTGAAACATACACAAATATTGATAGCCAAATTGATCAAGCAGAAGAAAGGATACGAGAGATTGAAGATCAACTCAATGAAACAAAGCGTGAAGACAAGATTAGAGGAAAAAGAATAAAAACGAATGAACAAAGCCTCCAAGAAATATGGGACAATGTGGAAAGGCCAAACCTACATTTGATTGGTATACCTGAAACTGACAGGGAGAATGGAACCAAGTTGGAAAACACACTTCAGGATATTATCCAGGAGGACTTCCCCAACCTAACAAGACAGGCCAACATTCAAATTCAGGAAATAGAACACCACAAAGATGCTCTTTGAGAAAAGCAACCCTAAGACACATAATTGTCAGATTCCCCAAGGTGGAAATGAAGGAAAAAAAGTTAAGGGCAGCCAGAAAGAAAGGTCGGGTTACCCACAAAGGGAAGCCCATCAGACTAACAGCGAATCTCTCGGCAGAAATCCTACAAGTCAGAAAAGAGTGGGGGCCAATATTCAACATTCTTAAAGAAAAGAATTTTCAACCCAGAATTTCATATTCAGCCAAACTAAGTTTCATAAGCGAAGGAGAAATAAAATCCTTTACAGACAAGCAAATGCTGAGAGATTTTGTCACCACCAGCCCTGCCTTACAAAAGCTCCTGAAGGAGGCACTAAATATGGAAAGGAACAACCGGTACCAGTTACTGCAAAAACATACCAAATTATAAAGTCCATCGACACTATGAAGAAACTGCATCAACTACTGGGCAAAATAACCAGCTAGCGTCATAATGACAGGATCAAATTCACAGATAACAATATTAACCTTAAAGGTATATGGGCTAAATACCCCAATTAAAAGACACAGGCTGGCAAATTGGATAGAGTCAAGACCCATTGGGGTGCTACATTCAAGAGACCCATCTCTCATGCAAAGACACACATACACTCAAAATAAAAAGATGGAGGAATATTTACCAAGCAAATGGAAAGCAAAAAAAAAAAGCAGGGGTTGCAATCCCAGTCTCTGAGAAAACAGACTTTAAACCAACAAAAATCAAAAAGGACAAAGAGGGGCATTACAATGGTAATGGTAAAGGGATCAATGCAACAAGAAGAGCTAACTCTCCTAAATATATTTGCACCCAATACAGGAGCACCCATATTCATAAAGCAGGTTCTTAGAGACCTACAAAGAGACTTAGACTCCCACAGAATAATAGTGAGAGATTTTAACACCCCACTGTCAATGTTAGACAGATCAATGAGACTGAAAATTAATGAGAATATTCAGGCCTTGAACTCACCTCTGAACCAAGAGGACCTAATAGACATCTACAGAAATCTCCACCCCAAATCAGCAGAATATACATTCTTCTCAACACCACATCACACTTATTCCAAAATTGACCACATAATTGGAAGTAAAACACTCCTCAGCAAATGCAAAAGAATGAAAATCATAACAATTAGTCTCTCACACCACGGTGCAATCAAACTAGAACTCAGGATTAAGAAACTCATTCAAAACTGCACAACTACAAGGACAGTGAACAACCTGCTCCTGAATGACTACTGGGTAAATAACAAAATTAAGGCAGAAATCAAGAAGTCCTTTGAAACCAACGAGAACAAAGACACAATGTACCAGAATCTCTGGGACACAACTAACACAGTGTTTAGAGGGAAATTTATAGCAGTAAATGCCTACAGGAGGAAGTGGGAAAGATCTGAAATAGACACCCTAACATCACAATTAAAACAACTAAGATCAGAGTAGAACTTTAGAGAAGTGAGAGCAAACGAATTCAAAAGCTAGCAGAAGACAAGAAATAACTAAGATCAGAGTAAAACTGAGGGAGATAGAGACATAAAAAAACCCTTCAAAAAATCAATTATTCCAGGCACTGGTTTTTTGAAAAAATTAACAAAATAGATAGATGGCTAGCCAGACTAATAAGAAAAGAGAGAAGAATCAAATAGACACAGTAAAAAATGATAAAGGGGATATCGCCACTGATCCCACAGAAATACAAACTACCATCAGAGAATACTATAAACACCTCTATGCAAATAAACTCAAAAATCTAGAAGAAATGGATAAATTCCTGGACACATACAGCCTCCCAAGACTAAACCAAGAAGAAGTCAAATCCCTGAATAGACCAATAACAAGTTCTGAAATTGAGGCAGTAATTAACAGCCTACCAATCAAAAAAAAGCCCAGGACCAGACGGATTCACAGCCAAATTCTACCAGAGGTACAAAGAGGAGCTGGTGCCATTACTTCTGAAACTATTCCAAACAAAACAGAAAGAAGGAATCCTCCTTAACTCATTTTATGAGGCCAGCATCATCCTGATACCAAAACCCGGCAGAGACACGACAATAAAAGAAAATGTCAGGCCAATATCCCTGATGAACATTGAGGCTAAAATCCTCAATAAAATACTGGCAAACCAAATCCAGCAGCACATCAAAAAGCTTATCCAAGGCTGGTTCAACATACACAAATCAATAATCGTAATCCATCACATAAACAGAATCAATAACAAAAACCACATGATTATCTCAATAGATGCAGAAAAAGCCTTTGTTAAAATCCAACACCCCTTCATGCTAAAAACTCTCAATAAACTAGGTATTGATGAAACATATCTCAAAATAATAAGAGTTATTTATAACAAACCCACAGCCAATATCATACTGAATGGGCAAAAGCTAGAAGCATTCCCTTTGAAAACCGGCACAAGACAAGGATGCTCTCTCATCCCTATTCAACATAGTGTTGGAAGTTCTGGCCAGGGCAATCATGCAAAAGAAAGAAATAAAGGGTATTCAAATAGGAAGAGAGGGAGTCAAATTGTTTCTGTTTGCAGATGACATAGTTGTATATTTCAAAAAACCCATCGTCTCAGCCCAAAATATCCCTAAGCTGATAAGCAACTTCAGCAGTCTCAGGACACACAATCAATATGCAAAAATCACAAGCATTTCTATACACTAATAACAGACAAACAGAGAGCGAAATCATGAATGAACTCCCAATCACAATTGCTACAAAGAGAATAAAATACCTAGGAATATAACTTACAAGGGATGTGAAGGACCTCTTCAAGGAGAACTACAAACCACTGCCCAAGGAAATAAGAGAGAACACAAGCAAATGGAAAAACATTCCATGCTCATGGATAGGAAGAATCAATATCATGAAAATGGCCATACTGCCCAAAGTAATTTATAGTTTCAATGCTATCCCCATCAAGCTACCATTGACTTTCTTCACAGAATTAGAAAAAACTACTTTAAATTTCGTATGGAACCAAAAAAGAGCACATATAGCCAAGACAATCCTAAGCAAAAAGAACAAAGCTGGAGGCATCAAGCTGCCTGACTTCAAACTATACTACAATTGCTACAGTAAGCAAAACAGCATGGTACTGGTACCAAAACAGATATGTAGACCAATGGAACAGAACAGAGGCCTCATAAATAATGTCACACATCTACAGCCATCTGATCTTTGACAAATCTGACAAAAACAAGCAATGGGGAAAGGATTCCCTATTTAATAAATGGTGTTGAGAAAACTGGCTAGCCATATGCAGAAAACTGAAATTGGGCCCCTTCCTTACACCTTATACAAAAAGTAACTCAAGATGGATTAAAGACTTAAATGCAGTACCTAAAACCATAAAAACCCTAGAAGAAGACCTAGGCAATATCATTCAGGACATAGGCACGGGCAAAGACTTCATGACTTAATCACCAACAGCAATGGCAACAAAAGTGAAAATTGACAAATAGGATCTAATTAAACTAAAGAGCTTCTGCACAGCAAAAGAAACTATCATGAGAGTGAACAGGCAACCTACAGAATGGGAGAAAATTTTTGCAATCTATTCATCTGACAAAGGGCTAATATCCAGAGTCTACAAAAACTTAAACAAATTTGCAAGAAAAAAACAAACGACCACATCAAAAAGTGGGCAAAGGATATAAACAGGCACTCCTCGAAAGAAGACGTTTATGCAGCTGACAAACATATGCAAAAAAGGTCATCATCACTGGGTCATTAGAGAAATGCAAATCAAAACCACAATGTGATACCACCTCATGCCAGTTAGAATGGCAATCATTAAAAAGTCAGGAAACAACAGATGCTGGAGAGGATGTGGAGAAATAGGAACGCTTTCACACCGTTGGTGGGAGCATAAATTAGTTCAACCACTGTGGAAGACAGTGTGGCGATTCCTCAGGGATCTAGAACCAGAAATACCATTTGACCCAGCAATCCTATTACTGGGTATATACCCAAAACATCATAAATTATTCTTCTATAAAGACACATGCACACGTATGTTTATTGCAGCACTATTCGCAATAGCAAAGACCTAGAACCAACCCACATGCCATCAATGATAGACTGGATAAAGAAAATGTGGCACAACTACACCATGGAATACTATGCAGCCATAAAAAGGATGAGCTCATGTCCTTTGCAGAGATATGGATGAAGCTGAAAACCATTATTCTCAGCAAACTAACAGGAACAGAAAACCAAACACTACATGTTCTCACTCATAAGTGGGAGTTGAACAATGAGAGCACATGGACACAGAGAGGGGAACATCACACAATGGGGCCTGTCGGGGGTGGGGAGCTAGGGGAGGGATGTATTAGGAGAGATACCTAGTGTAGATGATGGGTTGATGGGTGCAGCAAACCACCATGGCACATGTATACCTATGTAACAAACCTTCACATTCTGCACATGTATCCCAGAACTTAAAGTATAATAATAAAAAAAAGCACAAAGAGGGACATTATATAATGATAAAAGGCTTTGTCCAACAGGAAACTATCACAATCCTAGACATGCATGCACCTAACACTGGAGGTCCCAAATTTATGAAACAATTACTAATAGATCTAAGAAATGAGAGAGACAGCAACAAACTAACACTGAGGAACTTCAATACTCCACTGACAGCACTAGACAGGTCATCAAGACAGAAAGCCAACAAAGAAACAATGGATTTAAACTATATCCTGGAACAAATGGACTTAACAGATATATACAGAATGTTCCATTCAACAACCGCAGAATACACATTCTATTCAACAGCACATGGAACTTTCTCCAAGATAGACCATATGATAGCCACAAAATGAGCCTCAATAAATTTAAGAAAATTGAAATTATATCAAGCACTCTCTCAGACCACAGTGGAATAAAACTGGAAATAAACTCCAAAGGAACCTTCAAAACCATGGAAATTAAATAACCTGCTCTCGAATGAGCGTTGGGCCAAAAATGAAATCAAGATGAAAATTTAAAAATTCTTCGAACTGAATGACAATAGTGACACAACCTATAAAAACCTCTGGGACACAGCAAAGGTGATGCTAAGAGGAAAGTTCATAGTCCTAAATGCCTACATCAAAAAGTCTGAAAGAGCACAGACAATCTAAGGTCACACCTCAAGGAACAAGAGAAACAAGAACAAACCAAACCCAAACCCAGAAGAAAGGAAGGAAACAACCAAGATCAGAGCAGAACTAAATGAAATTAAAACAAAAAAATCCAAAAGATAAATAAAACAAAAAGCTAGTTCTTTAAAAAGATAAATAAAATTGATACACCATTAGCAGGATTAATCAAGAAGACAGAAAATCCAAATAAGCTCAATAAGAAATGAAACGGAAGAGATTACAACTGACACCACAGAAATGTGAAATATCATTCAAGGCTACTGTGAACACCTTTACATGCGTAAACTAGAAAACCTAGAAGAGATGGATAACAACTGATTTAAGCTAGGACACAACCGTCCTAGCTTAAATCAGGAAAAATTAGATGTCCTGAACAGACCAATAACAAGCAGTAAGATTGAAATGGTAATTTAAAAATTACCAACAAAAAAAAAGGTCCAGGACCAGACGGATTCACAGCAGAATTCTACCAGACATTCAAAGAAGAATTGGTAACAATCTTTTTGACAGTATTCCACAAGATAGAGAAAGAGGGAACCCTTCCTAAGTCATTCTATGAACCCAGTATCACCCTAAGACCAAAACCAGGAAAGGACATAATCAAAAAGAAAACTACAGACCAATATCCCTAATGAACATTAGATGCTAAAATCCTTAACAAAATGCTAACTAACCAAATTCGAGAACATATCAAAAAGATAATCCACCATGGCCAAGTGGGTTTCATACCAGGGATGCAGGGATGGTTTAACATACGCAAGTCAATAAATGTGATACAGCTGGGTGCGGTGGCTCACTCCTGTAATCCCAGCACTTTGGGAGGCCAAGGTGGGCGGATCACCTGAGGTTGAGAGTTTGAGACCAGCCTGACCAACATGGAGAAACCTCATCTCTACTAGAAAAAAAATCACAAAATTAGCCAGGCGTGATGGTGCATACCTGTAATCCCACTTACTTGGGAGGCTGAGGCAGGAGAATCTCTTGAACCCGGGAGGCAGAGGTTGCGGTGAGCCAAGATTGTGCCATTGCATTCCAGCCTGGGCAACAAGAGAAAAACTCTATCTTAAAAAAAAAAAAAAAGTGATACATCACATAAACAGAATTAAAAACAAAAACCACGTGATCATCTCAATAGATGCAGCAAAAGCATTTGACAAAATCCAGCATCACTTTACTATTAAAACTCTCAGCAAAATCGGCATATAAGAGATATACCTCAATATATTAAAAGCCATCTATGACAAAGTCACAGCCAACATAAAACTGAATGGTGAAAAGTTGAAAGCATTCCCTCTGAGAACTGGAACAAGACAAAGATGCCCACTCTCACCACTCCTCAACATAGTACTGGAAGTCCTAGCCAGAGCAATCAGACAAGAGAAAGAAATAAAGCACATCCAAATCAGTAAAGAGGGAATGAAACTGTCCCTGTTTGCTGATGATATGATCATTTACCTGGGAAACCCTAAAGACTCCTCCAGAAAGCTCCTAGGATAATTCAGCAAAGTCTTTAGATACAAAATTAATGTACACAAATTAATAGCTCTTCCACACACCAACAGCGACCAAGCAGAGAATCAAATCAAGAACTCAACCCCTTTTACAATAGCTTTTTTTTTTTTACCAAAAAAAAAAGTGAAAGGGCATCATTGCCTTGTTCCAGTTTTCAGGAGGAATGCTTTCAGCTTTTCCCCATTCAGTATGCTGGCCATGGTATTTTATTATTCTTAATAGCTCTATTCATAATAGTCAAAACCTGGAAATAACCCAGAAGTTCTTCACTTGACAAATGGAAAAGCAGTGGTATATTCATTTTAAAAAAATTTTTGTGGATACATAGTAGGTATATATATTATGAGGTACATGAGGCATTTTGATACAGGCATGCAATACACAATACACAATAATCACATCGTGGAAAATGGAGTAGCAATTCCTTCAAGCATTTATCATTTGTGTTACAAACAACCTAATTACACCTTTTAAGTTATTTTAAAATGTAAAATGAAAAAAACAGATTAACGAGAAGATAGTCAATGGATTTTTAGTGTATATATAATTGGAATCCGTCAAAGAGTAAAATAAAGCAGTAGAATGGAGCAAATATTTAGAATGATAATGGAATAAAATGTGTTCGAACTAAAAGAACACCCAAATCTATATATCATAGAGGCCTACCCTGTGTCTGAGAAGCTTAACACTGAGTAGTCAACACTGGGATGTAACCCAAAATATACTTGTCGGAATGTAAAAACAGACTCCATTGGCAGCCACACAAAAGTCTGAGTCATTTATAAGAAAAAGAGTATCAGCCCCTCCCTGTAATCCCAGCAACTTGGGAGGCTGAGGTGGGTGAATCGCTTGAGCCCAGGAGTTCGAGCCCAGCCTGGGCAACGTGAGGAGACCTCGTCTCTACAATAAATACAAAAATTAGCTGAGGATGGTGATGTGTGCCTGTAGTCTCAGCTACTCCGGAGGCTGGGGTGGGAAGATCATTTGAGCCTGGGAAGTTGAGGCTGCAGTGAGCTGAGGTCACACCACTGCAGTCCAGCCTGGGTTACAGAGCAAGACCCCGCCTCAGAAGAAAAAAAGAAGAGTATCAGGTTCTGGTTCAAGATGACTGAGTAGAAGCAGCTAGTGCCTGCCTCTCTCTCAGAGAGGAACACAAAGTAGTAAGTAAATACTAACTCTACAAGTGAATAGGCTGAGATAATGCTCGGATTTTCTTCGAGGAAGTGATGGGACCCACAGAGAACAGAGAGAAGCAAAGCTGGGGCAGGGAGAAGCTCCCTAAGGCAGAGAAATCCACACTTACCACAGATCTTTGCAATTCAGGGTATGGGAGAGTCCCTTGACTAAGCCCCACCCCACTGTGTAAGCCTCCAGACCTACAGAGAGTCTGTGCAGAGGCACACTCAAGCCCACGTGGAACCCCATGGGCCTTTGATCCCCATGCAGCCCTGCCAATAAGTGGGGCCAGGCTCTTCTGCACAACCCTAGGATAGATGCCGCAGCTGTGGTACTGAGGAGAGGCCAAACGGCACACTGCACAACACCCCCATCCCCACTGCTCCTCACCAGACAGGGTCTCCAGCTTGGGGTCCCAGCACAGCTGCCCTGATCCCGCCTGAACACTGTGGCTCGTAGTGGCTCTGCGTTCCTCCAGGATCAAGTTCCCCAGAGGTAACTGACAAGCCCTCCACAGTCGCCACTGCCACTGCCTCCGCTTTTGCTGCCCTCAGGCCAAGGAGGGAACAAGAAGACTGGACACATTTGATGCCACAGCCAAGATATGGAGGAGCAGTGGACAGACTGCACACCAGGCAACTCTCCGCATACACTATGAGGCTCACCACCTTCTGGCACCCAGTGCACCCGCCCCATTCCTGCCCGAACACCGCAGTCGAGACTCAGTGTTCCTCTGCGTGCAGAACTCATTGAGGTGCCCTTTTCGATCTCTGCTGCCTCTGCCTCCCCCTCCACCCCTGTTGCCCCCGGGTCTGGGAGGGAACAAGGAGGCTGAACACCTTCGTGTGCCTTCAGCACTGATGCCTCAGCTGAGAAAAGAAGGAGGAGACTGTGTAACCGAGGACTCCCCGCGTCTGCTGTTCCCTGCCAAATGGGGCTCGCTGGCTTCCGGCCCACAAAGCCCTTCCCGCCCCCTCCTGAAATTATGGCCATGGCTCGGTTCCTTTGAGAGCCCAGTTCCCTGAGGCCAGCAACAAACTTTTTGGCTCCATCCCTACCACCTCCAGGCCAGCGTGGGAAGAGGAGGCTTTGCACCGTTGTGTGCCCGCAACAGTGAAATTCAGCATTGCTTGTGTGGGAGGGAAGTGCAAGAGTGCCCCGTTCCCATTGCCCCAGCTGAGGGGTCCTGCCCTCCCCGGCGAAAGACCCACAGCACAGCCACCCTGCCCCATCTAAACATTTTCAGCTGCAGCCCAGAGCCCTTCTGAAAACCCAACCCCCAAGCTTTTGATCTCCCTTGGGATTCCACCGCCCAAGTGTTCTGCCTGCCCTCACCTGAGAGTTCAGTTGAGCTGGTGACCGACTCGGGGGACTAGCCCACTCCTCCTCATCACAGCCAGTACCTGAAGTCTGGGCTAGCCTGTCCCTGGTCCAGCCCCTTCCGGACTTATATACCCTATCCCAGCAGGCCGTCTTGGGTCCTGGAAACTGGGGAACTACCTATCCCATTCCAACTCTGCTGCCACCCGACAACTTCTTCCGGGGCCCGAGGTCAGGTCGACCCAATCAGCGGACGCCACCATAACCAACCACGTAAGGGGCTGGGGTGGAGCTCTCCCCGCCCCACCCTTCACGTGAAGCAGCAGTGCTACCACATCGGAAAACAGGTGAGCCATAAAGCTAGCTCTCTTGGGCTGAGTTACAAGGTTCTGCCCCCAAACCACTCCCACGGAGGCTCACAAAACAGTTTCCTGTGGCTCTCAACCACGTAGGGGTCCAGAGATTGACTATGTGTGTCTGAACTAGGAGTCACCAACCCCGCCCAGAACAGGGGTGTGATCTGTTCCTGCCTATGTAGGATGGGGAGCCAGTACAGCCCCCTAACCTCCTCACCCCAAAGAGACCTCAGCGCATTTCACCTGGAGCCACCCAGCCACTGTCATCAGGGCTGGTGCCTGCACTCACTACTGGGGCCTTCATAGGCAAGCCAGGGGCTCCAGCTACCCTCCAAGAACAGGAAAGCTTAGGGTAGGGGGCTCTCCACTGCCCAGCCCACCTCTTGAGACAATAGAGAGAACTTCACAGTAAACAAAGATCAGATACATACTCATCTGCTTGTGCCGCGGCTGACAATTACCCTTAAGCGCCATCTACTGGCCTGTAGATCAAATACCACAGCCCAATGTAAAACCTGCCAACAGAAGTGCATAGGGTACAGAAGCAAAGCCAGAAGGCCCTACTCAACATACTCTGCAGCTATACCCTCCTAGAGATGGGGTGGGGGAGAAAGGGAAAGAAAAAAATTCTTTCCACATGAAAATAATTACAAAAATTAGAAGTGCTAGCCTCTCCAGATAAGAAGGAAACAGTGTAAGAATTCTAGCACCATGAAAAATCTGAATGTTGTGACACCACCAAAAGATTACACTAGCTCTCCAGCAATGGACCCTAACAAAAAAGGAAGCTCAGAAATGACAGAGAATTCAAAGCATGGATTGCAAGGCAGCTCAACGAGATCTAAGACAAGGCTGAAAATCAACGCAAGGAAACTACTAAAGCAATCCAGAAAATGAAGGAAGAGATAAGCATCTTTTTAAAACTTATCAGATCTTCAGAAATTGAAAAACTCATTTACAGTATTTCAAAATACTATTGAAATCTCTATCAATAGACTAGACCAAGCACAAGGAAGAATTTCAGAGATGAAGACCAATATTTCTAACTAACTCAGTCACACAAAAATAAAGAAGAAAGAATTGTTTAAAAATGAGTAAAATTTTTTAGAAACATAGGATTATGTTAAGCAACCAAATATACAAAAGATTGGAATTCCTGAGAGAAAAAGAAAAAGTAAACAACTGGAAAACTTATTTGAAGGAATAATTCAAAAAAGTTTTCCTAATCTTGCTACAGAGGCAGACATCCAAACACAAGAAACCTAGAGAACACCTGCAAGATACTATACAAGATAAATGTCACCAAGGCAGATAGTCACCAGAGTATCCAAAGTCAATACCAAAGAAAAAATGTTAAAGACACCTAGAGAAAAGTGTCGGATCACTTACAAGGGAACCCCATTCGGCTAACAATGGACTTCTCAGCAGAAACCTTATAGATGAGAAGAGACTGGGGACCTATTTTCAGTATTCTCAAAGAAAAGGAAGTCCAACCAGGAATTTGATGTCCTCCCAAACTAAGCTTGGTAAACAAAGAAGAAATAAAATATTTTCCAGGCAAGCAATTGTTAAGGGACTTTATTTTTTACCACTAGACTAGTGTTACGAGATATCCTAAGAGATGAAAGATATCTAAATGGATTTCCATATCCATTTAGATATGGAAATGAAAGAGTGATGCCTGCTACCACAAAAGCACACTTAAGTATTATACATAGTTCACAGACCTTATAAGCAACTACACAATCAGGACTACAAAGAAACCAGCTAACAACATCACAACAGGATTAAAAACCTCACATATCAATATTAACATTGAATGTAAATGGTCTAAATGTTCCATTTAAAAGGCACAGAGTGGCAAGTTGGACAAAGAGGAGCTAGAGAAAGAGATAAGGGTAAAAAGTTTATTCAAAGGGATAATAACAGAGAACATTCCAAACCCAGAGAAAGAAATCAATATCCAACTACAAGAAGGTTATAGAACACAAAGCAGATTTAACCTAAAGAAGACTACTTCAAGGCATGTAATAATCAAATTTCCAAAGTTCAAGGTTAAAGAAAAGCTCCCAAAAGCAGCAAAAGAAAAGAAACAAATAATATACAATGGAACCCCAATAAGTGTGGCAGCAGACATTTCAACCTTACAGGCCAGGAGAGAGGTGGCATGACATATTTAAAGTGCTGAAGGAAAAAAACACCTACCCTAGAATAGTATATCAGGTGAAAATATCCTTCAAACATGAAGGAGAAATAAGACTTTCCAAGACATACAAAAACAGGGATTTCATAAACGCCAGACCTGCCCTACAAGAAATGTGAAAGGCAATACTTCAATCAGAAATAAAAAGACATTAATGAATGAGAAAAAATAATCTGATGGTACAAATCTCATTGGCAATAGAAAGTACACAGAAAAACACAGAATAGTATAGCACTGTAACTGTGCCATGTAAACTACTCTTATCTTAAATAGAAAGATTAAATGATAAACAAAAAATAATAAAAACTGCAACTTTTCAAGACATAGACAGTACAATAAGATGAATAAAAACAACAAAAAGTTAATTTTTTTGAGACAGGGTCTTGCTCTTTCACCCAGGTTGGAGTGCAGTGGTGTGATCTTGGCTCACTGAAACCTCTGCTTCTCAGGCTCAAGTGATCCTCCCACCTCAGCCTCCTGACTAGCTGGGACTACAGGCATGCACCACCATGCCTGGGTGGTTTCTCTGTTTTTCGTAGAGAAGGGGTTTTGCCATGTTGCCCAGGCTGGTCTCAAACTCCTGGGCTCAAGCAATCTGCCCATCTAGACCTCTGAAAGTGCTGGAATTATAAGCATGAGCCACTGCACCTGGCCAAAAGTTTTGTCTTGTATCTATTTTGTCTGATACAAGTATAGCTACTCCTGCTCTTTTTTGGTTTCCATTAGCATAGGATATCTTTTTCCATCCCTTTATTTTCGGCCTATGTGTATCTGTATGGGTGAAACATGTTGCTTGTAGGCAACAGATCATTGAGTCTTGCTTTTTATTTATTTATTTGTTTATTTTAAATTTATTTTATTATACTTTAAGTTCTGGGATACATGTGCAGAACGTGCAGTTTTGTTACATAGGTATACATGTGCCATGGTGGTTTGCTGCACACATCAACCCATCACCTATATTAGATATTTCTACTAATGCTATCCCTCGCCTATCCCCCCACCCCCTGACAGGCCCTGGTGTGTGATGTTCCCCTCCCTGTGTCCATGTATTTTCATTGTTCAGCTTCCACTATGAGTGAGAATGTGTGGTGTGCGGTTTTCTGTTCTTGTGTTAGTTTGCTGAGAATGATGGTTTCCAGCTTCATCCATGTCCCTACAAAGGACATGAGCTCATCCTTTTTAATGGCTGCATCGTGTTCCATGGTGTATATGTGCCACATTTTCCTTATCCAGTCTATCATTGGTGGGCATTTGGGTTGGTTCCAGGTCTTTGCTATTGTGAATAATGCTGCAATAAACATATGTGTGCGTGTGTCTTTATAGTAGAATGATTTATAATCCTGTGGGTATATACCCAGTAATGGGATTGCTGGGTCAAATGGTATTTCTGGTTCTAGATCCTTGAGGAATCGCCACACTGTCTTCCACAATGGTTGAACTAATTTATGCTCCCACCAACAGTGTAAAAGCACCCCTATTTCTCCACATCCTCTCCAGCATCTGTTGTTTCCTGGCTTTTTAATGATCGCCATTCTAACTGGCATGAGATAGTATCTCATTGTGGTTTTGATTTGCATTTCTCTAATGACCAGTGATGAGCTTTTTTTCATATGTTTGTTGGCCGCATAAATGTCTTCTTTTGAGAAGTGTCTGTTCATATCCTTCGCCAATTTTTGATGGGGATTTTTTTTCTTGTACATTTGTTTCAGTTCCTTGTAGAGTCTGGATATTAGCCCTTTGTCAGATGGATAGATTGCAAAAATTTTCTCCCATTCTGTAGGTTGCCTGTTACTCTGATAATAGTTTCTTTTGCTGCACAGAAGCTCTTTAGATTAATTAGATCTCATTTGTCAATTTTTGCTTTTGTTGCCATTGCTTCTGGTGTTTTTGTCATGAAGTCTTTGCCCATGCCTGTGTCCTGAATGGTATTGCCTAGGTTTTCTTCTAGGGTTTTTATGGTTTTACGTTTTACATTTAAGTCTTGAATCCATCTTCAGTTAATTTTTGCATAAGATGTAAGGAAGGAGTCCAGATTCAGGTTTCTGCATATGGCTAGCCAGTTTTCCCAACACCATTTATTAAAGAGGGAATCCTTTCCCCATTTTTTGTTTTTGTCAGGTTGGTCAAAGATCAGATGGAAGTAGATGTGTAACATTATTTCTGAGGCCTCTGTTCTGTTTCATTTGTCCATATATCTGTTTTGTCATCAGTACCATGCTGTTTCCATTACTGTACCTTTATAGCATAGTTTGAAGTCAGGTAGTGTGATGCCTCCAGCTTTGTTCTTTTTGCTTAGGATTGTCTTAGCTATATGGGCTCTCTTTTGGTTCAATATGAAATTTAAAGTAGTTTTTTCTAATTCTATGAAGAAGGTCAATGGTAGCTTGATGGGGATAGCATTGAATCTATAAATTACTTTGGGCAGTGTGGCTATTTTTATGATATTGAATCTTCCTATCCATGAGCATGAAATGTTTTTCCATTTGTTTGTGTCCTCTCTTATTTCCTTGAGCAGTGGTTTGTAGTTCTCATTGAAGAGGTCCTTCTCATCCCTTGTAAGTTGTGTTCTTAGGTATTTTATTCTCGTTGTAGCGATTGTGAATGGGAGTTCACTCATGATTTGGCTCTCTGTTTGTCTATTATTGGTGTATAGGAATGTTTGTGATCTTTGCACATTGATTTTGTATCCTCAGACTTTGCTGAAATTGCTTATCAGCTTAAGGAGATTTGGGGTTGAGACTGGGGTTTTCTAAATATACAATCACGTCATCTGCAAACAGAGAGAGTTTGACTTCCTCTCTTCGTATTTGAATACGCTTTCTTTCTTTCTCTTGCCTGATTGTCCTGGCCAGACTTCCAATACTATGTTGAATAGGAGTGGTGAGAGAGGGCATCTTTTTCTTGTGCTGGTTTTCAAAGGGAATGCTTCCAGCTTTTGCCCATTCAGTATGATATTGGCTGTGAGTTTGTCATAAATAGCTCTTATTATTTTGAGATATGTTTCATCAGTCCTAGTTTACTGAGAGTTTTTAGCATGAAGGGGTGTTGAATTTTTTTGAAGGCCTTTTCTGCATTTATTGAGATAATCATGTGTTTTTTGTCATTGGTTCTGTTTATGTGATGGATTACGATTATTGATTTGTGTGTATTGAACTAGCCTTGCATCTGAGGGATGAAGCTGACAAGATTGTGGTGGATAAGCTTTTTGATGTGCTGCTGGATTCTGTTTACCAGTATTTTATTGAGGATTTTAGCATCGATGTTCATCTGAGATATTGTTCTGAAATTTTCTTTTTTTGTTGTGTCTCTGTCAGGTTTTGGTATCAGGATGATGCTGACCTCATAAAATGAATTAGGGAGGATTCACTCTTTTTCTATTGTTTGGAATAGTTTTAGAAGAAGTGGTACCGGCTCCTCTTTGTACCTCTGGTAGAATTCAGCTGTGAATCTGTCTGGTTCTGGGCTTTTAGTGGTTGGTAGGCTATTAATTACTGCCTCAATTTCAGAACTTGTTATTGGTCTATTCAGGGATTCAACTTCTTCCTGGTTTAGTCTTCAGAGGGTATATGTGTCCAGGAATTTACCCATTTCTTCTAGATTTTCTAGTTTATTTGTGTAGAGGTGTTTATAGTATTCTCTGATGGTAGTTTGCATTTCTGTGGGATCAGTGGTGGTATCCCCTTTATCATTTTTTATTGTGTCTATTTGATTCTTCTCTCTTCTTTATTAGTCTGGCTAGCCATCTATCTATTTTGTTAATCTTTTCAAAAAACCAGCTCCTGGATTTGTAATGCCAAAAGTTCTTGCCTTAACCCGCCAAAGATTTGGTGTGGCGGCAGCTTGAGGTGAGAGAGAGACATGGATTTGACTGAGAGGAAAAAAAGCTATAGGCTTTATTAAGCAGAGTGACAGTACAAAGCTTCCACAGCATGGAAGGAGTCCCGAGCGGGTAGCCAGTGTTAGATTTTTCAATCACCTCTTAGACTCTTTAAGGTGAGAAATACATGCAGCGGGAAGATGTTACCAGAGCGAGAAATAAAGACAATTAACATGTCTTAGATCTTGAGGAAAACCGGAATTGTAACTTAAGTTTTATCTACTTTATAACCTTGCAGCAGCATGGCAAAGGAGACAGGATCTCACAGGATTTTACAAATTGTGTTTACAAGGAATTGGAATTGGGAGCATAGCTAAGGTCTGCTGGTCACAGAAAAATGGGCTTGTAACATTCCTTTTAGTTTCAGGGGAGGGAGAAGGGAGAGAGGGAGAGAGGACACAGGGAAGCTTACAGCAAAATTTTTGCTGTTTATAGCTTTCTTGGGGAAAAAACCACGTGCAAATTCTGATGTTAGGAATATTTTAGGCATATATCTTCAATATTATTCATCCAGGACCAAAGTAAGTCCTGATGCAGGAAATGAGTGAGTTTCATAGCTTTCTGAGCCCCTACTCGACCCAGGAAGCCCAGTGGGCACCTCCTCTCAGTCCCCCCTCTAGACAGGACACCCCAATTGCTGTTGGGAACTGGGCGGTGGTGGTTCTGGCTACTTCCTGCTGATTAGGGGCGAAGAAGTGGCCCTGCAGTTGTGGTGTCCTCCAGAGGGGAACTTTTTAGGCTAGTGAGGGACCAGTGGGTCAATCCAGGGTCCTCGGTAGAAGCCGTGAGTTGAGCTCATTTGAGGTTCCATTTATAAGACCATTTGTAGCTTGATGGCCTCGATTCTGGAGGAAACAAATTTGACAAGGAGGTTAAAAATGCAAGGCCCAAAAGCGAGTAATAGTAGGATGGCTGTTGCAGGGCCTAGAAAGGGGAGGAGCCAAGGTATCCATTGGTTAAACATATTCCAGGGCCCTGAGTGTTCAAGCTCCTTTTTTCTACTTTCTATTCATTTTCTTAGTTCTTTGACTTTTTAGGAATGATTCCTGACTGGTTGATGAAATAGCAACATTTTTCTCCTAAGAAGAGGCAGGTTTCTCCTCTTTCAGCTGTTAATAAGTCTAGGGCTCTCTGGTTTTGAAGGACTACTGCAGCTAGAGAATTAAGCTGGCTTTGTAGGGTCACTAGGGAGTTGGCAACTCGTTCCATGTCATCATTTAATTCTCGTAATAATTTATAATAGAACTGGGTGGAGGAGGTTATGCCTCCAATTTCAGTCCCAAGCCCACCCAGTAGTCCGGCTCCTACAATAAGGGCTCACGTGTGGCGAGATTGGGGTATAAGGAGACTTTGTAACTCTTTTTTTTAAAATTAATTAATTATTATTATTATACTTTAAGATTTAGGGTACATGTGCACAATGTGCAGGTTTGTTACATATGTATCCATGTGCCATGTTGGTGTGCTGCACCCATTAACTCGTCATTTAACATTAGGTGTATCTCCTAATGCTATCCCTCCCCCCTCCCCCGACCCCACAACAGTCCCTGGAGTGTGATGTTCCCCTTCCTGTGTCCATGTGTTCTCATTGTTCAATTCCCACCTATGAGTGAGAACATGCGGTGTTTGGTTTTTTGTCCTTGTGATAGTTTACTGAGAATGATGGTTTCCAGTTTCATCCATGTCCCTACAAAGGACATGAACTCATCATTTTTTATGGCTGCATAGTATTCCATGGTATATATGTGCCACATTTTCTTAATCCAGTCTGTTGTTGTTGGACATTTGGGTTGGTTCCAAGTCTTTGCTATTGTGAATAGTGCTGCAATAAACATATATGTGCATGTGTCTTTATAGCAGCATGATTTATAGTCCTTTGGGTATATACCCAGTAATGGGATGGCTGGATCAACTGGTATTTCTAGTTCTAGATCCCTGAGGAATCACCACACTGACTTCCACAATGGTTGAACTAGTTTACAGTCCCACCAACAGTGTAAAAGTGTTTCTACTTCTCCACATCCTCTCCAGCACCTGTTGTTTCCTGACTTTTTAATGATGGCCATTCTAACTGGTGTGAGATGGTATCTCATTGTGGTTTTGATTTGCATTTCTCTGATGGCCAGTGATGATGAGCATTTTTTCATGTGTTTTTTGGCTGATGGGGTTGTTTGTTTTTTTCTTGTAAATTTGTTTGAGTTCATTGTAGAAAAACCAAACACTGCATGTTCTCACTCATAGGTGGGAATTGAACAATGAGAACTCATGGACACAGGAAGGGGAACATCACACTCCAGGGACTGTTGTGGGGTGGGGGGAGGGGGGAGGGACAGCATTAGGAGATATACCTAATGCACAATGACGAGTTAATGGGTGCAGCAAAACAACATGGCACATGGATACATATGTAACAAACCTGCACATTGTGCACATGTACCCTAAAACCTAAAGTATAAAAAAAAAAAAAAAAGAACAGGGCTACGAAAACAGTTTCCAGTGCCTAGTAAACAAGTATAGCTGGAAGACAAAGACAGATTTTGAGAGGTACTTATTCACCTTTAATTCCAGGGGTTCCATAAGGAAAACAGATTTTTTCCCAAAACGGGATATGTGGCACCTTTTCTGTTTTCCCAAGGAGTTCCAGGCCACCAGAAGTCATTTTAGGATTTTTCATATATGCACCAAGAGTGGCAAGACAGAGTGGAGAAAAGTAATTCAGTTGACGGGAAAAAAAACCTTTTCCAGGAAAACAAGATTTATGAAGAGAAAAACATAAAGGCCTTTTGAATATACTCACAGCTTGAATATTCATTTTAATTAAATCGAGTGCTCTTTTTCATCAGGTGTGAGGGTGGAGGTTAGAATTATATAAATATGCCATGTTAAATTAAAGGATTGGGTTATGTGCAGGAATTCCCTGCGCTAATGAGGGGGATTTTCAGAGAAAGATCCCAGGCACTGTTTGATCTGAGACAAATCAGACGTGGAGAAAGGGCATGAACGGGAGCAATGCCTTCAACCCTAGCCACTTCCTGGAGAGGGAGAATGGCAGAGGTTGTTTGACTGGTTGGAGCAGTTTTTGAATGGGTAACAGTTGGAGAAGGAGGAGGAGCAGGGTTTGGGACTGAAGGCTTGTGGGCAGGAGGTGTCACTGAAGTGGAGGGTTCAGATAGGTTTAGAAGCAGATGCAGGGGGATGAGAATATGGAAGGGGTTCATCTGCAAGGTCAAAGGGGTTTTGGAGGAAGGGGTTTCGGAGGAAGGAGTCTCAGAGGAAGGAGAGACCTGGGTAAGGTTTTCATTAAGAAGGAGGATTTCATGAGAGGTGCAAGTTTGACACAGGGAGGGTTGGGATCTAAAGTAAAAGCGAGCCTGAATATAGAGAACCTCTTGCCATTTGCTGTTTCTGGTTATAAAGTTGTCAAGGTCCCTGAGAATTTGAAAGTCAAAGGTGCCATTTTCAGGTTACGAGCTGTCATTATCTAATTTGTATTGGGGCCAGGCCATGTTGCAATAAAAAAGCATACGCTTTGGCTTTATGCTTCCTTTAAGCCAAGCTTGGCAACATTGTGAAGGAGACAGCCCAATGGAGAGGACTTAGGAAAGTGGGATTGTTTGGCACCCATGTGGACTGGTAAGAGGAAGCTGAGGGTGACTGTTTTTGTTCTAGGCATCCCCAGATAAAAGACAGAAACCTGGAATCCTCTTTATAAAGAGGATGATAAGCTGAGAAGAAACTGGGCATCTTCAAGATTTCTTCTAGCTTAGTCCCACTGGTCCTCCGAGGACCGGGACAGCTGACCTGACTTTCCCAGGTACTGTGAGAAAGCCAGGAGAGGGCATATCTTACCAGTCAGCTGGATTAGTGTCCGATGTTGGATGTTCTGATTGGAATTGGCAAAGGGTCCCTTGGACTAGAGCTGCACAAGGAAGAGAGGGAGAGAGAGACAGAGAGAGAGAGAGAAGAGGATGAGGGAGGAGGGAAGAGAGCAAAATACCCATTGTGGGCAGCCAGAGGTGGATTCCTAAGACCTGAGGGCTTTGAGGGTTCGCTGGAGATTAGCCCCAGCCTGAGCCTCGCAGTCCCCTTCAGGTTAGTTGTCCTCCTCAGACAAATTGCTAGAAAAGTGAAGTGAGAGACAAGACAAGATGGGTGGCCAGAGACTCTCAGGATCCAGCAGGATGAGCAGCTGCTGTCCACTGCTTTTTGGGTTGCAGGAGAGCCTCTACCCCCAACACCCATCCCGAGTTTTGGCACCAAATGTAAGAGTTAAAGAAAGAGGAAAGAAACATGAAAAGTGACTCACCAGTCAAAGACAGGTTTATTTTGGAGAATAAACCTGAGAGGGGCTTCTGGCTGATTTTGGTCAGGAGCATGCTGTCTTACAGATTAAGAGTATTTGTTGGTTTTAGGGTGAGAGAGCTTCTCATAGGTTTGGAATGTTTCTTGGTGGGGGAGAAGTTTATTGTGGGTTTGGAATGTCTCTGGTAGGAGGGGAGATTGTCTTGGGGCTGACATCTCTCTGGGGAGGGGTTTATCTTATGGTTGAAATGTTTCTGGTCAGAGATGTCATTTATGGTTTATGGTCATGCTGACCTTAGCCATTAGGCTGATGCCCTGTGGATTTAGGCAGTTTTTACACTTGATCTTAGCCAAAAGGCCGAGAAGCGATGGCAGTTTTTGATTAAGGGGAACTTTAGAATGGTGGTGCTTGTCCAAGATGGTGATGCTCCTGCTCTGTCAAAGTCCCTAGGCTGCACACAGCACAGGGATCCTGTGTCCAGCCCAGGAAACTACTTTTTCCTCCTGGGCCTCCAGGGCTGTGATGGGAAGGGCTGCTGTGAGGGTCTCTGACATGGCCTAAAGACATTTTCCCCATGGTCCTGGGGATTAACAGTAGGCTCCTCACTGCTTATGCAAATTTCTGCAGCTGGCTTGAATTTCTCCCCAGAAAATGGGGTTTTCTTTTCTATTGCATAGTCAGGTTGCAAATTTTCCAAACTTTTATGCTCTGCTTCCCTTATAAAACTGAATGCCTTTAACAGAGTGCAAGTCACCTCTTGAATGCTTTGCTGCTTAGAAATTTCTTCCACCAGATACCCTAAATCATCTTTCTCAAGTTCAAAGTTTTACGAATTTCTAGGGCAGGGGCAAAATGCCACCAGCCTCTTTGCTAAAACATAACAAGAGCCACCTTTACCCCAGTTCCCAACAAGCTCCTCATCTCCATCTGAGACCACCTCAGCCTAGACCTTATTGTCCATATCACTATCAGCATTTTGGTCAAAGCCATTCAACAAGTCTCTAGGAAGTTCCAAACTTTCCCACGTTTTCCTATCTTCCTCTGAGCCTTCCAAACTATTCCAACCTCTGCCTGTTACCCAGTTCCAAAATCACTTTCACATTTTCTGGTATCTTTTCAGCAATACCCCTCTACTGGTAACAATTTACTATATTAGTCTGTTTTCATGCTGCTGATAAAGACATACCCAAGACTGAGAAGAAAAAGAGGTTTACTGGGACAGTTCCACATGGCTGGGGAAATCTCAGAATCATGGCAGGAAGTGAAAGGCACTTCTTACATGGTGGCAGCAAGAGAAAATGAGGAAGAAGCAAATGAGGAAACCTCTGATAATCCCATCAGATCTCTTGAGACTTATTCACTATCATGAGAATAGCACAGGAAAAGATGGCCCCCATGATTAAACTACCTCTCCCTGGGTCCCTCTCATAACATGTGGGAATTCTGGGAGATACAATTCAAGTTGAGATTTGGATGGGGACACAGCCAAACCATATCAATGACTGTACTAATTTACATTTCCTCCAACAGTGTACAAGAGTTTTCTTTTTTCATCATCCTCTCCAACACTTGTTATCATTCATCTTTTTTGTAATAGTCAATCTAACAGCGTGAGGTGATATATTATTGTGCTTTTATTTACATTTCCCTGATTAGTGATGCTGAGCATTTTTCCAAATATCTATTGGCCATTTGTGTGTATTTTGAGAAATGCGTACTCACATTGTTTGCCCAGTTTTTAATCAAGTTATTTGTTTCTTTCTATTGAGTAGTTTGAATTCCTTGTATATTTTGGATATTAGCCCATTTTATGCTGTATAATTTGCAAATATGTTCTCCCAATCTGTGGACTGTATCGTCACTCTGTTAATTATTTCCTTTGCTGTGCAGTAGTTTTTTTTGCTTGATGCAATACGATTTGTCTATTATTGTGTTCATTGCCTGTACTTTCAGGACCTATCAAAGAAATCACTGCCCAGAGCAAGCTCACATTTTTTATGGTGAGGAGGAAAAGTCTATATTCTGAAAAGATGGCAGATGTTTTATTTAACCAGAAATTAACTCCCTTCAAGGACCCTTTTTTAGATTCTTCCTGAGGATCCTTGAAGGGAGTCCATTTCTGGGAAATTAACTCAGGAAATGGGAGTTTCAAGGACTGTGATTCTTCAGGCATGAGTATAGTCTAGAGGAAGATGTGACAAATCACATAATTGGGCTTCAGGCGGTGATGGCCCAGGAAGGCCTAACTGGACTCCTAAGGACTCAGCAGAACTGAAGGCATTTGAGAGCACTCACTCCTTCTGTCAGACTCTCTCCAAAGTTAAATCAAGGAGAAATATTGTTTTTCCCATGATGCTGATGCAGCCTGACCACTGTGAGGACTGTGGGACTTTACAAGGATGGTGTTAAAAGTAGAGATAAACAGCAATATTTCACAATCATGCAAAGGAAAGAAAAGGGCGCTGTAAAAATATATTAACTAACCAGCCAAGGAAAGGGAAAAGGGAGAAAAACAAGAAAATTCAGTGTTGCAAAAGTGATAATTTGCAGCTGACAATGTTTGCTCTGATTCTGTTTTTCTACCCTGCCCCTGCCTCTGCCTCTCTTGGCCTCTCCAAGACCTGACACAATGCCCACCTCGCCCATCCCATCCTTCATATCCACGCTCAATCACAGTGTGAATGTCAAGACTCAGAAGCACCTGCCCTAGGGTTTCACATGGCAGCTTTTTGCTCACTGAGGCCTCCCTGACTTCCCAGTCTAATGTACCAACTCCTCTTACCAGACAGACAAACCAGACAGACACACATTCGCAGATACTAAGAGCCTTTCGTTGTACTGCCTTGCTTTACGACCCTATTATCCCTTTTCATGCTCTGCCATTCCGTGTACTCATGTTTGTTCACATATTCCAGAACTTTCCTGTCGTGTCTGCCTCTGGACTCCTAGCACTTAGATCTACTAGTTTCACACATAGGCTGGGGTAGGAGCTACTTCTCTCTTCTTAGATGGAAAGCCTTCCAATCAGTTATCACCCTTTAGAATACACAGTTATGTCTCACCCTGGAGGCTGGAAAGAGTGGAAGATTCTGTGCAACAGTTGTTTCAGCTGCCCTTGGAGGGGTCTGAAATGTGACCTGCATCTTTGCCAACATCTGTTATTTTTTGACTTTTTAGTAATAACCATTCTGACTCATGTAAGATGATATCTCACTGTGGTTTTAATTTGCATTTATCTGATAATTAGTGATGTTGAGAAATTTTTTATATGCTTGTTGGTCATTTGTATGTCTTCTTCAAAAAAGGGTCTATTCAAATCCTTTGCCCACTTTTGTCGTTGTTGTTGTTATTGTTGTTGAAGTTTGAGTTTCTCACAAATTCTGGATGCCAGTCCCCTGTTGAATGGTTGAATGGATAGTTTGCAAATATTTTCTCCCATTCTGCAGGTTGTCTGTTCACTCTGTTGATTTTTTTTTCAGAAGTTTTTTAGTTTAAGTCCCATTTGTCTATTTTTGTTTTTGTTGCTTGTGCTTTTGAGGCCTTAGTCATAAATTCGTTGCCTAGATCAATGTCCACAAGAGTTTTACCTGAATTTTTATAGTTTCAGGTCTTATAATTGAGTCTTTAATCCATCTTGTATATCGTGAGAGATAGGAGTCCAGTTGCATTCTTCTGGATGTGGCAATCCAATTTCCCCATCATCATTTATTGAAAAGGGTATCCTTTCCCCAGTGTTTTTTTTTTTTTTTTTTGTCAACTTTGCCAAAGATCAGTTGGCTGTACATGTGTGGCTTTATTTCTGAGTTCTCTGTTCCATTAATCTATATGTCTGTTTTTATACCAGTACCATGGTGTTTTGCTTACCATAGCCTTGTAGTATAGTTTGAGGTCAGGTAATGTGTTGCTTCCGAGTTTGTTCTTTTTGCTTAGGATTGCTTTAGCCATTTGGGCTCTTTTTTGGTTCCATGTGAATTTTAAGATTTTTTTTTCCAACTCTGTGAAAAACAGCATTGGTATTTTGATAGATATTGCATTGAATCTGTAGATTGCTTTGTGCAGTATCATTGTGTTAATGACATTAATTCTTCTGATCCATGAGAATAAGATGTTTTTCCATTTGTTTGTGTCATCTACAACTTCTTTCATCAGTGTTTTCTAGTTTTCCTTGTAAAGATCTTTTATCTCCCTGGTTAAATATATTCCTGGGCATTTTATTTTATTTTACTTTATTTTTTGTAGCTATTATAAATGGGATTGCCTTCTTGATTTGGTTCTCTGCTTGATCATTATTAATGCATAGAAATGCTAATGACTTTTGTACATTGATTTCTTATTGTGAAACTGTACTGAATTCATTTATCAGATCTAGAGCTTTTTGGAGAAGTCTTTAGCAATTTCTAGATATAAGGTTATATTGTCAGTGAACAGAGATAATTTGACTTCCTCTTTTCCAACTTGCATATCTTTTATTTCTTTCTCTTGCCTGATTGCCCTATGAGTTCAGTACTATGTTGAATAGGAGTGGTGAGAATGGACATCCTGTCTTGTTCCAGTTCTTAGAGGGAATGCTTGCAACTTTTTCCTGTTTAGTATGATGCTGGCTATGGGTTTGTTGTATATGGCCTTTATTATTTTAAGGTAGTTCTTCTTAAGTTTGTTGAGGATTTTTATCATGAAAGGATGCTGACTTTTATCAAATGCTTTTTCTGCACCTATTGAGATGATTCATGAAGAATTTTTGTATCACTGCCTGGCAGATGTTTTTCATTCTGTTAAAATTTTTAGTAACCAAGTCATGCTTTCCCAGTTAACAAAGAAGCAAAATTAAATACTAAACTGCAATGTATTGAGAATATGTAACATTACTTTTACCAATGAAACCAGAAAGAATCCCTCTCTAAGTTATTTAGGAAAATGAAATGGATAACAAATAAGTACTAATATTTATTTGCTATCATCGCAGTCAAATTGCTTACCTAACAAATTTACTCAAAAGCAAATTTCCACAAATGCCGAGAATGTTGCCACAGTAAAGCACATTCTTAATCTTTTCCATGATCTTCGTAGTCACAACTACATCAGGTAAGCCACAAATTCTTCATTTGTCTTGAAGCAAGTCTTTAAAGGCAATTCATGCTGTTTATTTATGAGTAGATTTATACCTCAGATCCCAACTGGCCACATAAGAATTTTCTAAACCCAAACAAGGCTATCACAAGGAACATTAGCATAGCTTCATGTTTTAGGTGGCTGTAAGCTGATAAGACTCAAGATAAATTCTTTGCAAGCCTGAACCGCTGAGGAGCTGTGTGTTTCTCTCAGATCCCAGAGTGAAGACCATAATCAAGACACGTACACTTCCATGTTTCATTCATGTTCACTAGCTTTACTAGCGTGCATGGGATGGCCCCTCCACCCTGCATCATTCCATACTCTGGACCCAGGTCCACAGCCCCACTGCTAAAAAAAAAATAAACAACAACAACAACAACAGCAAAACAATGCTTTTTTAGAAACAAAGCATATTTATTTATTTATAATAATAGCTGTATTGAGATACAATTTACATACTATTAAGTTCACTCTTCTAAAGTATACAACTCTGGGATTTTTAGTATTTTCATAGAGTCGTGCATCCATCTTCACTATCTAATTCCAGAACATGTTCATCACCCCAACAAGAAACCCCCATACCCAGAGCAGTCACTCCTCAATCTCCCCTTCCCTGTCTTCAGTCCCTGGCAACCACTAATCTACTTTCTGTTCCTATCGATTTGCCTTTTCTGGATGTTTTATGTAAATAAATACATACAATATGTGTCTGGCCTCTTTCACTTACTTAGCATAATGTTTTCACAGTTTATCTGTTGTAGCACGTATCAGTACTTCATCTTTTTGTATGGGTGAATTTCATTGTGTACCACATTATGCTCATCTATTTATCAGTTGATTGATGTTTGGATTGTTTCCACTTCAGACTATTATGAATAATGCTGCTATGAACTTTTGTGTACAAATTTTTCTGAGGACATATGGTTTTGCTTTCCTTGCTGAGTCATATAACTTTTTGAAGCACTGCCAGACTGGTTCTTTGTTTCGTTTTGTTTTCTTAGAGACAGGGTCTCTATCACCCAAGTTGGAGTGCAATGGTGCAATCATATCTCACTGCAGCCTCCAACTCCGTAAGATCTTCCTACCTCAACCTCCTGAGTAGCTAGGACTTCAGGTGTGCACAGCCACATCCAGATAATTTTTTATTTTTATTTTTTATGGAGACAAGGTCTTTCTATGTTGCCCACGCTGGTCTTAAATTCCTGGCTTCAAGCAATCTTTCCACCTCAGCCTTCCAAAGTGTTGGGATTACGCACGTGAGTCACTGCACCTGGCTATCTTTTCACTTTCTTAATGATGTCCCTTGAAACACACAAAAAATTTTAATTTTAATGCAGTAAAGTTCATCTTTTTTCCCTCCTTGTGCTTTTCCTGTCATATCTAAAAAATCATTGCCTCATCCAAGCTAACAAAGATTTGCTCCTGTGTTTTATTCTAAGAGCTTTACAGTTTTAGCTCTTGCAGGTAAGCCTATGAGTCATTTTGAGTTATTTTCTTGTGTACAATATGAGGTATACGTCTAACTTGATTCTTTTGCCTGTGGATATCCAGTTGTCTTAGCACTATTTGTTGATAAGACTAGTCTTTTTCCCATGAAATTAACCTGATGCTGTTGTCAACAATCAGTTGATCATAAATGTATTTATGTCTGGACTTTCAGTTCTATTCCATTGATTTATATGTCTACCCTCATGCAATACCACACTGCTTTAAATTTTTGAATAAAGAAGAGTGAATCCTCTAAATTTCTTCTCTTTCAAGATTATTTTGACTATTATAGATCCTCTGATTTCCATATGAATTTTAGGATCATGTTATCAATTTCTGCAAAAAGAGAAGCTGGAATTTTGATAGAGATTACATTGAATCTATAGATCCATTTGGAGAGTATTGCCATCATAACAAAATTAAGCCTTCCAATTTATGAACATGGAATATTTTTCCATTTGCTTAATTCCTTTAAATGATATCTCATAGTTTTCAATGGACAATTTTTTTTTTGAGACAGGGTCTCACTCTGTTGCCCAGACTGGAGTGTAGTGATGTGATCATGGCTCACCACAGCCTCAACCTCCTAGGGTCAAGCGATCCTCCCATCTCAGCCTCCCAAGTAGCTGGTACCACAGACATGCACCACCATGCCTGGCTAATTTTTTTGTATTTTCTGCAGAGATGAAATTTTGTAATATTTCCCAAGCTGATTTCCAGTTCCTGGGCTCAAACCACAATCCACCCATCTCAGCCTCCCAAAGTTCTGGGAACACAGGGATGAGTCACCACGCACGGCTGATGGAAGAATCTTAAATTTCTCTTATTCCTAAGTATTTTATTATCTTTGATGCTTTCATAAATGGAATTGTTTTCTAAATTTTATTTTCAAATTTTGTATTGCTATTACACAGAAATACAACTGATTTTTGTAACCAGATCTTGCATCTTGCACCTTACTGAACTCATGTATTCATTATAAGTTTCCAACTGGATACCTTAGTTTTTATATCATATCATATGCAAATAGAGATAGTTTTACTTCTTTTATTTCACTCTAGGTGTCTTTTATTTTCTTTTCTTGCCAAATTATCCTGGCTAGAACTTCCAGTACAATGTTGAATGGAAGTGATGAGAGCAGAAATTATAGTCTTGTTCTTGATCTCACAGGGAAAGTATTCAGTTTTTCACCATTAAGTTTGGTGTGGTTGTGGAGTTTTAGTAGATGGCCTTTATCGGGTTGAGGAGATGTTCTTCTATTCCTGGTTGTTTAGTGTTTTTTATCATGAAAGGACATTGTATTTTCTCAAGTTTTTTTCTGTGTATATTGATGTGATCAAGTGGTTTTTGTCTTTTGTTCTATTAATATGATGTATTACATTGATTTTGTTTTTCAAGCCAACCTTACATTCCTGGGATAAATCTCAATTGGTCGTGACTTATACTCCTTTTTATATGTTGCTGTCTTTGGTTTGATAGTATTTTGTTCAGGATTTTTGCATCTATATTCACAAGATATATTGGTCTGTAATTTTATTTTCTTGTGATATCTTTGTCTGTCTTTAGTATCAGAGTAATATTGGCTACATAGAATGAGTTAGAAAGTATTCCATTTTCTTCTGTTTTTAAGAACAGTTTATGAAAAATTGGTGTCAATTCTTTTTTAAGTTCTGATGAAATTCACCAAGGAAGCCATCTGTGCTTTTCTTTGTAGGAAGTTTGTTGGGCCTTTTCCCCTAATTATTAATAATTCAATCTATCTACTTGTTATAGGTCTATTCAGATTTTTATTTCTTCTTGAGTGAGTTTCAATAGTTTGTATCTTCCTAGGAATTTGTCGGTTTCATCTATATTATCTGATTTTTTTGCAACACAAGTGTTCATAATATTTCCTCATATTGTTTTTTATTTCCATAATGTCATTCATGATGTCCCCTCTTTTATTCCTGATTTTAGTAATTTGAGTGTCATCTCTTTTCTTGGTCAGTCTAGCTAAAAGTCTGTCAATTTCCTTGATCTTTTCAAAGAAACAACTTTCAGTTTCATTAATTTTCTCTATTCCTGTTCTCAGTTTCACTTATTTCTGCACTGGTCTCTTATTTCTTCCTTCTGCTTGCTCTAGGTTTAGTGTGCCTTATTTTCCTAGTTTCTTAAGGTGGATGGTTAGGTTATTGATTTGAGACCTTCTTTTTAAATAAAGACATTTACAGCTACAAATTTCCCTATAAGCATTGCTTTAGCTGCATCCCATTAATGTTAGTACATTGTGTTTTAGTTTTTATTCATCTCAAAGAATTTTCTAGTTTCCTTTGTAACTTCTTCTTTGATCCTTGGTTATTGTAGTAGGTCACTTGAGCTGTCATCAAATACCACAGGCTGGCTGGCTTAAACAATAGACATTTATTTTCTCACAGCTAGGGAGGCAAGAAGTCTATGATCAAGATGCTGACAAATTTGGTTTCTGGTGAGGGCTGTCCTCCTGGCTAGTAGATGGTCACCTTCTCACTGTTTCCTCACATGGCCTTTTCTCTGTGCACTTTGGGGTTGGGGGTGCGGAATCTCTGATCTCTGATGTCTTTTCCTATTCTTATAAAAGCCCCAGTTTTATCAGATTAGGGGCCCACTCTTAGGACCTCATTTAACCTTAATTACTTCCCTAAAACCTTCAACATGTGAATTTTGGGGGAACACAATTCAGTCCACAAGTTGTCTCTTATTGTATTCCCATATTCATTAACTCCCTCATTCTTTCATGTTGAATAAAGATTCCCATAGAATGGGTTGAAACAACTGTTGTACAAGATCTTCCACTCTCTCCAGCCTCCAGGGTGAAAACACAGCTTTATATTCTGAAGGCTGATAACTGATTGGAAGGCCTCCCATCTAAGAAGAAAGAGGCAGCTCCTGCCCTTGCCTGTGTGTGAAACTAGCAGGTCTAAGTTGTTGGGAGTCCAGAGGCAGACACGACATAAAAGTCCTGGAATACGTGAACAAATACAAGTACAAGGAATAATAGATAAAAAAAAAGATTGTAAAGCAAGGCAGTACAACAGAAGGGCTCTCAGTATCTATGAGTGTCTCTGTCTAGTCTGTCTGCTTGGTAAGAGGGGTTGGTAAATTAGACTGGGAAGTCAGGGAGGTCCCACTGAGGAAAGAGCTGCCATGTGAAACCTGAGGGCAGGTACTTCTCAGTCTTAATATCCCCCACCATGAGGAAGCAGAAATGCCTGAGTCTCTGGGGTAGGGTGGGTATGAAGGACAGAGAGGGGCAGTGTGTCAGGCGTTGGAGAGGCCAAGAGAGGCAGAGGCAGGGAAAGGGTAGACAAACAGAATCAAAGTAAACACTGTCAGTTACAAGTTGCCATTTTTGCAACACTGGATTGAATTTTCATGTTATTATTTTATACTTCTCTTTTTTCCTTTCCTTGGCAGGATTAGTCTATATGTTGTCAAAACACATTTTTCCCTTTGTATTATTGTGAAATTCTGATGTTTATTACTAATTAATATTATCCCCTTTGAAGAATATTTTCTTATGTCTGTCATTGCCTCAATGGTCCTGGGAGAAATATTTTCCCCTTGACTTAACCTCAGCGAGAGCCAATAGGAGGAGCCAGCCACCCCCAAGTGTTTTGGGTTCTGCTGAGTCTGTAGAAGTCCAGCCAGGCCTTCTCGGACCATCCCTGCTTAGAAACAAAATCTGTGATTCGTCACTGCTTCCTCTAAAATACAACAAGGCCTAAAGACTCACAAGCCAAAAAGACCTAGATTTTCTAAGAAAAGGAAACTAGAAAATGATTATTTGAATAAGTTATTTTTTCAGTTATATGTATAAAAGTAGCCCCATTATCTGCCTAGAAGATAGACTTTTACTTTTCATTCAAGAAGTGCATGCTTGGGTAGACATGTTTATCACACATGAGAACCAGCTCTGGTAATTATGTATGGGATTGAGAAATTTGCTTTATAATCTTAAATATAAGACATGGTCACAGAAAAATGCAAGATTTGCCTATTGTAGAATGACATTCGAAATCTCATAATTGGGCCGGGTGCGGTGGCTCACGCCTGTAATCCAAGCACTTTGGGAGGCTGAGGCAGGCAGATCACAAGGTCAGGAGTTCGAGACCAGCCTGGCTAATATGGTGACGCCTCATCTCTACTAAAAATACAAAAATTAGCCAGGCGTGGTGGCGGGCACCTGTAGTCCCAGCTACTGGGGAGGCTGACGCAGGAGAATTGCTTGAACCCAGGAGGTGGAGGTTGCAGTGAGCAGAGATCATACCACTGCACTCCAGCCTGGGTGACAGAGCGAGACTCCATCTCAAAAAAAAAACAAAAAACAAAAAACTCGTAATTGTTTTGTATCCTAGAGCTGCATGTGCTGATGTCTTAGTGTAATACCTCATATAAAGTTTAGAACTCTGGCTAGTAAATGTCAGAGTAAGTCCAGACAACAAAATGTCTCTCTCTCTCTATATATATATATTATTTATTTATTTATTTATTTATTTATTTTGAGACGCAGTCTTGCTCTGTTGCGCAGGCTGGAGTGCAGTGGCACAATCTTGGCTCACTGCAACCTCTGCCTCCCAGGTTCAAGTGGTTCTCCTGCCTCAGTCTCTCGAGTAGCTGGCACTACAGGCGCACGCCACCATGTGCAGCTAATTTTTGTATTTTTAGTAGAGACAGGGTTTCACTATATTGGCCAGGCTGGTCCCGAACTCCTGACCTCGTGATCTGCCTGCTTCGGCCTCCCAAAGTGCTGGGATTACAGGCGTGAACCACCAAGCCCAGCCTTCTCCCCCAATATTTTATAAAATGGATGAAAACTGTAAAGATATAGCCAAAAATTAGCCAGCAATGGTGAGATGCAGAGAAACAAGCAAAGTTTTGTTTCTTTTCTTCATTACTTTTAATGGCACAAACTGCAATTACTTTTGCACCAACCTAATAAAAAAAGTAGTCAAGAAAAGAAACAGAAAATTCTGGCCTCATTATATGACTCTTGTCTCTATCCATGCCTTAGAAGCAGAACTGAAAAAGAAGACTGAATCAACAAAAGCTATTGACTTTTTGTGAAAACATGAATTGAAAGAGAAGCAGCTAAAAGGATGAGTGGCAATTCACAATTGCAAAAATGAGGAACCAGCCCAAATGCCCATCAATCAATGAGCAGATAAAGAAACTGTGGTGTGTGTGTGTGTGTATGTGTATACATATGTGTGTATATATGTGTGTATATATGTGTGCATATATGTGTGTGTATATGTGTGTATATATACATATATGTATATATACATATACACACACGTGTATGTGTATACACATATATATGTATATATACATATATGTACATATATATGTATATACATACACACACGTGTGTATATATGTATATACACACACACACACACACAATGGAATATGACTCAACCATAAAAATTAATGAATTAATGGCATTTGCAGCAACCTGGATGAGATTGGAGACTATTATTCTAAGTGAAGTAACTCAGCAATGGAAAACCAAACATCGAATGCCCTCACTCATAAGTGGGGGCTAAGCTATGAGGATGCAAAGGCATAAGAATGATACAATGAACTTTGGGCACTCAGGGAGGAAAGGGTGGGAAGGGGGTGAGGGATAAAGACTACAAATTGGATTCAGTGTACACTGCTTGGGTGATGGGTGCACCAAAATCTCACAAATCACCACTAAAGAACTTACTCATGTAACCAAACACCACCTGTTTCCCAAAATCCATGGAAATAAAAAATATTTTTTTAAAAAGTGAGTGGGCAGTTCTGGGAAACAGCCAGGAAAATCCTGAAGAATTGGGGCCTCTGGTTTTTCCCAAAGGAGCTCTGCAGAGCTGGGCACCCACCAGCTGCTGATTGGGAAGTTCTTTCTGGGTGAGGCTTGACGTTGTTTCTAACAAGATTCCAGGTGATGTAGGAGCTGCTAGACCAAAGACTTCACTTTGAGTAGCAAGGGTCTAGAATATTTCCTTTCCACTAGAAATAGATGAATCCCAGATCTACTGACTCAGAATCTGTGTTGTAACAAGATCCCCCAGGTGCCTCATATGCACCTTTTAGAAGTGCTGGCTAGATGCTATCTTTCCTGGGTCCACATTATTAACCTGGCGTATCCCACAGGAGGCCTGGCAGGACACATGTTAAATTAAACTAAATTTGACCTGAGGATGCCTCAATACCTGAGTCCACATGTAACATACATGCACCACACTTACTATGCAAACAAACTGAAAGCCTAACTTAGGAGTTTTATCATCTTTTTTGTAGCAACTAGCTGAGTCTCAGCCAATCACAGCAGCCAATCACAGGCTGCCAACTGATCAGACTATGTCCAAATAAGGCAAACACCATGCTGTAACCAAGCAAGCTGTTTCTATACCTCACTTCTGTTTTCTGTCTCTAAATGCTGCCTGCCCACATTTTTTTTTTTTTTTTTTTTTTTTTTTTTTTTTTTGAGACGGAGTCTTGCTCTGTCACCCAGGCTGGAGTGCAGTGGCACAATCTCGGCTCACTGCAAACTCCGCCTCCCGGGTTCATGCCATTCTCCTGCCTCAGCCTCTCCGAGTAGCTGGGACTACAGGCGCCCGCCACCACGCCCGGCTAATTTTTTGTATTTTTAGTAGAGACGGGGTTTCACCGTGGTCTCGATCTCCTGACCTCGTGATCCGCCCGCCTCGGCCTCCCAAAGTGCTGGGATTACAAGCGTGAGCCACCGTGCCCGGCCTGCCTGCCCACATTTAGGCTCAGAGCTCTCTGAATCTCTTCACAAGTCCTTCTTTTCTTAATTAAATTCTGTTAAATTTAATTCATCTAGTCTTCCTTTAACAAACACAAGGTACATTCAAAGGTATAATTAGAGAAGAGTTCAAAAAGGACTATTTACAAAGGTGTGGACAGAGAAGAGGGAGGCCACAGGAGATAGTGTATAGTTTGGGGCTATTGGTGAGGGGCAGGCAGCTCTGTTGAGGGGAAGAAGTTGTTACTGGAACCAGCAGATCAAAAAGACCTGTCAAGAGGCTGCATCATAGGAACTTTAGCTGTGGGACACAGCCAGCGTGCATTACTTGCAAGAGGAGAACCAGAAGAAAAAAAGTAGTCTCACCTCACTCTCCTCCCTCCCTCTCATCTTCAGCCATTGCCCCCATTGACCAAGCAACCAAAATTCAGATGGCAAGGGAGCCCTACCGATATTATCCAGGCAGCCTCTTGCAGCCCAGGGCAGGCTGGAGAAGGATGGAGAATAGATGCCAAAGGAATAAATGGAGGATGTCCTGCACACCAACTTCCCATTCTCCTCCTACCCCAATCTCATCATTCCTCTGGGTGAAGAGTTAATGTCCCCATCACAATGAAGTGTGTTAAGCTACCATGGTATCAATTCAGTCAAATGTTCGTTTGAAACCAAAAATGTTAGCCATGGCCAATCTTCTTTTTATAAGGCCACAGGGGAAAGAGGAGAAAGAAACATCAATAGTTAGCAATTTTAGATTAAACTAAATTTGTCCTAAAGCTGCCTCCATACATAGCAAACTGTAACCTAATGTAGTATGTAAACAAACTGCAACATAACTTAAGAGTACAGTCTTGTAACATATAGCCAAGTCCCATCCAATCCCATCCGCAGCAGCCAAACTTCAGCCAATCACAGGCTGCCAACTGATCAGACCAAGTCCACAGAAGGTAAATGCCAAGCTGCAACCAATCAAGCTGTTTCTGTACGTCACTTCCCTTTTCTTTCTATAAATACTGCCTGCCCATGTTGCTAGGGAGTGCTCTCTGGACGTCTCCTGGTTCTGAATGCTGCCTAATTCATGAATTGTTCTTTGCTCAAGTAAACTCTTCTAAACTTAATTTGTCTGAAGTTTTTCTTTTGGTAAAATAAAACCTATCTATAGTTGTACCTACTTCTGAAACTAGTCACAAGGCCTTGGTTGGTAGTTATAGCAGCCTTCTCCCACAACCCTCTCTAAGTTCTGCTTGCCCACCTCGGTTGGATGGGATTCTTTACTGGGTGGGGTTACTTAAACTTTCATTCCCCTGTGAGTTCTAAGTGCATGGAGATGGCTATCATTTCACCCAAAATACACAAACATGTATACCCAATTAGATGACTTCCCTTCATCATTGTCTTGCAGTGTTACCCCTGAGTGGAGCTGTAGAGTGAAAGCCATCCACTCTTGTTGAGACCTATGGATCATGAAGCTTCATTTGCAAACAAAGCCCACACCTTTTTGTCCTCCTTTAGCTGGTCATGTGCCCCAAGAGGTCATTGCTGTAAGTGGAAAGAAAGGCAGTGAAGCAGTGGACATTGATCCTAATGCAAGTCTGAGCCACCTGCTGTTACAGCTTATTCATTTCTTGCAGACTATTTGATAAGAACTCAGGTCACACAGATACTTGGTACCCAAGGTCAGATATTCAGTCTCAACAGGGTCCCATGGGAAGTGAGATACTGATTTCATATGGACAGTACTTGTTGGCAGAAGAGGGCACAGACTTCCTCCAAAACCCTAGGGATTCTGTTATTGGAGATTTTGGTAGATCTCTGACTTCTGCAGAGTGTCCCATTATCATTAGGTCGGCTGGCTCATTGTGTGCAAATAGTGGGACATGTACACCACAACTTGGACCTGCTAGAGAGAACTTTCCTTCTCTGGCAGTCTTACTGCTTGCCAGAAAATGGATTAGCCTGTCCAAAATCCAGATAAACCAAGCAAGCATGGAGCTTCGTAGGTTATTCTTTCTTTTAGAGATGTTGTTTCAACATGCCCCAAGGTACCAAACTCCAGAAACACCACTGATGTGACAGGCTCTGGAACCTGTGAAGTTTGTCACCTACCCTCTGGCAGGCATGTATCCAAGGCACACTTGATATACTTCCTCATCAGGTCCAATTAGCATAATGTCATCCCTGTGGGATAACAAAATAATCAAGAATTATCCTGATTACAACATGACAGAGTGCATTTGAGTTGAGGTAGTCATGAAGCAAGATGGCAAACTATCCTCTTGCCCTACCACTTAGATCAAACTTCTTCTCATTTCCTTGTCTTGTAGAAACTGTGTGGGGGAGCAGAGAAGCTGGCAATAGCTGCAAACCAGGTGCCAGGGACTGTATTAACTTGCTCCAGTGAAGACACTACAACCCAGAAGAGCAGGTGATACTGGTATCACAGCCTGTTTGTGAAAATCACTGGCATTCTCCATGTCCATCTGCTTTTTCACCAGTCAAAGAGATGGGTTAAGTGAGCATGTGAGAGGAATCACTACTTCACATCTATTAGGTTGTTGATGGTAGGATTAATCTCTGAAATTCCCGCCAGGAATGTGTGATTGCTATTTTTTTTGAAACAGAGTGTAGCTCTGTTGCCCAGGCTGAAGTACAGTGGTGCCATCTCAGCTTACTGCAACCTCTGCCTCCCAGGTTTGAGCAATAGACTACAGGCATGCACCACCATGCCCGGCTAATTTTTTGTGCAATCCACCTGCCTTGGCCTCTCAAAGTGCTGGGATTACAGGCGTTAGCCACAATACTTGGCCTTCATTAAATTTTAAAATTATTTCAATGCTATTGGGGAAAACCTGTTGGCATTTTTATTGGGATTACACTGAATTTATAGATTAACAGTGAAAATTGATATATTTATAATTTTTAATCTTCTTATCCAAAAACGTGGTCTGCTTTTTATCTGTTTAAGTTCTTTTTTGTGCTCTTTAGTTTCATTGTATAGTTTTATTCTTGCAGAGCTTATACTTTCTTGTTGCAGTTATTCTTATTTTATCTTTTTGTTGGAATTATAATATGGCTTTTTCTTTCACCGTATTTTCTAACTACATGTAGTCTGACATAATAGGCAATTAGAAAATAATATGTATAGACTTAACCTTATGTTTCACTAATTTATTTGTTCTCCTTTCCTTCTTAAAACCACTACTTTCTTCTCAATTCATTTTTTTTGTCAGAGTACATTATTCATATACTCTTGCTAATAGCCCATCCCTATATGAATAGTCTTTCTGACTTGGAACAAGTAGGAAGTTTTTTAAAAATCACTTATAACCCATCCCTATATGAAGATGAATAATATAAGTATGTTATTCCTACTTGTTCCAATTCAGAAAATCTATTCATTTTGCCCTTGACTCTGAGTGATAGTTTGGGGAGAGAAGTCTAGGTTCGATGTTGTTTTTCCACAGCAGTTTGAATATGCTACCTGTATTCTGCTTACATCTACTCTTGCTGGGAAATAGTTATTGTCAAATTCACTCTTCTTTTTGTAGATTTTCTAAACTTTTTCTTTTAGGATTAAAAAAGAATCTTTGATGTTCTGAATCTTGACTGTAATGTGTTACGCTTGACCTATATATTCTGCCACTATTCTGGAAACTCTTTTAGTCAAAAGAGGTATGGTGGTGGTGATTTTACCCCCCAAGGGACATTTGGCAATGTCTGGAGACATTTTTGGTTGTCACAACTGACAACCAGCCCTGGGGTAGGGGAGGGAGGGTGGTGGATTTGCTACTGGCGTCTAGGGAGTAGGGCCAAGGATGCTGCTAAACATCCTACAGTGCGTAGAGAAGCCTCTCACAATAAAGGGTTGTCCAGCCCAAAAGGCCAACAGTGCCAATGCTGACAAACCATGAGGTATGGGTTTTTTAGTGCTAGGCTTTGGTCTGGCCAACTAGGGGCAAAATGAATTTGGCCTCAGCCTCAGGGCAACATTTTCTGGCTGGGAGATTCTGTCCTGGCTTTTTGACAACGGTTGTCCTGGCCTATAGTGGTGCCAGCCTCAGTGTATTACTGTGGTTTACCTAGCTCTTCCCTACCTGTACGAATGCCTCATAGGTTTTAGTCCATGGAGAGGTGCTTTTCTTGTTTGTGAGGATGGCTATGCATATGGCAATGCTTTAAAATATCTTCCCCGTTATTTCTATGAGTTTGTTTTAGTAGAGGGTGATTACAGCGTGTGACCTTCAAGGTCTTTATACAAAGGTACAAAGTCAATAAAATTAATTCTAGCAATACTGAAAGAGAAAAGGAAGAAACAAATCACTCATAAACTCATCAAGTAGAAATATTCAAGGTTAATAATATTCCAGAAAGCTTTTAAAAATATATCAGAGAAAATATAAGAACAGCTGGATAGAATTATGTTAAATCGAATGATATGATACATACTGTTTTAAAATTATTTTTACATTTATTTCACTCGAACAAAAGAAAAAGCAACTAATAAAATTGAAGGAAGAGCTGAACTACAGAATATTTTTCTTTAACTCAAGAACTTTCAGTTACAGGAAGATTTATCTAATATTAAAGTGACTAAATTACAAAAAGCATAAAATGTTTGGAGCCATTTTTAAAGTTGTTTTGAAATACATATTAGCACTCAAACTTCCCCACTCCCTAACTTTTGTTAATTGCTATAATGGACATTTGTTGTTTTGATCTACCCAACATCCTTTCATCCTACTTTGGTAACTGATATTCTTTGGGGGAACTGATCTCTCCACTTTACATCATGTTTTGTGGAAATTTTTCAACCAAGGAACCTGCCCTATGCTAGCTAAGAGTTGAGTGCGGTGTGCAAACTAGATAAGTGCAGCTCTCTCACTGTAATTTAACCTTCTTAAATCAAGTAAAGAAAATGACTGTGGCCAAGTCACCCCTGCCACTTAGGTCCTTGTAACTGCCCAGTCACTTCTCCCCTCTAAGGCCTATTTGGTCAGGTCAGCTTGTCGTTTTATTCTATCAGGTGCTCCCTAATGATTCCAATAAATTATTTTTGTTTGTTTTTTTTTAAATGACCCAAACCCTGGTTTTATGGATTGAAACAGAAGAATCTATCTGATATAAAAATATTTTTACTTTGTGAAGGTTTGTAACATTCTTTTCTATAATTATAATTCCTACATGTCTTAATTATATACATGTGAATGGATTTAAACTTAACTTTGGTCCAATTACGATAATCTTTTATTTGCACATATTGCTTGCTTATCTAGATTTCCTTACTGAGTAACTTTTCTTCAAGAATGATTCATGGGTCCTGTATTTCTAGAACTCTTTTATCTTCAAAAATACCCATGTGCTGCCTTTGTACTAGAATAATATTTTGACTAGGTTTAATATTTTTAGGTCAAAATTTATTTCCCTAAGAACTATACACATGTTGCTTCACTGCCCTCTTAGATGCTTCTGGTCAAGATAGAGGAACAGGGACCATATTTATCCTCCCTCCTGAAATAATTGCAAAATAAGACAAAATATATGAAACAACAGGTCTCAAGATATTGGAAATCAGTCAATGAAGGATACTGATCCCTGATCACTGTCCTAATGCAGGATGTGGAAAACAGATGAGGTCACCTCTGTGACTGCCCCAGCTTACTGCCTGTAGAGAGTTTCTAGGCTGCAGGTCAGAGAGGGAGAACTTGGGTACAGTGGGACAGGCTTTCAACTCTTGTTTTATTGAATTTATGAACTTCTCAAGTTCTTCTATGGCATGAGACATCTATGGGGAGGGTTTGTTTGTTTTTTGAGACAGGGTCTCACTTTGTTGCCCAGGCTGAAGTACAATGGTGTGATCTTGGCTCACTGTAACCTCTGCCTCCTTGATTCGAGCAATTCTCTTGCCTCAGCCTTCTGAGTAGCTGGTTATTACAGGTGTGCACCACCACACCCAGCTAATTTTTGTATTTTTAGTAAAGACAGGATTTCACCACGTTGGCCAGGCTGGTCTTGAACTCCTGACCTCAGGTGATCCACCTGCCTTGGCCTCCCAAAATGCTGAGATTACAGGCGTGATCCACTGAGCCCAACCTATGGTGAGTTGTCTTTTGTCCCCTGAGTTATATATCCTTTCAGGATGGGTTCTTCATCTGGCTCATGTCATATTTCTTTTCTACATTTTTCCCCATTGTCTTTCTGCCTAATGATCAGAACACTTATCTTTCTAATGCTTAATCAGGGCAGCTGGGTAGAGTCTTTCTTTTTACCTTAAGATGGTATAGAAGGGCTTTCTTTGACAATTTTCTTAGATGAAGTAGACTTGTTTGGCTTCTTCTCCAGGGTATAGCTGGAGGCCTGGGTGGTGTCTTCCATCTACTTTTGTGTAGCCTGATCTGATCTGGTGTGAGATGAGGCCCTCGCTGTTAACCTGGTTTCTACTCTTTATTGTTGCCTAGAAAATTCCATTAAATCCACTGAATTCCACGAAGGAGGCAAAGCATCCAGGAATAAGACACAGCCCCCTTCATTGAATTCATGTGAAATCCTGGAAAATCCCTCCTGTGTCTACGGGAAGTCCTTGGGGACAATCAGGAGTTTCTGTGCTCAAGGGTGTCCCTGGCATTTCCCTGAGCTGCCTGCCCAATACCTCCACCACCCTTCAAATTGGCCATATTAACAAGAATTCTGATTTTCTTTTCTTTATGTGACATCTATTCATGACTACACTGGGCAGATGAGATAGCAGAAATGCCTTTGTATAAAACTTTTACATTCTATTTTTTGTTTTATGTATTTATTCTTTAGAGACTGGGTCTTGTTCTGTCACCCAGACTGGAGTGCACTGGGATGATCATAGCTCACTGTAACCTCAGACTTCTGAGCTCAAGTGATCGTCCTGTAACTTTTGTAGCAATGGCTTTTGAAAGACTAGCTAAAATCCTGAAGACTCAGCAGAAGAAAGATATTAAACTGACTTTGTCGTTTTGTTGATTATTAAATTAAATGGAAAAACAAAATGTAACCTTTGAGTCCAATAGACTCATCCCCCTAGGCTATCATCTTCAAATCAATCAGTAAAACACAGTGTGCCTCCCTGGGGGACTGTGGCAGTCTTACCTTCATGTAGTAACCTAAGACACTCCGTAAGAATAAAAAATCAAAGCTAAGGAACAGATTCCAAATAACCAAAAGGCTCACAAAAAGCATTTTAAAATATAGTGATCAAAAACACTAATGCCGTTAAAAGAAAAAGCAGAAAATAATAAAGTAATATAATGTGGTCTGGCAAAAAACAGCCTGTGATCTTACATTTCAAAACATGTCTTGCCCGTTCCTGGCACCTACAAGGCCAGGTGAGCTACCTGCTCCATCCTTCACATTCTCCCTGCACGTCCCATTCAAGCTTTTCTGCACGTGGCCATGTTAAAAATTTATAAAAATATCTGAGTCTGCCTGGCATGCTCAGAGATTCTCATGACAAGTTCTTCCCTCACTGAGCACTTCCCTGACCACCCAAAATAACCACCCCCTCCCTCCATCTACCTACACACATGCGCATGCGCACACACACACGCATACACACACACACACACACACACATCTCTGAGTCTCACGGTCCTCTAATTACTGATATCCCTTATTACCATGGGAAATTCCTTGTCTATCTGTGTATTTGTCAGTGGTCTGTCTCTGCCCTAAAGGAGGAATCTTACATTGATTCGTCCTCAATCCCCAGCACCTAGAAAAGTATGTGACTTAATAAGTGAGTGTGTGCTTACATGTTTGGATTAAATGGTTTCACAGTTAATTAGAGATGAGAACCACTTAATTGTTTCTTAGGCTTGGGTTTCCTGTCACACAGAAGGCTTCAGAATATACAGATGTCTTTTTGCCCTAGAAGCCAAACAGAGCAGAAGATTGTAGACCCCAGCCGGTGGGGCTACTCCTGGATTGATTCCAAACACGATATTTCTTTCCAGGCCTGAAAATCGACAGACGCTGTCCAACACAATGTGATCGGTCAGAACATCTGACGCATCACCGATCTGTAGTAACAGATCAGATTCCTCATTGAGCTGAGACATTTTTCTCTTCCTCATTGCTGTTAGAAGCCTGTCTTTATATTTTCCCACTTCACTTGCTTTGGTGAAAAGCACAGCAATATCCTTCGGAGAATAACCATTCCGCAAGAGAAAACGGCATTTATTCACTACATAGATCAGTATCTCCTCCAAGTTCAAGTCTTCAATAATCTCTAAGTTGCCTGGGACACCTTGAGCCCATTTAGGTTCATAGGGCATCACCAGGGACCCAGGGGGGAGGTTAGGTGGAGGATTTTCTCGGGCTTCCTGCATTACTTGTTGTAGGTAATTAGCTATTGGATCTGCATTGCGGACCACTCTGTTGATCTCTTCTCTTGGATTCTGGTCTGAGGGAAGCGGGAGGCCACTGCAACTTAAGTGATTGGTCTGAAAGTAGTCCAGAAAGATCCAGAGAACTCCTGGGCCATCCCTTGCTGTCTGAGTGATGAACTTTGCTTTCCCATACCAGTCCCCATCTTCAGTGCGGAAATTCTGAGCGTCATCGATGATAATGTGCTGGATCTGTTCAAAGTTGTTTTTCATGAAGGTTTTCCGGGTCACTGGCTGGCAGATGTTTTTCTTGCTGAAACTGTAAGAAACACAGTCAGGTTTTTCCCCAATGAAACAAACAAAGCAGATTCTACTCTTAAACTCCTCTGGTCATGGTAAATACAATATGAATTTTAGCAAGTAAACTGAAAGCCACACCAGCCACAGTCACTCAAGAAAATAAAGTGCATACAGACAAGCAGCATACCTCACCAACTTCTTCAGGGGCTGGTTTTCACAGATGTAGAGAATGTTAGCCGGTTCACAGTGAAACACATTCCTGATCTTCTCCATGATCTTAAGAGCCAAGATAGTCTTCCCTGATCCAGGTAAGCCATGAACAAACAACACTTTGGTCTTGTGAAGGTTCTTTGAAAGCAACTCATACTGTTTATTTGTCAGTAGGTTCAAAACCTCAGAGCCCAGCTCTTCACTTAAGAAGGATTTGAACCCAAGCAAGACTATCACGAGGGACTGTAACAGGGCTTCCATGTTCTGGGGGGTCATGACGTTATAGGATTCAGGGTAAATTTGTAAATCTGAACCGTAAACGCTCTGTGCTTTTCTATCAGAATTCAGCACACAGACCAAGGGGGTGATGCATAACCTCCCAGTGTAGCCGCCTTTGTTCACCAGCTTCTGCTTCAAAGAATAGGCAACTATCATAGAGTAGCCCTTGCACCCCGCATCCCACTTGCTGAAGATGGTGTAGAGAATAGGGGTGTTGTTCTGGGAAATTAGAAGAGCATCACAGATGACCCCCTGCTTCTCTTGCAGACCTAAGTCCACAGCCCAGCTTTGAGAAAAAATCAATACTCCTTGAGAGAAAGGGCGCATTTCTGTATTTATTAAGTCTCTGAGTCCTTTATGTTTTGAGAAGAGTTCCTTGTAGAGGCTTTCTGGAGTATATACCACTCTGTCTGAAAATACTAGACAGGGAAAGAATGGGAAGAAATTAGAAAAGCCTCAGACAAGCTGGTAATCATCATTATACGTAGAAGAATTAATCAACACTGGGACTCTACTGTGTATCTACAATAGGTTATACATTAGTAATAAAAAGATAATTCTTATTTTGATGGAGTGCTAATTTGCTGGTATAAACAGACAATAATAATTATAGTACAAAGTGGTCAATACAACCAGAGAGAAGGACAGAAAGTATTATGTGAATACCAAGGAAAGGTACAATTTAGGAAAGAAGAAAATATGAAAGTCTTTATGAAGAAGGAAACACCCGAGCTGATTCTTTTTTTTTCTTTTTTCTTTTTCTTTTTTTTTTTTTGAGTTGGAGTCTTGCTCTGTTGCAACAGTGGCGTGATCTCAGCTCACTGCAACCTCCATCTCCTGGGTTCAAGTGATTCTCCTGCCTCAGCCTCCCAAGTAGCTGGGACCAAAGGCATGTGCCAGCAAGCCTGGCTAATTTTTGTATTTTTAGTAGAGATGGGGTTTCACCATGTTGGCCAGGCTGGTCTCAAACTCCTGGGCTCAAGTGATCTGTCCGCCTGGGCCTCCCAAAGTGCTGGGATTACAGGCGTGCGTTGCCACGCCCAGCCCTGAGTTGATTATTAAAGGATGACTTGGAGTTAGTGAGTGGAAGAGGAGAATAGAGAGATGGTCAAAAGAGGGCACATGACTAACGCTCAGGGACAAGAAACAGCAAGGAAGTCGGGCGGGGTGACTCATGCCTATAATCCCAGCACTATGGGAGGCCGAGGCAGTTGGATCACTTGGCCCAGGAGTTCAACACCAGCCTGGCCAACATGGTAAAACCCCATCTCTACAAAAAATACAAAAATTAGCCGGGCGTGGTGGTGCGTGCCTGTAATCCCACCCACTCGGGGGGCTGAGGCACGAGAATCGCTTGAACCCAGGAGGCAGAGGTTGTAGCGAGCTGAGGTCACACCACTGCACTCCAGCCTGCGCAATAGAGTAAGACCCTGTCTCAAAAAAAATAAATAAATAAAAAGCAAGGTCCATTCAGGTCACTTCAAGCAGTTTGTGTTGCTGACATCCAAAGTGCGAGGCAAAGAGGTGGAAACAAGGATGGGGAGGAAGGCATTAGAGTGCCATCTTAACACCTGGCAAGATTACGTACTGTATGGTTTCACTTAGCTGACATTCTGTAAAGCACAACTATAGGTACAGGCAACAGATCAATGGATGCTAGAGGTTAGGGATTTGGGGAGAGTTTGACTAAAAAGAGACAGCATGGAGACTTTTTCTGGGGGGGGTCGGGGTCTTGCTCTGTCACCTAAACTGGGGTACAATGGTATGATCATGGCTCACTGCAGCCTCTACTTCCTGAGCTCAGGTGATTCTCCCACCTCAGCTTTCCAGGTAGCTGAGACTACAAGTGCATGCCACCACATCCAGCTAATTTTTGTATTTCTTTGTAGAGACAGAGTTTCACCATGTTGCCTAGGCTGGTCTTGAACTCCTGGGCTCAAGCGATCCTCCCACCTTGGTCTCCTAAAGTGCCAGGATTACAGGTGTGAGCCACCTCACCCGGCCATCTTTTTTTCTTTTAGATAGGATAAAATGATTCTAAGCTTCTTCCAGAAGAGAAATGCCATGATAATACCATGTTGGTGAAAGTGTATTTGGGTATATGTTTTGGATTACAATCTGGCAATATCCACCTAAAGTTACAAGTAATTATTACTACTTGGAATTTTTTTTTTCTTTTTCTTTTTTTTTGTTTTTTGAGATGGAGTCTCCCTCTGTTGCCCAGGCTGGAGTGCAGTGGTGCCATCTTGGCTCACTGCAACCTCCGCCTCCCGGGTTCAAGCGATTCTCCTGTCTCAGCCTCCCAAGGAGCTGGGACCACAGGCGCATGCCACCACACCCAGCTAATTTTTTTATTTTTAGTAGAGACAGGGTTTCACTGTGTTAGCCAGGATGGTCTCGATCTCTTGACTTTGTGATCTGCCTGCATTGGCCTCCCAAAGTGCTGGGATTACCAGCCTGAGCCACTGCGCCCGGCCACTACTTGGAATTTATCCTTAAAGAACACCTCAGGTATATTATGGTAAAATATATATTGTAGCATTGTTTAAAAAATGAAAAAATTAAACATCATATAAAAGTCCATCAAAAAAATGACTGGGCTGGGCAAGGTGGCTCATGCCTATAATCCCTGCACTTTGAGAGGCCGAGGTGGGTGTATTACCTGACGTCAGAGGTTTAAGACCAGCCTGGCCAACATGGTGAAACCCCATCTCTATGAAAAATGCAAAAAAATTAGCTGGGTGTGGTGGCATGCGCCTCTAATTCCAGCTACCTGGGAGGCTGAGGCAGAAGAACTGCTTGAACCCGGGAGGTGAAGGTTGCAGTGAGCCAAGGTTTCACCGTTGCACTCCAGCCTGGGCAACAAGAGCAAAACTTCATCTCAAAAAAAAAAAAAAAAAGACTGGTGGCTGGGCATGGTGACTCATGCCTGTAATCCCAGCACTTTGGGAAGCTTAGGTGGAAGGATCGCTTCAGTCCAGGAGTTTGAAACCAACCTGGGCAACACAGGGAGACTCCATCTCTACCAAAGTTAAAAAATTAGCCGAGCATAGTAGAGTGCTGCTGCTTGTAGAGATGGGGTCTTGCTGTGTTGCCCAGGCTGGTCTCAAACTCCTGGACTTAAGCAATTCCACACCTCACCCACCCAAAGTGCTGGAATTACAGGTATGAGCCACCGTGCCCAGTATTTTCACTTTCTTTAAGGTATATTTTGAGGAACAGTTCTTAATTTTAATGTAGTAAAATTTACCAATCTTTTTAAGTTTCGTCCTTTTGTGTCTGGTTTAGGAAATCCTTTCCTACCCCAATGATGTAATTATTCATATACATTTTCTACTAAAAGTTTTAAAGGTTTGGCTTTCATATTTATGTCCTTAAACCTCTGGAATTGATTCTGTATATAATATAAAGTAGGAGTCAATTTTTTACATGAATGAACAATCAACATATTCCAAAGCAACCAGAGATGGCCAATTACCTGGAAAGTAGCGTTTCTGCTGCTCTTTCAGACATTCCAAATTCTTATGAATGCACACAGTCCTGCTGCGGGGTGTGGCAGATGACAAACTCAACGCGAGGACCATCTCAGGACACCTGGAAAGGTCTTAGGAAACAAGAACCAAGGATTCAATATGCAAAAAGGCAGACCCCAACTTATAGCTGAGCTGTGCTGCAAAGTCTTTCACCTAGTCTTACAACTCAAGCCACAGCCCACAGATACTTGCCTTTACATCTCAAGTCAGCTCAGGAAAGCCTACTGAGGTTTTTGAAGGAAAAAATAACCTAGCATAAAGCAACACTTTTTAATTGTATTATGTCAAAACGAAACTATTTTTATTTCTATTATGTATGTATTTATTTTTTGAAACAGTCTCACTCTGTTGCCCAGGCTGGAGTGCAGTGGCATGATCTCAGCTCACTGCAACCTCCGTCTCTCAGGTTCAAGCAATCCTCCTGAGCAGCTGGGATTACAGGCGTATGTCACCACATCCAGCTAATTTTTTGTATTTTTGGTAGAGACAGAGTTTCACCATGTTGGCCAGGCTGGTCTCGAACTCCTGACCTCAGGTGATCTGCCCTCCTCGGTCTCCCAAAGTGCTGGGATTACAGGCATGAGACAGCGTGCCCAGCCTGTTTTCATATTTTTAGAATGCTATTTTTTAAAGAAAATGATGAGAAGATGCAAAGGCCAATGGATATAGACATCTGAGCAGATTCTGAAGTGGACTTTGTTTTTTCTGGACTTTTGAAGAAGTTGCTATTGGTTTTCTCTTGTCTAATTTTATCTCAGGCTTTCCTTTTCCAGGGTAGATGCATGTCACCAACCATCCTCTGGCTTATCACGTACTGGCTTCGGCTCCCCAAAGGAAAAATGGGAAGGAAAGCAGAGCGAAAGCCATGATTTGGTCATGTTTTGGTTCAAAAAATGGAAGTGGGCAGTGAGAAAGGGCAAATATTTAAGAAGGGAGAGTCAGAGGAAAGTGGCAGTAAATTAAAGTGGACACATCTGTACATGTGAAAAAAAGAAATTTCCTAAATAATTAAATGCAAGCTCATAATTGAAAAATAAGAGGCTTGACTATGAACATAAGAAAGGATGTGAAAATTGAAATAACTAGGTCAAACAGCCTCCTGCACCAGCCTTTAATAGGGCTACTAGCCAGGGCATCTGTTGAATGAAGACTATTTAAGATGGCAGAAGAAAGGAAGGGCAATAATCCACGAACTGCATCTACAGGGATTAATAAGTCAGACAATTGCAACTCAGAGAGTAAATCTCTTTCCCCAGATTCCAAGGAATACCATGTCTCTCTTTCCTCTGTGACCCGCGCTGCCTTGCTGTCAGCAAACATTACAACCTTTGTGGATATTGCTCCCTAACCTGGGTCAGCTTGCATCATCCAAGCAGTCCATTCTCTTGTGGGCAATTGTCTCACACGGTTGTCCTTCACCTGCCAGGAACTAGGCACTTTGGCAAACACCGCACAGCAGAATTGCTCCACCTTGATTGCACAGACATATCCACGGAGGGCCCCCTTATCATGCACTTCAAGGAAATTAAGGACATATTTTATCTCAGGCCTCTGTGTGCAGAAATGATGGACAGGTAGCTTCTTAATACAGCCATCAATAGAAGCCCTCAAGCTCGTAAGGTCTGTTTTCTCTTTTGCACATCCAATCACTTGACGAGTCTCATCGTGCACACCGAAAAACACATATCCTCCTTCAGTATTTGCAAATGCAGAAACACACTTCGGAAGTCTGTCTTTAACACAGTGTGACACGTCTGTCGAGAACATTGCAAATTCAACATGTGTGGACTCAGGAAAGTTGAGTTTTTCCAGATACTGAAGCCGCTTTCTATCAAATAAAGCAGCAGCTGACGCATTTATGTTACCTTCATATTGTACACTACCCTGAGCTGCCTGTGGACTTAATGAATTGGAAACATTAATATTCATAGGAGTCTGAGTCCTCCATTTGAGGAATGCCAGAGCTTCCTGAGAATCCATGACATCAGTGGATGTTCTCTGTCTGTGGTACAAATTGGAGCATAAAGTAGCAAGTGGCACACCAGCCTCTGTGTTCCATGATTTCACAAAAATCAAAAAGTGGTTTTCCTGCTGCATCTCATCTAAATGGCTTCTGAAAATTGGAGGCACATCCAATCCTACTCCATGACGTTCATAATTGTAGCCTTTGTTCTCAATCTCAGCCTTGATTATGCCCCCACCAGAATTCAGCAGTGCACATACTGCTTGCAGGATGATTTCATTCTGTTTCTCCCGCAGGCGAGGGTCCATCTCCTGCCTCTGCTGAGTCCCAAGGATGACTTTTCCTGCATCTATAACATACTCAGGAAAGTTTGTATCCACATCAATCCTAAGACTCATCTTCTCAGCACTTGGCCTATTCCTATCCTGAAATGTTCTCCTGAAAAACAGAAAGAACCATTAGAATCGGACAAGAATAGGAGAGGCAGGAAAATCAACAGATTAAGGCCATCCTGCTGAGGTTGGTCCCTTGATTTATTTCTGATATGATTTGACTGTGTCCCCACCCAAATCTCATCTTGAATTATAGCTCCCATAATTCCCATGTGTTGTAGGAGGAAGCTGGTGGGAGATAATTGAGTCATGGGGGGCAGTTTCCCCCATTTTGTTCTCATGGTAATGAATAAGTCTCACGAGATCTGGTAATTTCATAAAGGGTTTCCCCTTTCACTTGGCTTTCATTTCTATCTTGCCTGCTTCCATGTAAGACGTGCCTTTCACCTTCCGCCATGATTGTCAGGACTCCCCAGCCATGTGGAACTGTGAGTCCATTAAACCTCTTTTTCTTTATAAATTAGTCTCAGGTATGTCTTTAACAGCAGTGTGAAAGTGGATGAATGCAATTCCCACATAGCTTGAGGTCAGATTTATACATGAATTAAGCTTGTAAGGCGAGTTGAGGAGCTGAGTCTGCTGGAAGCACACCACCACCACAGAAATGACCAACAGGTTATCTTTATGCTGTGTATTTAGTAACTATCTGCCAAGTTCTCAAAGTGGCAGAGTCTCACAGGTCACCTGCAGAAAACAGAAAATTTTACATTGATATTTGCGAACTGGAGCTGGAAAGCAATGAGAAAGCTTTCGTGGTCAGAAGTATCTCTGGAGTGTGCTAATATTTATTGTTTTTCTTGATTCTTTGTCTTTCTCCTCTCCCTGAGACCTGGGCAATTTTCAGATTATTTTATAGCCTAATATTGGGAGGGGACACATCTGATTGAGGTGGCAACCTGTCATTGTTGCTATGGAACAGACACATAGCAACGATGTTAGCTTCCGCTAATCCAAACGGTTTCCATCTTGTCAAAAAAATCATATATATATACATCCTAGCTGTGTTTCTGTGAGCAGGGGCACTTTCAGTGAGAAGGGGCGTAGGCAAGACTGAGCCCAACATCTCAGCACCAGGATGCAGTTATTCAGCTTGCTCCATAGTAACTCTACAAGACATCAAACACTGCTGCAAAAAAAAAAAAAAAAAAAAAAAATTGCTTTACTCCAGGGGGAGCAAAGGATCTGAGATCCAGTAGATAATAAATCATGAGTACGTAATGTAAACATTGGCAAAAGAGCTCAAGTTTTTGTTGGGGTGTTGCCAGGAAAAGCCACCTGTCCAGCTGCCAAGAATTGCCACTGGAATGGCAGGTCCTTGGTGAAATTAATTGTGTCCAAGACCTAGTCTTCGACATGTCAGGACCATAAAATTAATCTTTTTAGGACCCCAAAGTTCCCTTCTGAGGGAAGGTGATTTCGTACCCCAAACTCAAAATAGAAATAGCTGAGCCACAGTGATACTCGATTACTGTTCAGTGGGAAATGTAACTATCGGGGAGCTCAGGCGTTTATTTCAAAGCATCTCATTCCTTCCTGTAGATGTAGAGCAGTGGTCCCCAGGATCAGTTTCATGGAAGACAATTTTTTCACATAGGGGGGTTGGGGGTTGGTGAGGGGATGGTTTCAGGATGGCACTGTTCTACCTCAAATCACCAGGCATTAGTTAGATTCTCATAAGGAGTGCGCAGCCTAGATCTCTCTCATGCACAGTCCACAATAGGGTTCATGCTCCTATGAGGATCTAATGCCACCGCTGATATGAGACGAGGCAAAGCTCGGGCGGTAATGCTCACTTACACTCACCTCCTGCTGTTCAGCCTGGTTCCTAACAGGCCACAGACAGGTACTGGTCCACGGCCGGGGGGTTGGGGACCCCTGGTGTAGAGTATGTGAAGCCAGATTTCAGAAGGCTCCTTGATAAGCATGAAATCAGATCAAAAGAGGCTCTTTATGACCTGATTGACCTCAGTATCCACAATTTCATGCAGCTGTGCCACAAGGCAATCACTAAAAGGAAGGTGGCATCGTGTAATAGTAAATCGCTTGGGCTGTGGAATGAGGAGAACCTGAGTTCAAACCCCCAGTATTTGCCAGCTTTGTGTCTTTAAGAAAACTGTTTTAACCTATTTGCATATACTCTGAAACAGGTGTAAAAGAACCAACCTGGTAGTGTTTTGTGAGATTAAAACAGAAAAAAAAAAAGCAGATATCCTGGAGAGATGAACAAGAATTTTCAAAGCATTCCTGTTCAAAATAGCAAAAAATTGGAAATACACAGTAAGAAAGTCATTCTCAGTATGGAAAATGACATTCACTTTCACTATTACATGCACTATTTTGTTTTGTTTTTTGAGACGGAGTCTAGCTCTTGTTGCCTGGGCTGGAGTGCAGTGGCGCATTCTCGACTCACTGCAACCTCTGCCTCCTGGGTTCAAGTGATTCTCCTTCCTCAGCCTTCTGAGTAGCTGGGACTACAGGTGCAAGCCACCATGCCCAGCTAATTTTTGTATTTTTAGTAGAGACAGGGTTTCGCCACGTTAGCCAGGCTGGTCTTGAACTCCTGACCTCAGGTGATCCACCCACTTCAACCTCCCAAATTGCTGGGATTACAGGCGTGAGCCACCACGCCTGGTCAAAATCCAGAAATTTAAACCTCAACATGTATGCAGAAGGAATGCCAAGTGCAGTGAAAACTTGAGCAGTGAAGTTGATGACACCAAAATAGAACGCCTGCAGTGATGGATGCTGGTCATTGCCGGCAAAATTTGAAGTTCTCTGAAGTAGGAAGAGAAACATGACTCATGCATGATTACAGAACCCTCTGTCATAAGAGTTGGCACCGTGAACTGAGATTTCAGATTGCATGCTATCTGGACAGTGTCCTTTCCCTGCCCCCTGCATTTCTTCCCTCAAAAAAGTGGATGCAGGAAACAAGAGATTCAACAAGGAAAGGAAGTTTTAAAATCCCCTGGATGTTTGTGAAGGGAGGTCCGGGAATAACAGCTGTACAGCAGGCCTACAGATCACCAGGCAAAACTGCACAACAGAGCAGCAGGCTTCGGTGGACAGCGCCTAAGACCATGCAATTGACAGATCACTTAGTAAACTGAGAGGGTGGGGAGTAGGGGATGAATTGGTCATAGGCACTTAGGAAGATAGACAAATACAAATATAAGACAATAATTCTAAGTTAAAATAAAAAGTAGTATAGTAAATAAAAGAAACCATAAGGCATTATTTGGCACCGTCGTAAATAAAGTCCTAGTCATGGTAATATAAACTCTGAATATTGTTCTGATAAAAAATGATGATATAAGATATAGTTGTATTGGCAGGATGTGGAGAAGGAAGGCATAGGATAAGAAGCGTTGGCCAGGCACAGTGGCTCATGCTTGTAATCCCAGCACTTTGGGAAGACAAGGTGGGTGGATCACCTGAGGTTAGGAGTTCGAGACCAGCCTGGCCAACACGGTGAAATCCCATCTCTACTAAAAATACAAAAATTAGCCAGGCATGGTGGCATGCGGCTGTAGTCCCAGCTACTCAGAAGGCTGAGGCACGAGAATCACTTGAGCCCAGGAGCTGGAGATTGCAGTGAGCTGAGATCATGCCACTGCACTCCAGCCTGGGTGACAGAGTGAGACTCCATCTCAAAAAAAAAAAAAAAAAAGCGTTAGCTATACTCAGGCCAGGCACAGCGGCTCACATCTGTAATTCCCCCATTTTGGGAGGCCAATGTGGGAGGATTGCTTGAGGCCAGGAGCTTAAGACCAGCCTGGGCAACATAATGGGATAATGGGTCCCCATCTCTTCAAAAACCAAAACACCAAGCATGGTAGTATGCACCCGTAGTCCTACCTACTTGGGAAGCTGAGTTGGGAGGATCTCCTGAGCCCAGTGGATTGAGGCTGCAGTGAGCCAAGATCATACCACTGCACTCCAGCCTGGGCAACAGAGTGAGACCCTGTCTCCAAAGATTTAAAAGAGAGAGAGAGAGAGCGCCATACAGTCATCTTCCAGAAATAAACAGTATCTTCTATGGTCTGAATGTTTGCAACTCTCTAAAGTTCATTGTTCAAATCCTAACCCCTAAGGTGATGGTACTAGAAGGTAGGGCCATTGGAAGGTGATTAGGTCATGAAGATGTACCCTCATAAGTGAGATTAGTGCCCTTATGAAAGAGGTCCAAGGGAGCATATATGCCCCCTCTGCCATGCGAGGACCCAGTGAGAAGGCACCATCTATGAGGGCCCTCTCCAGATACCAAATCTCTCAGCATCTTGGACTTCCCAGCCACCAGAACTGTGAGCAATAAATTTTTGTTGTTTATAAGCCACCCAGTCCATGGTATTTTGTTACAGCAGCCCAAATGGACTAAGACAATATCTAAAATAAGAGGTGGTGGGAGGGAGAAAGGAGAAAATAAGCATGCTGTTTAGAAATATAGAAACACGTGCCAGAAGAAAAAGCCTGAGAGACAAGAGGCTCCTGGCAAGCAGGAGAAGTGGGAGAGGACGAGGCCATTCATTTCCTTACTGTTTCTAAGGAACTATGATTTTCAAAACTATAGTCATGAGGGGGTGGAGCCAAGATGGCCGAATAGGAACAGCTCCGATCTCCAGCTCCCAGCCCCAGCGACACAGAAGACGGGTGATTTCTGCATTTCTGCTTGAGGTACCGGTTTCATCTCACTAGGGAGTGCCTAACAGTGGGTTCAGGACAGTCGGTGAAGCGCACTGTGCGCGAGCCGAAGCAGGGCGAGGCATTGCCTCACTCGGGAAGCGCAAGGGGTCAGGGAGTTCCCTTTCCTAGTCAAAGAAAAGGGAAACAGACGGCACCTGGAATATCGGGTCAGTCCCGTCCTAATACTGCGCTTTTCCAACGGGCCTGAAAAACGGCACACTAGGAGATTGTGTCCCGCACCTGGCTCGGAGGGTCCTATGCCCACAGAGTCTTGCTGATTGCTAGCACAGCAGTCTGAGATCACGCTGCAAGGCGGCAACGAGGCTGGGGGAGGGGCGCCCGCCATTGCCCAGGCTTGCTTAGGTAAACAAAGCAGCCAGGAAGCTCGAACTGGGTGGAGCCCACCACAGCTCAAGGAGGCCTGCCTGCCTCTGTAGGCTCCACCTCTGGGGGCAGGGCACAGACAACCAAAAACTCAGCGAGAACCTCCACAGCCTTAAATGTCCCTGTCTGACTGACAGCTTTGAAGAGAGTAGTGGTTCTCCCAGCACGCAGCTGGAGATCTGAGAACGGACAGACTGCCTCCTAAAGTGGGTCCCTCACCCCTGAGCAGCCTAACTGGGAGGCACCCCCCCAGTAGGGACAGACTGACACCTCATTCAACCGGGTACTCCTCTGAGACAAAACTTTCAGAGGAACTATCAGACAGCTGAATTTGTGGTCTCACGAAAATCCGCTGTTCTGCAGCCACCGGTGCTGACACACAGCCAAACAGGGTCTGGAGTGGACCTCTAGTAAACTCCAACAGACCTGCAGCTGAGGGTCTTGTCTGGTAGAAGGAAAATTAACAAACAGAAAGGACATCCACACCAAAAACCCATCTGTACATCACCATCATCGAAGACAAAAAGTAGACAAAACCACAAAGATGGGGAAAAAACAGACCAAAAAAACTGGAAACTCTAAAAAACAGAGCACCTCTCCTCCTCCAAAGGAACGCAGTTCCTCACCAGCAACGGAACAAAGCTGGATGGAGGATGACTTTGAAGAGTTGAGAGAAGAAGGCTTCAGACGATCAAACTACTCTGAGCTACGAGAGGAAATTCAAAACAATAGCAAAGAAGTTAAAAACTTTGAAAAAAAATTAGAAGAATGGATAACTAGAATAACCAATGGAGAGAAGGGCTTAAAGGAGATGATGGAGCTGAAAGCCAAGTTTCGAGAACTACGCGAAGAATGCAGAAGCCTCAGTAGCAGATGCGATCAACTGGAAGAAAGGGTATCGCTGATAGAAGATGAAATGAATGAAATGAAGAGAGAAGGGAAGTTTAGAGAAAAAAGAATAAAAAGAAATGAACAAAGCCTCCAAGAAATTTGGGACTATGTGAAAAGACCAAACCTACGTTTGATTGGTGTACCTGAAAATGATGGGGAGAATGGAACCAAGTTGGAAAACACTCTGCAAGATATTATCCAGGAGAACTTCCCCAATCTAGCAAGGCAGGCCAGCATTCAGATTCAGGAAATACAGAGAACGCCACAAAGATACTCCTCGAGAAGGGCAACTCCAAGACACATAATTGTCAGATTCACCAAAGTGGAAATGAAGGAAAAAATGTTAAGGGCAGCCAGAGAGAAAGGTCGGGTTACCCACAAAGGGAAGCCCATCAGACTAACAGCTGATCTCTCAGCAGAAACTCTACAAGCCAGAAGAGAGTGGGGGCCGATATTCAACATTCTTCAAGAAAAGAATTTTCAACCCAGAATTTCCTATCCCGCCAAACTAAGCTTCATAAGTGAAGGAGAAATAAAATACTTTACAGACAAGCAAACGCTGAGTGATTTTGTCACCACCAGGCCTGCCCTAAAAGAGCTCCTGAAGGAAGCACTAAACATGGAAAGGAACAACCGGTACCAGCCCCTGCAAAAACATGCCAAATTGTAAAGACCATCGAGGCTAGGAAGAAACTATAGCAACTAACGAGCAAAATAACCAACTAACATCATAATGACAGGATCAGATTCACACATAACAATATTCACGTTAAATGTAAATGGGCTAAATGCTCCAATCAAAAGACACAGACTGGCAAACTGGATAAGGAGTCAGGACCCATCAGTGTGCTGTATTCAGGAAACCCATCTCACGTGCAGAGACACACATAGACTCAAAATAAAGGGATGGAGGAAGATCTATCAAGCAACTGGAAAACAAAAAAAGGCAGGGGTTGCAATCCTAGTCTCTGATAAAATAGACTTTAAACCAACAAAGATCAAAAGAGACAAAGAAGGCCATTACATAATGGTAAAGGGATCAATTCAACAAGAAGAGCTAACTATCCTAAATATATATGCACCCAACACAGGAGCACCCAGATTCATAAAGCAAGTCCTCAGTGACCTACAAAGGGACTTAAACTCCCACACAATAATAATGGGAGATTTTAACACCCCACTGTCAGCATTAGACAGATCAACGAGACAGAAAGTTAACAAGGATATCCAGGAATTGAACTCAGCTCTACATAAAGTGGACCTAATAGACATCTACAGAATTCTCCACCCCAAATCAACAGAATATACATTTTTTTCAGCACCACACCACACCTATTCCAAAATTGACCACATAGTTGGAAGTAAAGCTCTTCTCAGCAAATGTAAAAGAACAGAAATTATAACAAACTGTCTCTCAGACCACAGTGCAATCAAACTAGAACTCAGGATTAAGAAACTCAGTCAAAACCACTCAACTACATGGAAACTGAACAACCTGCTCCTGAATGACTATTGGGTACATAATGAAATGAAGGCAGAAATAAAGATGTTCTTTGAAACCAACGAGAACAAAGACACAACATACCAGAATCTCTGGGACACGTTCAAAGCAGTGTGTAGAGGGAAATTTATAGCACTAAATGCCCACAAGAGAAAGCAGGAAAGATCCAAAATTGACACCATAACATCACAATTAAAAGAACTAGAAAAGCAAGAGCAAACACATTCAAAAGCTAGCAGAAGGCTAGAAATAACTAAAATCAGAGCAGAACTGAAGGAAATAGAGACACAAAAAACCCTTCAAAAAATTAATGAATCCAGGAGCTGGTTTTTTGAGAAGATCAACAAAATTGATGGACCGCTAGCAAGACTAATAAAGAAGAAAAGAGAGAAGAATCAAATAGATGCAATAAAAAACGAAAAAGGGGATATCACCACCGATCCCACAGAAATACAATCTACCATCAGAGAATACTACAAACACCTCTATGCAAATAAACTAGAAAATCTAGAAGAAATGGATAAATTCCTCGACAAATACACCCTCCCAAGACTAAACCAGGAAGAAGTTGAATCTCTGAATAGACCAATAACAGGTTCTGAAATTGTGGCAATAATCAATAGCTTACCAACCAAAAAGAGTCCAGGACCTGATGGATTCACAGCTGAATTCTACCAGAGGTACAAGGAGGAACTGGTACCATTCCTTCTGAAACTATTCCAATCGATAGAAAAAGAGGGAATCCTCCCTAACACATTTTACGAAGCCAGCATCATCCTGATACCAAAACCTGGCAGAGACATAACCAAAATAGAGAATTTCAGACCAATATCCTTGATGAACATTGATGCAAAAATCCTCAATAAAATACTGGCAAACCGAATCCAGCAGCACATCAAAAAGCTTATCCACCATGATCAAGTGGGCTTCATCCCTGGGATGCAAGGCTGGTTCAACATACGCAAATCAATAAATGTAATCCAGCATATAAACAGAACCAAAGACAAAAACCACATGATTATCTCAATAGATGCAGAAAAGGCCTTTGACAAAATTCAACAACCATTCATGCTAAAAACTCTCAATAAATTAGGTATTGATGGGACGTATCTCAACATAATAAGAGCTATCTACAACAAACCCACAGCCAATATCATACTGAATGGGCAAAAACTGGAAGCATTCCCTCTGAAAACTGGCACAAGACAGGGATGCCCTCTCTCACCGCTCCTATTCAACATAGTGCTGGAAGTTCTGGCCAGAGCAATCAGGCAGGAGAAGGAAATAAAGGGTATTCAATTAGGAAAAGAGGAAGTCAAATTGTCCCTGTTTGCAGATGACATGATTGTATATCTAGAAAACCCCATTGTCTCAGCCCAAAATCTCCTTAAGCTGATTAGCAACTTCAGCAAAGTCTCAGGATACAAAATTAATGTACAAAAATCACAAGCATTCTTGTACACCAATAACAGACAAACAGAGAGCCAAATCATGAGTGAACTCCCATTCACAATTGCTTCAAAGAGAATAAAATACCTAGGAATCCAACTTACAAGGGATGTGAAGGACCTCTTCAAGGAGAACTACAAACCACTGCTCAATGAAATAAAAGAGGATACAAACAAATGGAAGAACATTCCATGCTCATGGGTTGGAAGAATCAATATCGTGAAAATGGCCATACTGCCCAAGGTAATTTATAGATTCAATGCCATCCCCATCAAGCTACCAATGACTTTCTTCACAGAATTGGAAAAAACTACTTTAAAGTTCATATGGAACCAAAAAAGAGCCCGCATCGCCAAGTCAATCCTAAGCCAAAAGAACAAAGCTGGAGGCATCACGCTACCTGACTTTAAACTATACTACAAGGCTACAGTAACCAAAACAGCATGGTACTGGTACCACAACAGAGACATAGATCAATGGAACAGAACAGAGCCCTCAGAAATGATGCCGCATAGCTACAACTATCTGATCTTTGACAAACCTGACAAAAACAAGAAATGGGGAAAGGATTCCCTATTTAATAAATGGTGCTGGGAAAACTGGCTAGCCATATGTAGAAAGCTGCAACTGGATCCCTTCCTTACACCTTATACAAAAATTAATTCAAGATGGATTAAAGACTTATATGTTAGACCTAAAACCATTAAAATCCTACAAGAAAACCTAGGCAATACCATTCAGGACATAGGCGTGGGCAAGGACTTCATGTCTAAAACACCAAAAGCAATGGCAACAAAAGCCAAAATCGACAAATGGGATCTCATTAAACTAAAGAGCTTCTGCACAGCAAAAGAAACTATCATCAGAGTGAACAGGCAACCTACAGAATGGGAGAAAATTTTTGCAACCTACTCATCTGACAAAGGGCTAATATCCAGAATCTACAATGAACTCAAACAAATTTACAAGAAAAAAACAAACAACCCCATCAAAAAGTGGGCAGAGGACATGAACAGACACTTCTCAAAAGAAGACATTTATGCAGCCAAAAAACACATGAAGAAATGCTCCTCATCACTGGCCATCAGAGAAATGCAAATCAAAACCACAGTGAGATACCATCTCACACCAGTTAGAATGGCCATCATTAAAAAATCAGGAAACAACAGGTGCTGGAGAGGATGTGGAGAAATAGGAACACTTTTACACTGTTGGTGGGACTGTAAACTAGTTCAACCATTGTGGAAGTCAGTGTGGCGATTCCTCAGGGATCTAGAACTAGAAATACCATTTGACCCAGCCATGCCATTACTGGGTATATACCCAAAGGACTATAAATCATGCTGCTATAAAGACACATGCACACGTATGTTTATTGCGGCACTATTCACAATAGCAAAGAGTTGGAACCAACCCAAATGTCCAACAACGATAGACTGGATTAAGAAAATGTGGCACATATACACCATGGAATACTATGCAGCCATAAAAAATGATGAGTTCGTGTCCTTTGTAGGGACATGGATGAAACTGGAAAACATCATTCTCAGTAAACTATCGCAAGGACAAAAAACCAAACACCGCATGTTCTCACTCATAGGTGGGAATTGAACAATGAGAACTCATGGACACAGGAAGGGGAACATCACGCTCCAGGGACTGTTGTGGGGTGGGGGGAGGGGGGAGGGACAGCATTAGGAGATACACCTAATGCTAAATGACGAGTTAATGGGTGCAGGAAATCAACATGGCACATGGATACATATGTAACAAACCTGCACATTGTGCACATGTACCCTAAAACCCTAAAGTATAATTAAAAAAAAAAAAAAAAAAAAAAAAACTATAGTCATGAGACTTTCACTTCCAGTCAGAATAGAGTACTAGGGACTAGGCTACTCTCCTGTCTGAAACAACTAAAATATTTCTGAAGAAAATTTGATGAACACTAGAAAAAAATCAAGATCTAAAATCTAAGACGTTACACAAACCTTAAGCACAAGAAATGTGAAAAAAAATACTGAGGAACATCATAGTTAAATTGTTCAAAACCAGTGATACAGAAAAAAATCTTAAAAGCATCCAGAGGAAAAAGGCAGGCACATTACGTATAGAGGAACAAAAGATGACATTAGAATTTTTCCAGGATTATGTTGTTGACAGGTGACATATAACCTGAAAATGTCCTCAGCTGTCCTTTTTGGTTTTTGTTTTTATAGAGACAGGGCTTTTCACTCTGTCCCCCAGGCTGGAGTGCAGTCATGGCTCACTGTAGCCTTGAACTCTTAGGCTCAAGCTATCCTCCTGCCTTAGCCTCCCAAGTAGCTAGGACTACAGGAATGTGCCACGATGCACAGCTAATTTTTTAAATTTTTTGTACAGATAGGGTCTTACAATGTTGCCTAGGCTGGTCTCAAACTCATAACCTCAAGCAATCCTCCTGCCTCAGCCTCTTAAAGTGCTGGGATTACAGGTATGAGCCACCATGCCCCACCGCTCAGCTGTCTTTTTAGTTTTCCCGCGGATGTTGATTTAAGATAGTGACCAATTTGTCTATATCATAATGAGTAATTTCATGGAGAAATTTAGCTAATATCCATTTTAAATAATTTGGTGCCAGCAAGTGGCCATTTTGAGAGCACCAGAGATTATCAGAGTAAAGATTCAACCAGATTTTTTCATGGGCAGATCACCTGGGGGCAGGAGTTTGAGACCAGCCTGGCCAACGTGGTGAAACCCTGTTTCTACTAAAAATACAAAAATTAGCAGGGCGTGGTGGTGTGTGCCTGTAATCCCAGCTACTAGGGAGGTTGAGGCAGGAGAATCGCTTGAACCTGGGAGGCAGAGGTTGCAGTGAGCCAAGATCATGCCACTGCACTCCAGCGTGGGTGACAGAACAAGACTCTGTCTTAAAAAAAAAAAAAAAAAGGCCGGGCGCGGTGGCTCACGCCTGTAATCCCACCACTTTGGGAGGCCGAGGCGGGCGGATCACGAGGTCAGGAGATCGAGACCATCCTGGCTAACACGGTGAAACCCCGTCTCTACTAAAAATACAAAAAATTAGCCGGGCGTGGTGGCGGGCGCCTGTAGTCCCATCTACTCGGGAGGCTGAGGCAGAAGAATGGCGTGAACCCAGGAGGCGGAGCTTGCAGTGAGCCGAGGTCGTACCACTGCACTCCAGCCTGGGCAACAAAGCAAGACTCTGTCTTAAAAAAAAAAAAAAAAAAAATTAGTAATGCCTGTGCTGCATGAGAAACCATGAGGTCAGGCGGGGAGCGAGCCTAGAGCTAGTTTGGCGGAAGCATCAAGTTTTGCAGTGACAGCTAATGCCCTAAACCAAGAGAAATAAGCCTTTTAAACAGGTCTAGAGTGACGCTATAGTAAATCATGGGGTTTTCATGGTTTCCATGAAGTTAAAGGCGGAAGGTCTTGTCTAGATTGCTCTCGCACAAATAGACAAAATGGCTTTCTACAGTTGGGGTGCTTTGGGAAGGAGGCTGTTGAAGAACTGATTTCAGGTTCCAGGAGGTCTTTATGTTTGGACTTTCAAAGGAGAGAATCCCTCACTGAAGACAGTCAATCCATAAAGAGGTGCTCCAATTTCAGAAAACTTTGGCACCTATTGTCTGCAATATCCAGTTAACCTAGAAATCCTTTCATCTGTCATTTTGTGAGGGATTTACAATAACTTCAGATAATCTTTACCAGGAGAGAATATTTATCCCTCCTTAAACAAGTTTACTTCAAATAATGAATTGTGTTTTGGTAAAATTGTAATTTAGCCTTAAAAATTTTATGTCCCTTTTCTACTAAGGCTGAGAGCAAGTAAATGGAATCCTTTTAACAGGCTTCCTTGTTCTCTGAACAAAGTAGGAGATCAGTTTTATATTGTATCAGAACTGAATCACAAGGTCACAAGGGAAATTTATATCTTTTAACTTTTCTTTTTTTTTTTTTTTTGAGACGGAGTCTCGCTTTTTCACCCAGGCTAGAGTGCAGTGGCTCAATCTCGGCTCACTGCAAGCTCCGCCTCCCGGGTTCATGCCATCCTCCTGCCTCAGCCTCCCGAGTAGCTGGTACTACAGGCGCCCATCACCACGCCTGGCTAATTTTTGTTTTTTTTTGTTGTTTGTTTGTTTGTTTTTTTTAGTAGAGACAGGGTTTCACTGTGTTAGCCAGGATGGTCTTGATCTGACCTCGTGATCCGCCCGCCTCGGCCTCCCAAAGTGCTGGGATTACAGGCGTGAGCCACCGCGCCCGGCCATCTTTTAACTCTTACTTGAGCATCTGGACAAAAACAGGGGCTTCAGTGAATCTTTGGAGCATGACTGTCCAGTTATAACATTGTCCTTCCCAAGGCAAAGGCAGAAAAGTATTGACTGTCTTTGTCTAAAGGTGCACTGAAAAAGGCAGAGAAAATTTCTACTACAGTAAAGCAAGTGACTTCAAGTAGAATTAATGACAGATGGTGTGTGGGTTAGGTACTACTGGGAAAAAAGAAATGACAATTTTGTTGATGGTTCTGAAGTCTTAAATCAATATCTTCATCCAGTTGGTTTCTTTGCTGGCAGGACAGGAGTGTCACTAGGGGATATGAGAGGACCTTTGCATATAAGGCCTTCAACTGTAGATTTGAGCCCTTCCTTTGCTTCTGACTTCAATGGATATTGGGTAAGTTTGGGTAATGGTTTGACAGGATCTGTCTGAACTTAGTAAGTTCTCCTTATTATTTTGCTGCTCCAATTATTCATCCTGTGTGAGTGGAATTTTTAGCCCCTTACACTGTCAGGTTTGGTGTCAAGATATTTATTTGGAGTATGCATCAAATATAATAGAGAAAGCAAAGGTGTATTCAGAGCAGGTGCAACTTGATTATGAATAGAGAAGTCTCTGGAACATCAATACATATTACAGTTCCATTTGCAAATTAAATCTCTATTAAACTCGTAGGCATGGTATCAAAGAGCAGGAAGGAATGTTTTTCAGTCAGGGACCAAGGGCTACAGTTAAGGGCTGGGAGATGGAATAAATATGTGGCTTATATGTGGGTTACTTGAAATACCTACCACCTGTGTGGTATGTTTACTCAGAGGAAGAGATTGAGCAAAAGGGACAGTGTTTAACATAGAAAGAGTAGCACCATGTTTACCAGAAATTGATGAGGTTGACCACCTGTATTTACAGTTAAATCACCTTGAGTGTTTAGGGAAAGGCAGACTATTGGGTAGTTTCTCCTTCCTCTGAGCGCCCTCATTGATCTGAACTGATGGATTTTTATTTGTCTTGGTTCTGTTTACAATATCTGTAGTGTCTTTGTCAATAGGTGGTTGATTGGGAAGTGGGCCACAAGTTTATTTTGAGTCCTGTCTCATTTTAGTTCTAAAGCTCTTTCAAAATGTTCTGCTAGGTGTTACAATTCAGATAAAGGGGTTGTTTTCCATTCTAATTTCTGTTTTAGAATTAAGTCTCCAATTTCATGTTTAACTCCACTGACAAAATGAGATGAAAGGGCTGCTTTTTACCACCTTCTTTAACTGATGTGTTGGAAGGTATTTCCTAGTCTATATCCTGAAAAAGTCCAACAATTTTATTTTTTTGTTTGCATGGTCCAATGGATTTTTATTAGAAATGTTTTGGGTATGGCTTTTAGGAGACTTTGCCTTACTTTTTGGATCCTTTTTTATGAAACCCTCAGATTTACCGTGGAAAGAGGGATACTGTGGGTCCCTTTCTGAGTCTGTCCAATCAGCTTTTGCCCTCCAGGATTTAGCACCTGAGTTTCTGACCAACACGTGTACAAGTTGATAGACGTTAGGTAACCTTGGGTCATACGTACCTAGAAGAATTCTAAATTATTTTATGAATTTTTGCTGGTCTTGTCTGGGTTTAGGGAAACCTTTAAGTATAACTCTTAATTCAGCTCAGATCCAAGGTTTAAATTCTACAGATGTCCGCATACCTGGCTTAATGAGAGGGATAGATATTCAGAGGCAACTGGAATTTTGGAGTTTAGGAGAGTTATTGGGCAAAGCGAGGGGGTCTGAAAAAGGGGGAGAGAAGTGAGCAGTTGACTGAAGTATAGGAGAGAGATTATTGAAAGTAATGGCAAAATTTGCAATTACTCTTGCACCAACCTAATAGAAGGATAAGGGGGAAAAGAGAGAGCTGGATACAGGGAGGCATCTGGAAGACAAGAAAAAGAAGCATTTACTAGGGAAATGAGTCTAGTTTGTTGTTGCTTAAGTGTGTCAAATTTCCCATTGGTTTTGGGCAAAGAATCTTTTAATGAAGCAATTTTTGATCAGAATTTCATTTGGAGGCCTCTGCCTACCAACAAAAAACGGCAGCCCCATTCATCCTGAGAAATCTTATTCCTACTTTTCTAAGGTGCATGTCAAATGAACAATTTTGTTCAAGTCAAATGTACCCCAAAGTAGCCAGTAAAGGCCCAAATCATCCTTGGAGTTATGCCATTAGGAAGGTAGGAAGGTAGGTGCATGAGCTAGTGTTGTACAAATAAGAAGCAGTTTCTCCTAGATGAGGAGGGTATTTAGACTTAGAAGACCCCATGAGAGCTGTTGACCATCAGTAGGAGTATAATTCTTGTGCAGTTTGTGTCTCAGGTCCCCAACCATACTGTTGGCCACCTCCTAACACAGACCAGACAATCTGTGCCCCTCAGTAGGCAGAAAACCAGAGAGAGCACTCCCTGTGGACCAAAGTGAAGCCCTCAGGACAAAAACGCAAGACGGAAGGAGAACCTGAGCTGGTTTTATTGGTGACCCACAACAAAGTTTGTCCACATGGACATGGGTTCAGGGAGAACCACAAACTCACTGGACTGTGAAGCGAGCTTGAACAGGCTTGTAGGACCTATGCCTGTGTCTGACCCTGTCATTCTCCTTCTTCGGACAAACCACTTTTAAACAGCACAACACAAACACACACAAAGGAGAGCCAAAAGAGGTGAAAGAGAATGGCCTGATTCTGCCTAGGGTGCCAAATAAATGGGAACCAATAACAAAACCCAGGTATCAAACAAGAATCAGTAGCTGAGGAACTCAAAAAAGGAGACATTCAATCAGTGCTGACTTATCCTATCAGTGCAAACTCAACAAACCACTCTCTGCAAGGTGCAAGGTGCCTCTGTAGCAGCCATCCTGTTTGAAAATGGGAGTCCACACAGTGGGAAGATGGTATCTTGGTGGAACCCGCAAGGAAACTGAAGACATTAATGAAGTCTGCCTGGATGAGAACAAGCAGAGGCTGTTTATTCAGAGCTCACTATAACGAGGGAGTCAGCCGCCATCATCACTCGCATTTGTCAAAGCCTCAAAGACAGGCAGGGGAAAGATTGATAGTGACAAAAAGGGAATGCTCAGGTATGATATGATTCAAGGGTGTTGTCATAGGGAAGCTGGAAGCAGGCTAACTAGAAATGAACATCTTGTATGATTAGTTTGGGGAACATATTTGGCTTTCTCTGACTGGTCCTAAATTGGAATCAGGAGCAAAAATTAAGGATGCTGTCAGTTATTGACCAAGTCCTGACCACTACCAGTCAACTGCTGCAGAAGTTGTGTTTTGGCTTCCCAAGCTGGTTACTGCAGCAGTTGTGGGTCAGATTTCTATTTTTGTATATGTCCTGGCCAGAGTTTGTATGTATATTTAGCCTGTTAAACATAAAATTTCTAGAGAAAAATATGAGATAATATTTTTGCCTTGGGTTAGGCAAACATTTCTTACAGATGACAGTAGATGAACAAAAGAATTTTTTTTTTTTTTTTTTGAGATGGAGTCTCCCTCTGCTGCCCAGGCTGGAGTGCAGTGGTGCTATTTCGGTCACTGGAATCTCCACCCCTTGGGTTCAAGCGATTCTCCTGCCTCAGCCTCTCTAGTAGCTGGGATTACAGGTGCCCGCCATCACGCCTGGGTAAATTTTGTAATTTTAGTAGAGATGGCATTTCACCATGTTGACCAGGCTGGTCTCAAACTCCTGACCTCAAGTGATCTCCCTGCCTCGGCCTCCCAAAGTGCTGGGTTCACAGGCATGAGCCACTGCACCTGGCCTAGATGCACAATAAATTTTTTTAAATGATATATTGGACTTTAAGAACTTCTCCTTCTGAAAGACACTACTAACAGAATGAAAATATAAGCCCCAGCCTGTCAGAGGAGGGGGCAATAGGAGGAGCGAGAGCATCAGGATGGTGCTAATGGATGCTGGCCTTAATATCTAGGTGATGGGATGATCTGTGCAGCAAACCACCATGGCAACACGTTTACCTATGTAACAAACCTGCACGTCAGGCACAAGTGCCCCTGAACTTAAAATAAAAGTTTAAGAAAAAAGGAAAATATAAGCCCCTGACTGGAAGAAGGTATTTGCAAATTACATAACCGATAAAGAACTTGTGAGTAGATTATATATAGAACATTCAAAAAGTAATGGTAAAAAGAAACCCAATTTAAAAATGAATAAAAGATTTGAGTAGACAATTTACCAATTGTCTATTCAAGTCTCTCACTCCTCCCCAGCTCGCTTTCCGAGCCTCCCAGCTCCTGGGTCCTCTGCCGCTAGAAGATATATGGATGCAAATCAGCACATTGAATTATGCTCAACATCGTTAGTCATTAGGGAAATGCCTATTAAAACTTCAGTGAGATACACATCTATTAGAATGGCTAAAATGACTAACCATTCTAGTTGTTGGTGAAGATGTGAAGGAATGGGCATCCTCATATACTCTTGGTAGGGATATAAAGGGGTACGACCATTTTGGAAAAGAATTTGGCAGTTTCTTAAGAAGTTCTGCATAGGCTTGCCACATGACCCAGCCATTCCACACCAAAGTATTTACCCAAGAGAAAAAAAAAAAAGCATATGTCCATACAAAGACTTGTACATGCATGTTCATAACATTTTTATTTGTGAAAGCCATAGACTGGAAACAATCCAAATGCCCATCAGTAGATGAATGAAGAAGCCAATATTGATTATCCATATAATAGAAGACTACTCAACCATAATAAAAAGAACTATTGGTACCCACAATGACATAGATGAATCTGAAAACAATGATGCCGAGTGACAGAAGCCAGACATAAAAGAGTGTATATCATATGATTCGATTTGCCATGACAATAATACTGGAAACAATTTCTATTTTCTGATAGTATATAGTAGTCCTACCTTATCCAGTGGCTTTCCATGCTTTAGTTACCACAGTCAGCTCTGGTCCAAAAATATTAAATAAAAAATTCCAGAAATAAATAATTCATAAGTTTCAAATTTCATTCTGAGTAGCCTGATGAAATCTCATGCCATCCACTCCCTCTCACCCGGGGAAGTGAATCATTCCTTTGTTTGGTGTACTCACCCCATATATGCTACTAGCCCTTAGTCACTTGGTAGCCTTCTTATTTATCAGATCGACTCTAATACTGCATGTGCTCAAGTAACTCTTATTTTATTTAATGGCCCCAAATTTCCAGAGTAGTGATGCTGGCAATTCAGATATGCCAAAGAAAAGCCTTTCTTTAAGTGCTTTCTTTAAACAAAACTGTGAAAGTATAGGGAAAAAACATAGTAGATATAGGGTTTGGTGCTACCCATGGTTTCAGGCATCTGGTTTCAGGCATCAACTTAGGGTCTTGGGACATATCCCATGGTTAAAGTGAGACTGCTATAAACACCTGTGAATTTTCATAATCAGGCCAGGAGTGGATCACAGCATTTTCCTCTTCTTCCTCTTACATGGAAATAACAAAACTGCTTATTTTCTTAAACAAAAGAGTTTAAGTCTTGAGACTTTTTTTATGGTGGTGGTGGGGGGGGGGGTTGTTCAAGCAATTCTCCTGCCTCAGGCTCCGAGTAACTGGAATTATAGGCATGTGCCATCACACCCAGCTAATTTTTGTATTTTTTGTAAAGATGGGGTTTCACCATGTTGGCCAGGCTGGTCTCGAACTCCTGACCTCAAGTGATCCGCCCACCTCACGTGATCCGCCAGCCTCAGCCTCCCAAAGTGCTGAGATTACAGGCATAAGCCACTGCGCCCGGACTCTTGTGACATTTAAATGAACACTTTCGACACAGGATGTTATCATACTGAATTGCTTGTCTGTAATCCTGCCACAGGAACTCTCACTTCCCATCAGACAGATTAGGAATCGGTTTCTTTTTCCCCCACAAAGGCAGGCACAGCCTCCGCCCCCTCATAGGGCAAGGCCAGACAAACTTTAGCCACTGCTCTCATCTTCTCCTAGAGGCTTGGCTCTAAACCACCACCCTCCCACCCACTGTTGGTAGGGGACGGGGATGAACTGTTGAAAAGTTCCTCCCATCCTCCCTCAAGCATCCTCTCCTGCCTGCACTAGTGCCAAAGGATCCCCTTCTGGTGCAACTGAGCCCCTCGAGATTTCAGCACCCCAACATTTTTAGTGATGAAATCATGAAAATTCTGATGAGGCCCTTGCTTATTTGCATATGTTAACTACCCACTTTTTGCCCAATATTCCTTTTTCTAGCAATATAATTACAAACTACTGATGCACTGTTTCTTTGTCAAGCAGGCGGATATAGCTTCAGAGTCAAGAAAAAATTTTGCAGAAGGAATGAATGCCTTTAACGGCATTGTGACCAGCTGCTGACGCCCAGAAGTCTGGTGGTTCAAGGTGTAATCTGAGACGAAGAAACAGACTTTCCCCCTAGGTTCCCTGAAATCCCTCCTCCCTTACTTCCTGGTTGCATAAAAACTCCCCACTCGTTATTTTTGTTAGGATGAATTTGAGAGATCTTGCCCTCTTGCCTTCTCGCTTTGGCCAAATGGAATAAATCTTCCTCTGTCTCCAAGCACCTGTGTGTCAGTGTTTGGCATCAACAGCACATCTGGTTCCCGAGCCTGAATTTGGGATTCGACTCTGGCTCCCGGGACACATGCAAGAGGGAAACGGAATCACACCGCAGTCTCAGCCACTGCGGATAGAACCAACAGGGGCTCTAGTTAGTCACTGGATGGGGGATATAGGGCTTCGTGGGCTACCCTAGTAGCCTGCCCCCTTTGTTACAGTTTGAACTGACGTTCCAAGCCAGGGGCTTATAGGCAAGCCTCTGGAACAAAGCCTCTTGTAATAGACTGGACATTGGCCCTATTTGTCCCCAGGCCACAACCCATTTAACTTCATCCTCGGGAGCCCCGATTTCGTCGTTTTCCCTTAAGTCCTTCGTGCTACTGAACCGTGGGGAAATGTTGCCAGGCTTGGTTTGCTAAGATTTAGGCTGCGCTGGGTCGGCGCCTCTCCCTCCTCCCCAGCTCGCCCCGCGTTCCGAATCCTCCCAGCTCCCGGGTCCTCGGCCGCTAGCTGTCGTTGGAGGTGCTCCTGAGTCAACAAACTAAATCTCCCCAGCGGGAAAGACGCTCTCCCGGCAGCGCCCAGACCTGGGAAGCCGCAGTCGCTGCACCTTGCCTTCACCACAGCCCCATAGGTGAACCCGCGCCGCGCAGACCCGGGGAGGTTTGGGGAAGGCCTGGTCAAAGAAGCGCGGGGGATTCATTACCCGCCGGGTTCTCCTCTGCAGCGCGTCTCCCTCCAGGAGCAGGCAACGGAGCCTCCCAAATCCAGAGCAGAGAACTTGACCCCGCGGGGTCCCGGGCTTATATCAGCTGAGCTCCGTGACATCTCCCGGGGCGGGGCATCGTGCAGGAAACTGACAGAGGGACAGCCCAATCGCATCGTTACGTGGAGCGGGAAGCCCACTCCTGCAAAGACAATAGCCTTGGTAAACCTTGGGTGGACTGGGGAGAACTGAGGAGGGGAAGCGCTTCTTTGTTGCTTCTCTGTGATTTATTTTATTTTATTATTTTATTTTATTTATTTTTAGATTTTCAGTTCTTATTTCACCCAGGGAAGGAAACCTGGGTATCCACCCCCATGTCCTCCAGAACCTCCCTGGCCCGGCTCGGAGTCTCCCTGAGACGCCACAGGCTCGGAGAGCGCTCCGCAGGTTTCTCCCCCCGCGCCTCCAAATCTTTCGATTCCTACTCGAATTACTCCGTCAGCTGCTCCAGCTCTGTGCTGGAAGGCGGGCAAGGGGTCTGGCGAGACGCGTTGGTACATGGGGCACTGGGAGGAAGGGAAAGCAGAAAATTAAGCCTCTGTTTTCGCCTCCCTCCTTCCCCCAGTAATTCGAGAATGTTGCGTCCGCCTCCTTTCTTTTGCTGGCGCTAAGGGCTTGGACCAGCGCCTGCCAGGCGTAGGTGTGGCCACTGGGGCGAAACCTGGCAGGCTCTGGAAAGAGCGTTTTGCTAACAGGAAAGAGAAACTGTTCCTTGTATTCATCACCCACCGCAGACTTCATCACGCCCGGGTATGAGGCGGGGCTGTCAGATTTCAGTGTGTTTCTCTTAATTTTAGTACTGAATTTGTACTGGTCGCTGGCGAAGGGCCTGGCTCCGCCAAGCGCGACCCTCTCGAACTGCCCGTGCGTGCGGCGCGCGCTGCTGCCCTGTGTGGCCTGTGCGGGGAACTCGAGGGCCGAAGTGGGCCCCACCGCAGCACAGGGGGACGAGAGAATCAGGAGCGGGCTGCCTGGGGGCAGATTCGAACCCGTGCCTCCGGCGGATAGAAGTAGCACTTGGGGACTCCTATTCAGCCGAATCCTGATTCCAACTGCCCTCTCTAGGCACCTTCCCTCTACCCTTCTTCCGTTTTACAATTCTGGTAAGTAGATGTTTCTCTACCTCTTCTCTTCCAACTCCTGCGCCCAGAGCCAGGAGGACTCCTGGAGCCCGCCCAGCGATACCCTCTCTCTCCCATCTTCTGCTCAAGAGCTCGAGGTCTCAGTGGACCGAGCTGAGGAAAGGCCGTCTGTGGAGCCTGCGCCCAGGCGCAGACTGCGTCGTAGCAGTGTGGCCCGGGGCGCTGGAAGTCTTACTCACTTCTCAAGAACCGGCAAGGGATCAGGCCTGACCCTTTGCAAGTGACAGAATCCAAAGCTTTGAGCTCATGGGAAAGTGCCTGGAAAGAAGGTCACTGCAGGGCCGCACAGGTCTGTGGCGAGGCTACCCAAGAACATTTAAATCCCTGCCCAGAGAAGAAGAGGCTCCAGCAGTCCTGCACCTTCCTGGGAATTGGTAGTCCCTTGGCGCAGGGGTTCTGCAGCGACCAGCAGCACGAAGAGACAAGGATGGTGGCCAGTTAACAGAAAATCAAGGCAGAGGGAGCGGTCTGGAAAACACCACCTACTGTCACCTCTGGAGCCTGGGATTATGGGATAACTTTTCGATTTTTAAATGTATTGTCAAATAGCTAAAGTACACGGAAAGTACAAAATAATAGTAAATTGAACACTTGTGTATTCACCACACAGCTTAAGCAATAACATTAGCAATATTTGTGTACCCAGCTGGTCTCATTCCCTCATTCCACTTGTCCCCTACTCACCTGATAACCAGTACAACTTTATGAATTTGAAGTTACTAATTCCCATGCACCTGTTTATACTTTTAGTATATGTGTATATGTCTCTCATCAGCACATAACACTGTTTCAACACATTTATATGCATTTAAGCTGCATGTAAATGGCATCATATTGGCCAGGTGCAGTTACTCACGAGTGTAATTCCAGCACTTTGGGAGGCTTAGAGGGAGGCTGGCTTGAGGCCCAGAGTTTGAGACCAGCCTGGGCAACATAGCAAGACCCTATCTCTACAAAAAAAAAAAAAATGTTTGTTTGTTTGAGATGGAGTCTCACTCTGTCACTCAGGCTGGAGTGCAGTGGTGCAATCTCGGCTTGCTGCAATGTCGGCCTCTGGGGTTCAAGCGATTCTCCTGCTTCCGCCTCCCAAGTAGCTGGGACTACAGGCACGTGCCACCACGCCCAGCTAATTTTTGTATTTTTAGTAGAGACAAGGTTTCACCATATTGGCCATGCTGGTCTACGAACTCTTGACCTCATGATCTGCCTGCCTCAGCTTCCCAAAGTGCTGGGATTACAGGTGTGAGCCCCCGCGCCCAGCCAAAAAAATTGTTTTAAATTAGCTGGGTGTGGTGGTGCCTGCCTGGAAAGTCCCAGCTATTCAGGAGGCTAAAGCAGGAAGATGGCTTGAGCCCAGGAGTTGAAGGATGCTATGAGTTCTGATTGTGCCACTGCACCCCTGCACGGGCAATGGAGTGAGACCCTGTCTCTTTAAAAAAAAAAAAAAAGATATCATATTGTATGTGTTCTGTAGAACTTGCTCCCACACTTTAACATTTTGCTTTAAAGATTTGTTCATGTGTTTAGATCATTCCTTTTCACTGCTGTATGCGCTGAATCATTTCCGCTCTTCTTTCCATCCATACCCATTGGTCTCCAAAGTATCCAGGCCTCCCCAAAAGTTCCTGCAGGAGACCTCAGCTCCATTGGCTTTCAGGTCGTAATTGTTCCAGCACTACTTCTCCATTTCTGGTTCCAGCCCTCCTCTCCCACATTCTCAAGCTTCTAGAGGGTTATGAGAGAGGAAAAATGCCAAATGCCTTTGATAAAATGTTGTCTTTCCAGTGGTTTGCGTGTTTGTTTGTGTGGAGTGGGAGGGAAGTGAGGGCAGACGTGACTTATTCTGAGTATTAATTCAGGTTTGAAAGTAAAATCTTTAGGTTTGCCTTGTCCAGTAAAAAATGCCAAGAGCCACAACTGCTCATTCTGTCTCTCTCTTCTCACTCTGTCTGTCTTTTCTCTCTCTCTCTCTCTCTCACACACACACACACACACAGACTCTTGGTTAATGCAATATTTACATTGTTTTTGCTTCAACAAACTAAATAGGAGAAGAGAGGTGGTAGGTTAAAGGGGCATGTTATCTTATTAAGGGCGGGCAGTCTCTCACAGAAAGAATCACTGTATTAGTGTAGGGAGAATCACCGCCTAGGTCAGCCGTGTGTCAATGACCTCTGTCACTGCCCCCAGTCTGCACAGTGAGACTGGAGGCTGCATGCCATGGTCTACAGATCCCTCACTACAGAAAACTTGCTTCAGCATTCTGGGTGAAAGTCACAGGGAGATTGATTATGGGGGTCAATTCTCAATGGCATTGTGCCTGACCAAGTTTTTTTGCAGAAACTTTTACTAGGGGACTGAGGATTATAGCAGCAAGCCATCATAGCATAGAGCCTTATCTGTGTTTCCACAGACTATCTTTCAAATTCAAGCTACTTGTTTATAATATTCACTTTTCAGGCAAAAACATATTTTCCACTTTTTTTCTTTTCTTGATAAAAAGTTTAAAAAATAAAATTTGCATAAACACGTATATGATGTTTCTTAGGAACAATGTTTGCCATTTGACAAAGTGTGGTGAAATTTTGTCAGAACAAGTTTACTTGAAGGAGGGATGAGACATCCTTTATCAATGTTTATATGAATCACACACATCGGAGAGAGTGGGAGGGAGAATCCTGGTTCTCTGGCACTCCCAGTACCCACATTGAGATCCAAGAGTGTCCTGATGATTTTCCTGTCTCAGTAAGTAATTAAGCTTTTCCTGAAGGAGCTCAGTTAAGTCCAAGCTTAATTTCAGTCAAGTCCAATGTTTAATTTGCTTTTTCAGCTACATGAAATGAAAGTGTGACTCAGAATTTTCTCTCTATATCCCCTCAGATCGTTAGCACACTGAGGGTAATTACAGAGTCTCAAAGCATATTCCCACAAGATGCTTTATTTATTACAAACGAAGAAAACCACTAATTTTCCAGAGAATCCTGTAACATATCACCTTAACCAAGTGATCAAAGTTAACATCATTAGTAACAGGCAAAATTAAATTGCATGCCACTAAAAAGAACAATTTTTATTTCTTATGTATTCCTGACCCAATAAAACAAAACAAAGCAGCACAATGAGAATATAACTATAAGGAAACATTAGAGGGTTCAATGATGCCCACCTGTAGTACCAGCTACTTGGGAGTTTGAGGCAGGAGGATTGCTTGAGGCCAGGAGTTGAAGACCAGCCTGGGCAATATAGCAAGACCCTGTCTCAAAGGAAAAAGAAAAGAAAACATTAAACAAACCCAAACCCAAATTGAAAGACTTCTATATTGAAGAACACTAAAAAGACAAGACAAAGTCACCATGTAATTCTAGGCTGGAACTCGGACTAGAAAAAAATTTCTTTTTGCTATAAAGGACACTCTGGCAGTTGTGAGAATTCACTTCAAAGACTTCAACTTGAGCTTAATTCACAAAGGACCCCAGTTGCCTCACTCTGAAATCCACTGCACATTTGTGTGAAGGCCATGCTTCCATGAGCTGATCCCAGCTGATGACTGAGTATAGCAAGGATAGGAGTGCAGGTGTTTTCCTGGGAGACAAAGGATGCCTATAATGGCCAACTTTTCTTGACTTTGAGTGAATATCTGGCATACTTCCACCCAATCTTTCCCCCCCTCTCCTCCACACAGTGTCAGACTTGCATCATTGTCTGACAGCTCTCTCATCTTTCATTGACTCCCAACTCTCAGCAACATGGAAATGCCTAAATTCCCCTGACATATGGTAGAGGAAGAAATAAAGAGTTTGAGGGAAATGAGCATGAAGGAATGTATATATTAGGTAAGACCAGAAGTAATCCGGCTAGAGGATTTTGCTCTATGACATGTCCCAGATTACACACCACTCACCAAGACTACCAGAAAGGACTGTCGAGAGGGGCACCAGCATCAAAGAAGTCCAGTGATGGCTGTCCACTGCATGCCAAAGAGGATGGTAGGTGAGGCAGTCTCAAAGCTGGGCTCATTAACACCCATGGGAATGCATGATGCAAGCCCTCAAATAACAGAAGCTAGGAGGTCACAATTACCACAGTGACTGGCATGGTTAGTCAGACAGCCACTGGGACTAGAGCCACATGGAGTTGTAGAGATGGTTAATGGAGAATGATGTCCTTAGAGGTAAAATAGACAGGCAGCCAATAAGAATGTTACTTAACATCCATAACCCACGAAGAGCAAGAACAAAGGAACAGGAAGCTATGGGTGATTGCCCCCAATAAAAAGCCACAACTTCTTTTTTTTTTTTTTTTTTTTTTGAGACGGAGTCTCGCTCTGTCGCCCAGGCTGGAGTGCAGTGGCGCAATCTCGGCTCACTGCAAGCTCCGCCTCCTGGGTTCACGCCATTCTCCTGCCTCAGCCTCTCCGAGTAGCTGGGACTACAGGCGCCCGCCACCACGCCCGGCTAATTTTTTTGTATTTTTAGTAGAGACGGGGTTTCACCGTGGTCTCGATCTCCTGACCTCGTGATCCGCCTGCCTCGGCCTCCCAAAGTGCTGGGATTACAAGCGTGAGCCACCGCGCCCGGCCAAAAGCCACAACTTCTGTTTCGTTCTCAAACCCAAGTCAATTTGCAGATCTGGAACCCACTGGCTGAAGTGGTGGGTCCCCAGGAGGAAGAATCTTACAATGCCATGGCAAATATATACCATGACAATTCCTCCAGCTCTTCCCCAAAGGTACCTATGGGCATTTACTCATATAACCATATGCTGGGGGAAGGAAATAACCAGACATTTCAAGGGCTGTTGAATATGGTGTCTGAGTTAACACTGATATCCAGAAACCCTAAATATCATCATAGTGCCTGTTACAATGAGACAGAGTAATAAATGGAGTTCTGTCTGAAATCTGACTCACAGTGGTTCATTTGGTCTGTGGGTGATTTCCCAAGCAGCCAGGTGCATAGTTGGAATATCCCCAACATTAGGCCCTGGTCTGTAAAGCATAATTATTATGGTGGGGACGGCCAAATGAAAACCTGCGAAGCTGCCCACAACTCAGCCAAGATGATAAATCAAAATCAGTTTCATAGTGTAAGAGATTCGTGCCACCATTAAAGAACTAAAGGATGCAGGGAAGGTAGTTTCCATTATATTTTCATTTAATTTGTTAGCCTAGCCCCTGAAGAAATTGGCAAGATCCTGAAGAATGACTACAGACGACCACAGGCTTAACCAAGGAGTAGCCCTGATTCCGGCTGCTATTTGGTATCATCTAGATCAACGTTAATAAGCCTTCAGGTGAAAAGTATGTGAGCACTGATTTGGCGAATGCATTCTCTTCCATTCCGATTGAAAAGAAGATCAGAAACAGTTCACATTCATGTGGAACAGACAAAAATATTCAGTTACATTTTGCTCCAGGATTATTTTAACTCTTGCTTTCAGTCATAATATAGTACAAAGAAATCTGCACCATCTGGAGAGCCCAGAGAACACCACATGGACCCATTACTTTGACATCATGCTTCTGAACAAATGAGCAAGTGGTGGCTCTGGGGGCCTTGGTAAGACATACGCATTCCAGAGGACTGGAGATAAACCATGCTAAGATTTCAGGAACCAGCCACTCCAGGGAATTTTTTAAGGGATTCAGCAGTAAGAGTTGCGCTAGGTGTCCCCTCCATAGTGAAGGACAAATTTCTGTATCTTGCATCCCCTAACACAAAGAAGAAAGCATAGCATCTGGCAGGCCTAGTTAACTTCTATAGGCAACATATTCCGTACCAAAAATACTAGTCTGGACCATAATCAGGTGACACGTAGAGCTGCAAGCTTCAAGGGGCCTAGAGCAAGAAGTACTGCAGCAGTACTGCAGTACATGGTGCAATCACACCCTGCAACTTGGGCCTTACAATCTGACACCCTGTGGCATTCTATCTGGCAATAGTTGGACAATGCAGTATGGGGATCATGGCAAGCCTCAGAGGGAGAATCCCAAGGCAGGCACCTGGGATTCTGGAACAAGGCCATGACATCCACAGTAGAGAATTATATGCCATTTGAGAACTAGCACTTGCGTGTTAGTGGATCCTGATAGAGACTGAACACTTATCCTTGGGACACCAGCTAACAATGCATCTGAAATTGTCCATAATAAGCTGGATTCTGTTGGACATAACAAGTCCCCAAGTTGGATGGGCCCAGCAGCAGAACATGCTAATGTGGAAATCCAGGATGGAGCTTGAGCAGGAGCAAAGGACACAATTAAGCTGCATGAGCAGGTAGTCCAGACTCTCCTATACTCCCCTGTGTCACTCACCACACTTGCACTATTTTGCACCTATTTCTCTACAGGAGCTAGAGAGGTGCCCATACAACTGAGTGAAAGAGAAAAAAAAAACTCAAGCATAGCTTACAGATGGGTTAGCTTAGTATGTGTGTGCAGACCAGAAATGAACTGTGACTGTGTTATAGCCACATGCTGTAGGGAGTAGTCCTGAAAGATAGTGAAGAGGGAAGATTTTCTCAGTAGGCAGAGCTCTGAATCATGCACCTGATTATTCACTTTGTGTGGAAGGAGAAGTGGCCTGAAGTAAGAATAAATAAGCTGAGTGTAGGGTGTGCACCTGTAGTCACAGCTTCTTTGGAGACTGAGGCAGGAGGATCACCTGAGCCTGGGAGTTTGAAGCTACAGTGAACTATGATGGCACCGCTGCACTCCAGCCTAGGTGACACAGCAAGACACTGTCTCTTTTTTAAAGAGAAGAAGAAGGGGAAGGAGAAGAAATGTATATCCTTGGGGTACACAAAAGAAACTATCATCAGAGGGAACAGGCAACCTAGAGAATGGGAGAAAATTTTTGCAATCTACCCATCTGACAAAGGGCTAATATCCAGAATCTACAAAGAACTTAAACAAATTTACAAGAAAAAAAACCAGACAACCCCATCAAAAAGTGGGCAAAGGATATGAACAGACATTTCTCAAAAGAAGATATTTATGCAGCCAACAAACATGAAAAAATGCTTATCATCACTGGTCATTAGAGAAATGCAAATCAAAACCACAATGAGACACCATATCACACCAGTTAGAATGGTGATCATTAAAAAGTCAGGAAACAACAGATGCTGGAGAGGATGTGGAGAAATAGGAATGCTTTTACACTGTTTGTGGGAGTGTAAAATAGTTCAAACATTATGGAAGACAGTGTGGCAATTCCCGAAGGATCTAGAACTAGAAATGCTATTTGATCCAGCAATCCCATTACTGGGTATATACCCAAAGGATTATAAATCATTCTACTATAAAGACACATGCACACATATGTTTATTGCAGCACTATTCACAAGAGCAAAGACCTGGAACCAACTCAATGTCCATCAATGATAGACTGGATTAAGAAAATGTGGCACCTATATGCCATGGAATACTATGCAGCCATAAAAAAGGATGATTTCATGTCTTTTGCAGGGACATGGATGAAGCTGGAAACCATCATTCTCAGTAAACTATCACAAGGACACAAAACCAAACACCGCATGTTCTCACTCATAAGTGGGAGTTGAACAATGAGAACACATGGACACAGGGAGGGGAGCATCACACACCTGGGCCTGTCAGGGGGTTGGGGGCTAGGGGAGGGATAGCATTAGGAAAAATACCTAATGTAGGTGACCAGTTGATGGGTGCAGCAAACCATCATGGCATGTGTATACCTATGTAACAAACTGCACGTTCTGCACATGTACCCCAGAACTTAAAGTATAATAAAAAAAATAATAAAAACACTACATCCCTAAGAGTCACAAATAGAAAAAAAAAAGAAATATATATGCTTGGGAAGTGGCCAATGGTCTGGCTGCCTGGTCAGAGCCTTTAAAGAAAACAACTGGAAAATCAGAGACAAGGAGGTCTGGGTAGACTCTAGAAGCATGTAGATGGACACATGGAAGTGGATATAATGTATGAACATTTTGTATCACATGTTAATGCTCAACAGAGGGTATCTACCATGTAAGAGGCACTGAGCAGCCAAGTAGACAAAATGACTCAGCCAGTTAACATCAGCCAGCCTTTGTCATCAGCTACTCCAGAGCTGGCACAATAGGCACATGAACAGAGTGGCCATGGTGGCAGAGATGGCTACATATGGGCCCAATAGAATGGACTCCTACTTTCCAAAGCCAGTGTAGCCACTGCTGCCTCTGAATGTCCAACTTGTCAGGAACAGAGACCAACACTGAACTCCCAAAGTGGCACTAGTCTTCAAAGAGACCAAACAGCCACATGGTGGCAAGTTAACTGCATCAACCCCCTTCCACCTGCTGGAAGGGCCAGCAGTCTGAACTCACAGAGAGAGATACCTATTCCAGAAATGGCTTGCCTTTCCTTCCCACAGAGCCTCAGCTGGCACCACCCTCTGGGAGTTTGTGGAATGTCTAATCCATAGGCATGGAATCCCACATGTCACAGCACCCAACCAGGAGACTCTCTTCCCAGCAAAGGAGGTAGGCCTGCGATCATGAGATCACTGTCTGTGTCACATACCATACCACCCAAGGCAGACAGCCTCATAGAATCCTGGAACCGTCTTCTAAGTGTACAACTGAATGGCAGCTCAAAGAACACACTCTAAAAAGATGGGGTGCCATCCTTCAGGAAACAGTATAGTTATTAAATCATAGACTCCTCGATGATGCCATATCCCCACGAGGAAGGATACAAGGTCAAGAAGCCAAAGGGGAGAAACAGGAGTGGCCCCACTTACCATCACTTCCAAGGACCCACTGGGGTATTTTGTGCTTCCTGTCCCTGTAGGTCCTGACCCTCAAAGGGGATGCACACTTGCCGGGGGACACAGCGAGCGTCCCACTGAGCTATAAGTACTAGCTGCTGAAGGGGCACTTTGATCTCTTCATGTGTAAAAAGTCACCAGACTGGCAGGGATCATGGATCCTGCTCAGCAGAAGAGGGCAGGGCCGTTTTCACACAATGGGGGCAGGAAGGAATATGTGTGAATCCCAAGTGATCTACTTGAGTGCCTTCTGATACTCTGATGCCCTACTGTGAGGGTGAACAGATACATGCAGTAACCCCAAACCAATAAAGGTATAATTGCCAAAGGTTCAAACCACTTAGGAATGAGGGTTCTGGCCATACCCCTGGGTAAGCAAGCCACCAAGACCTGCAGAGGTGAGAGCTGAGGGTGAGAGATGTTTAGAATGGATAGTGGAGGAGGGGAGATGAGAACCAGTTGCAGCCCTGAGATCCATTGTAGTGACAGGGTCTGCAGTTCATCCCACTAACCTCTCACTTCTGATTTCCACTTGGGAGGAATGGCCTACAGGGGCCATGCAGGGGCTGCGTGGAGGAATTGGTCAGTTCACACAGAAGTGGACGGCAGTGGGCCAGGCACAGTGGCTCACACCTGTAATCCCAGCACTTTGGGAAGCTGAGGTGAGTGGATCGCCTGAGCCCAGGAGTTCGAGACCAGTCAGGACAACATGACAAAACTCTGCGTCTACTAAAAATACAAAAACTAGCCGGGCATGGTGGCATGTGCCTGTAATCCCAGCTACTTGGGAGGCTGAGGCAGGAGAATCGCTTGAGGTGGAGGTTGCAGTGAGCCAAGATAGTGCCACTACACTGCAGCCTGGGTGACAGAGTGAGACTTTGTCTCAAATAAATAAATAAATAAATAAATAAATAAATAAATAAATAAGAAGTGGATTGCTGTGGTGTGAGAACGCACCTGACAGACCTCCAGTTATGGAGAGCTTACACAGCCAAGGGCCCCAACTGCTGCTCTCTGAAACTCATCCTACTTTTGTGCCGAGGCCACACTTCCTACAGGCTCCTCCAGCCAGTGACCAAGCACAGCAATGGACATTAAGACAGGCCCATTCTGGGAGACGTGGGACTCCTCTGATGGCCAGCTTTGACTTGGGGATTCCCTGATGGCCTTGCCAAGCCTTTTTGATACAGCACTTCGGTCTAGGAAGCTTCCACCCGACCTTCCTTCCTCTCTCCTTCACTCGGGGTCAGACTTATAATGTGATCTGACAGTTCCTCCAGCATTTTGGCTCTTGCTCCTTTCCTCTCACAGGTGTTTCTCCTGAGAAAATTCTTGCATGTTTAATCCCAATTTGAGGGATTATTGGGACAATTATTGGGACCACTATTGGAACAGTTGACAAACTGTCACTGGGGGTGTGTAGATTAAATGGCAGTATCATATAAATCCATGTTAATTTCCTGGTAGTGATGACAGCACTGTGATTATATAGGAGTGTGTCCTTGGTGTTTGGGAATTACACGGTGAAATGTTTAGGATAATGGGGCAACTTACTTTCAAACGGTTCCCCAAAAATTCTAGATAGATGATGATAGATAGATAGATAGATAGATAGATAGATAGATAGATGATTGATAGATAGATAGATAGATAGATAGATAGATAGATAGATAGATAGACAGGCAGGCAGAGTGAGAAAGAAAGTGAGAATGATAAAACAAATGTATATAATGTTTTGTGGGGAGGATGAATAGGAGTTTTTTGTAGTATTCTTACGACTTTTCCATAAGTTTGAAATTATCAAAAATAAAAAATATTTAAAACATTCTGAAGACATACATTCAGCCAACAATCATATGAAAAAAAGCTCTACGTCACTGATCATTAGAGAAATGCAAATCAAAACCACAATGAGCTATCATCTAACACCAGTCAGAATGCGCATTATTAAAAAGTCAAAAAATAACAGATGCTGGTGAGGTTGTGGAGAAAAAGGAACACTTATACACTGTTGGTGGTAGTGTAAATTCAGCCATTGTGGAAGACAGTGTGGTGATTCCTCAAAGACTTAAAAACAGAAATACCATTCAACCCAGAAATCCTATTACTAGGTATATACCCAAAGGAATGTAGATCATTCTACTATAAAGACACACACACATATGTTCATTGCAGCACCACTCACAATAGCGAAGACATGGAATCAACCTAAATGCTCATCAGTAACAGACTGGATAAAGAAAATGTGGTACATATCATGGAATACTATGCAGCCATAACAATGAATGAGCTCATGTCCTTTGCAGGGACATGGATGGAGCTGGAGGCCATTATCCTTAGGAAACTAACGCAGTAATAGAAAACCAAATACCACATGTTCTCACAAGTGGGAGCTAAATGATGAGAACACATGGACACATAGAGTGGAACAACACACACTGGGGCCTTTTGGAGGGTGGGAGGGTAGGAGGAAGGAGAGGATCAGGAAAAATAACTAATGGGTACTAGGCTTAATACCTGGGTGATGAAATAATCTGTACAACAAACCCCCATGACACAAGTTTACCTATATAACAAACATGCATTTATACCCATGAACTTAAAAGGTTTTTTTAAAATCTTAAACAACGCTCAGAATCTTGATTAAAAGTCTTAGTGCAAAAGGGCTTGCATAACTACTATGGTTTGGGTCTGTGTCCCCACACAAACCTCATGACAAATTTTAATCCCTAGTGTCGGAGAACGGACCTCGTGGGAGATGATTAGATCAAGGGGGTGGATTTCCCCCATGCTGTTCTCATTATAATGGGTGAGTTGTCCTGAGATCTAGTTGTTTAAAACTGTGTAACACCTCCCCCTTCCCTCTCTTCATCCTGCTCCAGCCATGTAGGATGTGCTGGCTTCCCTTACACCTTCTGCCATGATTCTAAGTCTCCTGAGGTCTCCCCAGCCATGCTTCCTGTGCAGCCTGTGGTACCATGAGCCAATTAAACCTCTTTTCTTTATAAATTACCTAGTCTTAGGTAGTTCTTTATAGCAATGTGAGAACAGACTAATACAATAGCCTTCTTCTTTATCTTGAAACTCATCAAGGACACCAAGGCCATTCCACCCAAATTAAAAGTTTCCCATTTATCTTCCTAAGTGATTTATAGCAGGAAGATGGAAGTCTGTTTACACTTTTATTGATTGCTTAGTTTTGTTCATATAATTATACATTTTAAAATTCTTGCAGAATTAGTTTGCTAGAGCCGCCATAACAAAATACGAAGACTAGGTGGCTTAAGCAACATGAATTCATTTTCTCACAGTTCTAGAGGCTGGAAGTCCAAGATCAAGGTGTCAGCAGATGTTGTTTCTTCTGAGGCCTCTCTTTTTGGCTTGCAGTTGCTGCTTTCTCACTGTGCCCTCACATGGTCTCCACTCTGTATACTTGTGCCTCCCTGGTGTCTGTTCCTCTTCTTAGGAGAACACTGATTGTATTGAATTAGGGCCCCACTCTTATGACTTTAATTAGCTTTAATTACCTCTTTAAAGTTTCCATCTCTAAACGTATTCACATTTTGAGGTAGTGAGGGTTAGGGATTCAACATACAAATTTTGAGGAAACACAGTTCATCCTATAACATAGAGTGTACCATTCTCCCTTTAATTAAAGGCTGCTTATATCACCACCACCCCCACACATACACCAGAAGGCAACTTTTTCTAAAAGAAAACCACTCTAAGATTCAGTCCTCTGAAGAATAATGTAAATCTCCTGTTTTGAAAATCTGGTTAATGTTAAGCTTATAATTTTATTTTCATTTTCTTCCAACCTGAATGACTTTTCTTAAAGGGTTCATACATTTAAAGTTTTGCCTAGATTTTTGGCCGGGCATGGTGGCTCAGGCTGGTAATCCCAGCAGCACTTTGGGAGACTGAGGCAGGCAGATCATTTGAGCTAAGGATTTTGAGACCAGCCATGGCACCAGACATGGCAAAACTTCATATCTATTAAAAATACAAAAATTAGCTGGCCTTGGTGGGGCACTTGTAGTCTCAGCTACTCAGGAGGCTGAAGTGGGAGGATCTCTTGAGCCTGGGAAGTCGAGACTGCAGTGAGCTGTGATCATGCCACTGCACTCCAGCCTGGGTGACAGAGTAAGACCCCATCTCAAAAAATAATAAGAAGAAAATAAAATTTTGGCTAGATTTCCTTCCTTTTTTTCTGGGAGGGTTTTGAGCTTCCTTATGTTCGATTATTATGTACTTAATAGCCTCTTGAAGCTACTGAAAATAGGAGATCTATACAATTTAAGGAACTATATGGACTTTACTTTCTAATTACGTCTGAAGGTGTATTATCTCATCTAATTTGAAAGGTGCTTCTTTCCTTTGTCACTCTTTATATGTTCATATGAATCCTCCAGGAACACATAGACTCTAGACATAAATTGCTCCAATCAAAAAGGTTGAAGCCTCTTTTGGGGCCAGTTTAAGAATCTTCACATTCTAATTTCTATTGTACTTTAACAGGTCTCAAGCCTTACAAAGAAAGAAACTTCGCTCATCTCTTACCACAATAAAAATCTAACTTGATCCACTCTCAAGCTTAGAAAGCTTTATTTCAGAAGACAGAATTGCAATAGTTCTATCTCTAATTTAAGTGAGAGGAGGGTCTGGGCACAGTGGCTCACACCTGTAATCCCAGTACTTTGGAGGCCGAGGAAGGCAGATTGCTTGAGGCCAAGAGTTCAAGACCAGCCTGGGCAACATGGCAAAACCCTGTCTCCACAAAAAATTAGCCAGGCGTGGTAGTGTGCACCCATGGTCCCAGCTACTTGGGAGGCCGAGGTGAGAGAATCACTTGAACCTGGGAGGCAGAGGTTGTAGTGAGCCGAGATTGTGCCGCTGTACTCCAGCCTGGGTGACAGAGTGAGACCCTGTCTTGAAAAAAAAAAATAAATAAGTGAGAGCAGCCTCCACCTCTCCTATGGACCCAGGACAAACTGACATCTGTCAAAAGCCATAAGACAACAGACAAAAACGAACCAAAAATCAACGTTTTAATTTTCCAGTGACCCCGATTTTAAGCAAAACTAATCCTTTAGCAACAGAGTTCAAAGCTGGCCAGCACTAGACAGCAGTGACAGGTAACCCTCCTACCTCCCCATCCTAGCACCGCTATTTTTACTTATTCAGATTTAGGCTCCAATTGGAGTTACTGCCTGTATTCATTTCCTAAGCCTACCATAACAACATACCATAAATTTGGTGGCTTAAAACAACAGAAATTTATTTTATTTATTCTGGAAGCTAGAAGTTTGAAATCAAGTTGTCAGTAGGGCCCTTCTCCCTGAGACTCTCAGTAGAATTCTCTCTTACCTCTGCCTGGTGGTGGCCATCAATCCTCCATGTTCCTTGGCTTGCAGCTGTGTCACTCCAATCTCTGCCTCCATCACTATGTGGCCTTCTCCGTGTGTGTCTCTCTTCACACCATCTCCCTTCTTATAAGGACATCAGTCATATTGGATTAAGAGCTCACTCTACTCCAGTGTGACCTCATCTTAACTAATTACTTCTACAATGACCCTATTTCTAAATAAGGTCACATTCTGGGGTACTAAGTGTTAGGATTCAACTTATCTTTTGGGAGAGCACAGTTTAAACCATAATATCATCCTTCCCAGTTTTCTTGAATCATTTATTTCATGGTCTCACATTTGTAGGTTTTATTTCCATGCATATTAACAAATGGGAAATATCAACTGTCATCTTCTGGGTTAATAAATGCATGGCCGGGCACAGTGGCTGACGCCTATAATCTCAGCACTTTGGGAGGCTGAGGCGGGCGGATCACCTGAGGTCAAGAGTTCAAGACCAGCCTGACCAACATGGCAAAACCTCGTCTCTACTAAAAACTACAAAAATTAGCCAGCCATGGTGGTGGGCACCTGTAATCCCAGCTACTTGGGAGGCTGAGGCAAGGAGAATTGCTGGAACCCGGGAGGCAGAAGTTGCAGTGAGCTGAGATCACACCACTGCACTCCAGCCTGGGCAACAGAGCGAGACTCCATCTCAAAAAAAAAAGAAAGAAAGAAAGATAGAGAAACAAATACACAAATATTTATACCTTTATTTTAAAAAGGAGGCTATGTTAATTTAAATATTATTACCTGAGCAAAAAAATCATTACATAAACAATCAAGCAAAATTCAACATTTTTGGAAGTTACTTTCCCAAAATACAATAACTCATAAATCTGAGTGTCTTATCAAACTAATTTGATAGGAGTTAATGGCAAATACAGTTTGGTGACATGGAAAAGCATCTCATTCTCTGCAGGTGCAAGAAAAAGGAAACTGTCTGTTGTTTCTTGCTTGCTTGCTTGCTTGTCTTGCTGAGTTTTCTTTCACCAGAAGTAGAAGAGTTTAGAGTTTCCAGGCTAAAGACTGGAATTTCAATAATTAGCACTCAAAGAGGAACAAAAAGTGGTCTTTCAAATAAAAGCCTACTCAAAACTTCAAATAACTTCAAAATTTCAAAAAATAATATAAGAAAGAAGCAGAAGAGTCTTATGTTAAAATGGATTATAAAATATATGATATTTGCTACTTATATTTGTCATCCAAATGTTTTATGGTTAATATCAATTTTATCAACTTTTTACTAATTTTGTATTCGCTGATAAACAAGTACTTCCACTAGCAGTATTAAGAATCAAGGTTTTCAGTTAGAGAAATAATCACGTGACTCACCAGGTAATAAGTAAAAAGGAATTATAATTATGAGTTGAGAAAAGGGTTAAAATTCAATGTAAGTTTTGTAAAGTAATGCAGGAAATAAATTCATAACTTTCAGTATGAATTTGTCTGTAAAACAAAACTTAAAATATTAAGCCTTCTAGGGCTCCTTTGAGGAGTATATGTCATGGTATATATGAAATACCTGGCATATAGTATGTGCTCAATAAACATTAACTTCATTCCGCCCCCTCCTTCATTCAGTGTAATTGAACCTCAAACAGTTCCCTGAAAAGTTCCCATTAATTGGGGATGAAGAAACCTACCCAGGAATTAAGTGCTCATTTCATGCCCTGTATGTGGAAGTGACAAGGCACACAGCACCCTAATTGGTATGGAACTCCACGCTGCCCAAGAACGAGTGCCCCTGAGACCCTGAGCTAACCAGCTGGTGGCAAGGCCCTTGCTTCACACCCTCACAGGGTACTCAGTAGCTCCACTGGTAACAAAATTTCCCCAAGTGTCACAGGGGCGCAAGATGCTTAACTGACATGAGACTAAATCTGGTCTTTATGGTTTGAATTTCATTTTAATAATTATTTGTTTTGAAGAATACAAATGTAAAGATCATTTCTATCTTCATATGAGTCTCAAATTATAATTTGATTCTATAATAAAAATTTTGAGTTTTCAACTGGCATATTCAACTGGAAATGGGAGATACCCATTTCCTCTATAATTTCAAATTGACTTTCATATATAAAAATCCATGAGTTCATAATGATACTTGTTTTTAAAAACTTCATGGTTCACTTTCGTAAATTCATGCTAGGACATCAGCTCATTGTTTTGAAAACTGATGAAGGGAAGCAATCAAGCATTTGTACTCCTTTCCGGTATGCATTCTATTTTGGGGCCACCAAAGAGATGGTGAGGAAAGTCCTTCACAGAAGCATTCCCAGTAATAAATTCAGATGGAATTATGGAGTTAGAAAAATCATCATTTTGCAAGACCTAATGAAATCATGGATCTAGGTAACAATCATCAACTGATGCTGAAACTACCAGAATGGTGGTTTTCAACCTCACCTGCCCCCAAGAGCTGTTACAAGCCTCAGTGTGCAGGCTGCACTCCAGACCAAGTGAATCAGAACATCTGGGGCGATTGTAATGCTCCCCAGGTGATTCCAGTGTGCAGCCAAGATTGAGGATCACTCACTAGATGAAAGGTGCATGGGGAAGTTTATAACAGACGGATCAGACTGAAGAAAGGTGCATGGGGAAGTTTATAACAGACGGATCAGACTGAAGAAAGGTGCATGGGGAAGTTTATAACAGATGGATCAGACTGAAAACACTTCAACCTACTCACCGATTCTAATGTTGGTATGAGTGGGACAGCCAGACACTGTGTACATTAGCACAATGTCTAATACACAGCACTACCTAGGAGGTGTTCTAGCAAAAGGCTTCTCTCTTACCCCTTACCCCCTTACACACATAATTGAACCTACATGTAGTCAGTCCTTGGGTCTAATTTTCCACTTTAGATGAAACACAGACATAGAAGAAGTTAAATGGCACCATGAAGAAGTAATCAGCTGACTCATGAATGTGAGAGATTCAACGGGATAAGTGAATTGGATTTTTCCACAAATAACTGAGGAGGAAAGGCAGAGGGCTAATGTTATAAGTTAAAAGAGACTTAAATTACCTATCAACTAAATGCAATGTATGAGCCATTTTTGGCAGCTGATTTTTAAAAAATGAATTCACCTTGAAAGAAGGAGTCTGATTTAAACAAACAAAATGTTTTTAAAAAAGAAAGGAAGAAAGAAAGAAGAAAAAACTTGTGACAATCAGGAAGTTGTGACTTGGTATTAGATTACAATAAAAAATGATTATTAATTTTGTGAAGTGTGTGGCTGGACGTGGTGGCTCATATTTGTAATCTCAATGCTTTTGAAGGCCAAAGAGGAAGGGATCACTTGAGGCCAGGAGTTCAGGACCAGCCTGGGCAACATAGCAAGACCCCATCTCTAAAAAAAAGTTTTTAAAAATTAGTTGGGGAGCCGGGTTTGGTGGCTTGTCTCGTGCCTATAATCCCAGCACTTCGGGAGGCTGAGGCAGAAGGATTGCTTAAGCCCAGGAGTTCGAGATCAGCCTAGGAAACATAAGGAGACCCCATTTCTACAAAAAAAATGCAAATATTAGCCAGGCATGGTGGTGCACACCTGTGGTCCCAGCTACTTGGGAGGTTGAGGCAGGAGGATTACTTCAGCCTGGGAGTTTGAGGTTACAGTAAGCTATGATTGTGCCACTGCCCTCCAGCCTGGGCAACAGAGTGAGACCCCATCTCTACAAAAAATTAAAAAAAAAATACTAGCTGGGCATGGTGGCACTTGCCTGTAGTTCCAGCTACCCTGGAGGCTAATGCAGGAAAATGGCTTGAGTCCAGGAATTCAAGGCTGTAATAAGCCATGATGGTGCCACTGCACTCTAGCCTGGGTGGAGAGACAGAATGAGACCCTGTCTCTGAAAGAAAATTCTTTTGTTTAAATCTGATAATGGCATGAATCATAGTTACACATTCTTAAAGTCTTTATCTATTAGGGATATATGCTAAAACATTTATAAGTAAAGTCATGTGTTGTCTGGGATTTGCTTTAAAATACCCTAGGGAGTTGCACCATTGCACTCCAGCCTGGCCATGCTGGAGTGCAATGAGCGAAACTCTGTCTCAAAAAAAAAAAAAAAAAAAAATACCCTAGGAAAAGAAGCTGGGTAGAAGTTAGATTATTAGAAAAGTGTTGGTAATTGTTGAAGCTAAGCTATGAGTATATGGGGGTTCAATATACTATTATCTCAACATTTGTGTTTATCTGAAAATTTATATAACAAAAAGTTATATGTACGTGTGTGTGTGTGTGTGTGTGAACTATGTGGGGAGTGGTGAATAGCCTTATGTAGCTGATGCAAAATATATAGGAGGTAGGGGAATTTCATGCCCTCAAATTTGCTAACTACTATGTGAAATACAAATGACATCAAAGAAGCACTTTCTGCTCTCAAGGAATATTTTCCTTTTGGAAAATGTACCATTGTACAATCAAAGAAAAAAAAGTAAATGATGATGTGAATCACATAAGACACCAACATCAAGGGCTACAGTTGGAACTGCTCACTGTTGGGGAGATGTGGTGATTTTGGCTTAAGATAGTGAGTGAGGTATAGTGAAGAGATAGACTTAGATTTAAACCCTGACTCTGCTGTTTCCTGGTTTTGTGACTGCCTCCAGGTCATTTGACCACCTTGAGCCCCAGCCAGTCTCAAAGCCAATGATACATGTTTTAGATTTTTGTTACATAAGCACTCCAGTTCCAGGTATGCATTTTTATTTCAGTTATTGTTTCGTAACAAACCACCCCACAACTTAGTGGATTCAACCAAAGCCATTTTATGTCTTCATACTTCTGTGGGTTGGGCAGGGCTCAGCTGGACAGTTCTTCTGCTGGCTCTGCTTGGTATCTCATGCAGTTGCAGTCAGCGGGTAGCTGGGGCTGGAACCTCCAAGACAATGCTTCACCCATATTGCTAGCACTTTAGAGGTGATGCCAGGAGCTGGACTGGGCTGAGACATGATTTGTTTGGGATTTTCTCTCCTCCATGTGGCCTCTGCAAGTGGGGATCCATACTTCCTTTTTTTTTTTTTGGACAGAGTTTCCCTCTTATCATCCAGGCTGGAATGCAGTGGCTCGATCTTGGCTTACTGCAACCTGCAACTTCTGCCTCCCAGGTTCAAGCGATTCTCCTGCCTCAGCCTCCTGAGTAACTGGGATTACAGAAGTGCACCACCACGCCTGGCTAATTTATTTTTATTTATTTATTTATTAGTAGAGACAGGGTTTCACCATGTTGGCCAGGCTGGTCTAGAACCCCTGACCTCAGGTGATCCACTCAGCTCGGCCTCCCAACGTGCTGGAATTACAGGAGTGAGCCACCACACCCAGCCCCATACTTGTTATTTGGCAGCTCAAGATTCTCAAGAGCAAGCAGTAGAAGTTGCCAGACTTTTTCAGGCTGAGGACCAGACCTGACACTGCATCACTTCCACCTTATTCTACTGGTTAAAGCCAGTCATGGATCCAGCCCAGATTTAAGAGGAGGAAACTATGCAAAAGCATGGATACCAGAATGCGTGGCTCTTGGGAGCTGCTTATGTAACAGACTACTATGTAATACAGATTTTATTTTTGCAAGTTTTCAAAAAAGCATTTAAAAGCCTAGCTATACATGAGACCACATAGCAGTACTTATGAATACACACTTGAGTCACATGACTTAGAGTCCCAGCTCGGCCACTTTAGTAGCTCTGTGATATGACCAAGCTAATCTCCCTGAGCCACATATGTAGCTCATCTATAGATATGTCCTTCACAGGGTGATGGTGGAGTTTAAGAGAGATAATGGGCCTAAGAAACTTGCACAAAGTAGGTGTTCAGCAGGTGATAGCTGTTGCTATATTGCTAAAATTGCCATTGTTGTTGCTATTTTATTAATTACTGAGACATCTTGCCCTCAATGCAGAGACAAACGGCTAATGTAACACACTTCCCATAAACTAAGGAGGCATGTTATTTTTATTATTTTTTTCAATTTCAGTTCACCATTTTACATCTTCATTTTGCCATTTTTTATCAGTATGTTGTACTAACAGATTTTAAAGTCATTCTCAAATTTAAATTTGTTGTAGGTTCACATTCGCCAAGCAATTGAGAAAGCAAATTCTTAGATTAAATATGGATTTTAAAACTCCTACCTTCCACAAAGTCATGAAAACACATATTTTAAAGGAGATGGTGATATATCTCAGTTAATTTACGCACACATACACACACATCACGGTTTTTGCTGTTGTTGTTGTTGTGGTTGTTTAAGACAAGATCTCGTTCTGTCATCCAGGCTGGAGTGCAGTGGCGTGATCTTGTCTCACTGCAGCCTTGACCTCCTGGGCTCAAGCAATCCTCCCACCTCAGCCTTTCTAGTAGCTGGGACTACAGGCACACGCCACAGCTCACAGCTAATTTTTTTGTATTTTTTGTAGAGACAGGGTCTTGCCATGTTGCCCAGACTGGTCTCGAACTATTGGGCCCAAGCATCCTGTCTGCCTTAGCCTCCCAAAGCCCTTGGATTACAGGCATGAGCCACTGTGCCTGGTCACCACAGTTCTCATGTAGAAAAATATGTTTTATCATCACTGTGTCTTTCCATGTAAGTGCAAAGATGCTTCAAATTGGGACTACAACATCAATATTATGACTTTTTTAGTGAGAAAAAAATACCTGTCGCTGTTGTCATGGAGTGTTGTGAAGTAAACACTCCCTAGACTTTTGGGCAACTTAGTATTGAGTATAAACTTAAAGACTTTTCGGCATTTGTGAGCTTATCTTCATGTTACAACTTTAAGAACAGTTGCTTTTGGGTTAAATTCAGCTGTGGTAAAAACTTAGTAAGTTTTAATGGTCTTTGACACTAGAGGTTTTAGTGGAAAATTAATTCAGAATATTATTAATCAACATGAACAATGTATATTACAGTTTCTTTTTTTTTTTTTTTTTGAGAAAGGCTGTCCCACGGGCTGCAGTGTAGTGGCATGATCTCGACTCACTGCAGCCTCCACCTCCCAGGCTCAAGTGATTCTCTCAGTTCAGCCTCCCAAGTAGCTGGAACTATAGGCACGTGCCACCATGCCCGGCTAATTTTTGTATTTTTTGGTAGAGACAGAGTTTCACTATGTTGACGAGACTGGTCTCATACTCTTGGCTTCAAGTGATCCTCCTGCCTCAGCCTCCCAAAGTGCTGGGATGACAGGCATGAGCCACCACACCGCCTACCGTTTCCTTTTTGAAGCCTTGAGTTGTTTATCATTTTTATTCTTCTTAAATGTACTTTGGTACAAATCACCACAGTTGCTTTTGACATAATGGATAGGTAGCCTTTGAGGCTGAGCGGTTGTCTACCACATAATTCTTTAGGCAGGGGCAAGAATACATGTTAAAGCAGGAAGTGTCTTCAGCCAACATATAATTTACAGGGTTATCTAGGAACTCCTTAAAATGGGATTTGTAGGTACTAAAAAGCTTAGTGTAGTGAAAGTGCAGTCTCTGGGGTTGGACTGACTTGGGCCCTATGAAGCCTCGGGTAAATTATTTGACTTCTTTGAACCTCACTTTCTTCAATTGTAAGCAATACAGACCCATCTCTCAGAGTCATTGTAAAGATTTAATGAGTTAGCAGTGAATACACTGGAACATGTCAAGGATTCATGCGTTAGTGCCTCCTATACTTTGAATTCTTAATTAAACTTTAACCAGCCTGGACAATATGATGAGACCCTGTCTCTACAAAAACTATTTAAAAAAATTAGCCAGGCATGGTGGTGCACGCCTGCGGTTCCAGCTACTTGGGAGGCCGAGGTGGGAGGATCACTTGAGCCCAGGAATTGAGGCTGCAGTGATCTGCGTTCACGCCACTGCACTCCAGGCTGGGCTATGGAGCAAGACCTTGTCTCAAAGTAAAAAAAAAAAAAAAGAAAGAATTAAACTTTAAGAAATGATTTTTAGTAAGATAAAAATAGAAACTCAGCTAAAATGTATAATATGAACATTTGTAGAAAATACTCTAGAAGACAATTCCACTTGTACAACGTTAAGTATGAAGAAATTCACTTAGCAGTGAAGTATGCATTTTAAAAATGAGTTTCATAAAGCCAAAACAAATGAATTTAATTGGATGTGGCTGGATTAAAGGTGACTGAGGCTTTAACTTATGAACTACTTCAGGGAAAATAATATAATTCTAAGATAGTATGGAATTTGAAACAGCAATAGTTGGGAGCTATGAACAAAAGGAACCAAGTTTATGAGGCACAAGAAGTTGGTTTAGAAATAGCCTCTCCCTTACCTGGCCCTCTTGTTGTTTTTTATTCTTATACTTCCTTCCATTCTGAGGTTCTGAAACAAAAACAACTCATAGGCCCTGCAACAACTGAAAAAACTTTCCAAAGCTCTCTAGAAAGGAAGCTGACTTGACTTAAGCAATGCACTTCCTGCATGTGCCACACCTATTAAAAATTAAGAAATGATCTTGGTGATATTGTGCTCAGAGGAGTTTTAGAGCAGTGAAATTATTCCGTATGATGCTACAAGGATGGATACATGTCATTATACATTTGTCAAAATCTGTAAACTGTACAACACCAAGACTGAGCCTGAATGTAAATTATGCACTTTGGGTGACTATGAGATGTCAATATAGGTCCATCTGTAGTAATTAATGTATCGCTCTGACACATGATATCAATAGTGGGGAAGTTGTGCTCATGTGGAAACAGTGGGTATATGGAAACCCTCTGTAGGTTCTGTTCGAATTTGCTGTAAACTTAAAACTGCTTTACAAAATGAAGTGTGTTAATTTAAAAATCAACAAATAAACAAGTAATGAAAGTGAGAAACCTACCTCCAGGAGAGGAAATTGACTTTACCTAACCAATGTACTTCCTGTGTGAGCTGCATCTGTTAAAGATCAAGAAACCACCTCAGTGGTACAGCGCTCAACTACAGAGTGTCCTGACGTTTGTTGGTGGGGTTGCAAAAGACGTCATGATGTCACCATTTATTATGGTATCTGTAAGGTCTATATGAATCACTCAGAGATGTTGTTAAAAAATGCAAGTATAGGCCGGGCATGGTGACTCATGCCTGTAATCCCAGCACTTTGGGAGTCCAAGGCGGGTGGATCACTTGAAGTCAGGAATTCGAGACCAGCCTGGCCAACATGGCAAAACCCCATCTCTACTAAACATACAAAAATCAGCCTGGCGTGGTTGCACGCGCCTGTAGTCACAGCTACTCAGGAGGCTGAGGCAAGAGGATTGCTTGAACCTGGGACGTAGAGGTTGCAATGAGCCGAGATCACGCCACTGTACTCCAGCCAGGGTAACAGTGCAAGGCTCTGTCTCAAAAAAAAAAAAAAAAAAAAAATGCAAGTGGCTGGGCACGGTGGCTCATGCCTGCAATCCCAGCACTTTGGGACGCCGAGGTGGGTGGATCACCTGAGGTCAGGAGTTCAAGATCAGCCTGTTTCGAACATGGCCAAACCCCATCCCTACTAAAAATACAAAAATTAGCTGGCACGCACCTGTAATCCCAGCTACTTGGGAGGCTGAGGCAGGAGAATCGCTTGAACCTGGGAGGCTGAGGTTGCAGTCAACCGAGATTGCGCCACTGTACTCTACCCTGGGCAACAGAGTGAGGCTCTGTCTCAAAAAAAAAAAAAAAAAAGAAAGAAAAGAAAAGAAAAAATATGCAAGTATAATTCAGTAGTTTTGCTATTGGGTCTGCGATTCTGCATTTTTAACAAACTCCCAAGTGATGCTTGAAGAATTTAGAGGACACTGGGCAAACATGCATCCCCTTCCTCACCTAAATTACTGCTGCTGAAGTCAAATAAAATATAGAGACAAGGCCGGGCGCGGTGGCCCACGCTTGTAATCCCAGCACTTTGGGAAGCCGAGGGGGGCGGATCACAAGGTCAGGAGATCGAGACCACGGTGAAACCCCGTCTGTACTAAAAATACAAAAAAAAATTAGCCAGGCGTGGTGGCGGGCGCCTGTAGTCCCAGCTACTCAGAGAGGCTGAGGCAGGAGAATGGCATGAACCCGGGAGGCAGAGCTTGCAGTGAGCTGAGATTGCGCCACTGCACTCCAGCCTGGGCGACAGAGCGAGACTCCGTCTCAAAAAAAAAAAAAAATTTTATATATATATATATATATATATAGAGAGAGAGAGAGAGAGAGAGAGACAAATCTCTGAATTTAAAACATTTTAATCTGTGCAGGAGGTGGGTTTAAATATATATGTATAAATATATTTTTTAAAACCGTTTTATTTGAGAAGCAAGAACTGTAATGTGGGGCATGCAGAGAGACCAGGTGGTCTTCAGTATGCCAGAAGAACAAAAACTTCAGAAGTTTTATAAAAAGGAGAAATGTTACAAATTGTTTCTTTTTTTTTTTTTTTTTTTTTTTTGAGACGGAGTCTCGCTCTGTCGCCCAGGCTGGAGTGCAGTGGCGCTATCTCGGCTCACTACAAGCTCCGCCTCCCGGGTTCACGCCATTCTCCTGCCTCAGCCTCTCGGAGTAGCTGGGACTACAGGCGCCCGCCACCACGCCCGGCTAATTTTTTGTATTTTTAGTAGAGACGGGGTTTCACCGTGGTCTCGATCTCCTGACCTCGTGATCCGCCCGCCTCGGCCTCCCAAAGTGCTGGGATTACAAGCGTGAGCTACCGCGCCCGGTTTCAAAAGTAAGTTTATTGACACTAGTAAAGTTTTGGGGAGCCAGCAAGCTCAGAGATTGGTGAGTGACAGCGATAACTAAAACTACTCTTAGAGTCATAGCAGATTGTTTCAGTAGCTATTCAGTAACATGGGTTTCAGATTACAGAAGCCAAGCTAGCAGAGGATTATATCCTTGGTGCAATGCTATATGCCCTGAGTGCTTTTATTCTCTGGCCTCTAGACTCTGTTTTAGTTGAGTATGACAAGAATTACCCAATTTGTATAATCAACTTTCACTGTGCCTTTGCTGCATACCTTTGCTGCATACTCAGAGATTCATCATTAAAGAATAGTTCCTTTGGGTCTTGGACACATTATTTGTTCAGCATGATTCTCCCGTCTCTAAATCTCATTATTGCTTTGCTGTGGTTCTCTTATGGAACTTAGCATGTTCTTTTGCTATACTTATGTGTATATGTCTTATACCCCTATCCTGCCCTTCTCCATCTCCACTATCCCCAACCCTCATGCTAGATTAGGGCCCCACTATAAAGTGTTCTTATAGATTTCTGTGCTTTTCACTAATAGCAGTTATAAAAACTCTAATTAAGTATGTAGTTTTTGTGGGTGTCTCCACTACTGAATAAAAAACTTCATGAGGTCAGGGATCCTGTATATATTGTATAACACTGTATCCCCATCATTACCACATTATCTGGCATATAACAGGTGCTCAATGAACTGTAAGGTTCATGAAAAGAGAAACTTTGTATTCCCTGAAGAACCCGCCATAGAGCCCTGTATATCATAATTATTTGCAAATAATTATTAACTTAATGGCAATAATCTTAGGAGATATTAAACAACCATTTTCTCATTCACTCATTAATTCATTCAACAGCAATTTATTGACTAGCCACTGTATGCTAAGCATGACTCTGTCCTCAAAGACCTAACAATATCCAGAGAACACAAATGTAAAAACAACTCACTGCTTCAAGATGAAGTTCTCTTTCCTTGGTTTAAATCGAGTTATTTTTCTGACCAACAGGTTCCCAAGGTCATGTTTATGCCTTTATGAAAGTTTTTAGGTAAGAAAGAGACATGGTCCAGTCTACACTTTTAGATGGTGGATTATTAACTCAGGATAGAGGAAGGATGTGGGGAGGGAAGACCAAAGGCGGAGAGACCATTAGAGGATCGTTGCAGCCATGCAGTTGAGAGACGGTCTGGACTAGAGCAGTGGCAGTGGGGAAGGAGAGGCTTGGGTAAATTTGGGAGAGATTTAGGAAATAAAATGAACAGTACACTGTGATCAACTAGATTTGGTAGACGAGGAACATGGAGACTTAAATAATATAAGTCTAGAGTTCAACAAACAGGCCTAGGATGGAGATACAAATCCAGGCACAATCAGCTTGGAGCAACAGGATGGAAGAGATCACCCAGAGAGACTGTAGAAGAATCTGAAAACATCCCATTCAGAACAAAGGCTGAGGAATGCCACCATCAAGGAAGAGGTAAATTAAGTGTACACTGCAAAGTAGTCTGCAAAGAAGACTGAGTGAATGGCTAGAATGGTAAGAGTAAAAGAAAATCAAGCACCTGTGAGACATAAAAGTGGCATCAAGGAAGTCCAGAGATGCCGGACACAGTGGTACATACCTGTATTCCCAGCTACCTGGGAGGCTGAGGCAGGAGGATGGCTTAAGCCTAGGTGTTTGGAACTGTACTATTTTTATAACTTTTCTGCAAGTCTAAATTGCTTCAAAATGAAAGGTTTTAAAGACTCAGAGCTCCTTACAATTTTCAAGTTTGTTTTATTTTCTCCCATTGGTTAACATACACTGTCAATCTTGACATTTTGGGAAATCTGGGAAAAAATCTTTAGAAATAGGGGCAGGGAAGGACATAGATTTATTTATTGTCCAAAGACTGTTAGCATTGTGACATGTTTCATCTGGACTTTTTTTCCCCTAGAATTTTTTTTGGCAGAGCAGTAATTAAACAATAGTGGACCTTTTTTTACACTTATTTTTACTGAATCTTTTTTTACATTTATTTTTACATTTATTATAGAAGTAATAGGAGACTTTTAAGATGTCACAGCAAAGACATCTCTGTTCCCTTTTTTTGCAATACCCCAAATAAAAGATAAAAAATGAGACACCCAAACCTCAGCCCTCATTATGTGGGAAGAAGGGCTACGGCTGCCCCATGCAGTGGAGGTCAAGGACACCAGGAGGGAAAACCTGCCACTACAGATGTTGGGCACAGTCAGCAGAACACAGGGCTGTCTGTGTTGGGTGGCTTGTAGACCCTGGGCAGAAAATTCAATGACTACTTGTTTGAAGTACCAGACTGAAGGGCAGAGGCAGCTTAGAGTTTCCTTACCCTTGTGTTAATCATAGGATTGGCAAAGGACACATCGTCTTTGAAATCAGAAAAACATCTGTGAGTGACAAGCAGCCCTGACTAATATCTAGTCTGTGAAAAGAGGAAACCCGCACCAATCGTCAAAACAGTTATAAAACCCTGTACCCTATGCAACTTTTCTGTGAATCGGGGAGGCTTCGGCACCCCCAAGCCCTGCTCTGGCCCTGTTCCCATGCTATATCCTGCAAGCAGCTCCATCAAGGAAACAAGGATCCACACTGGGAAAAGAGCCCTCTGGATACATGTGAAGGGGAGCCCAGGATGACAGCTGAGGTTGGTCCCAGAGAGCCCCCAGTCAGGATCCAAGGGCAGAAGGCCCAGGGGGACCTTCTCCTGAGGATACAAAGTTGATGGTAGACTTCATGTACTTGATTAACAACAAAAAAAAAAATTATGAAACAAACAAAAAGTACGATGATATGAATCCTGAGGAAAGCAGAAAGTTGTATGAGAAACGAAATGCACCCATAGAACATCACCTAGCACAGCTGTGACTAGAGAGGCTCATAACAAGGTGAACATCGAATATTGTTCTAACCCAAAATAGTGATAAAATCATCTTGGCAGGATGTGGGGAGAGCAAAATAGGGAGGGAGTATCATTGAGCTAAATCTTCCGGAAATAGATACTATCTAGTTAAACCTCAAAATGGCACCATTTAGAGCTAAGTACCAAAAGAAACATCAAAGTGATGGCCCCTAGGAACAAATGCGGGCAGGAGCAGGAGACTGCTGATGTTATACTAAGCCCTGTTGAACTATTTCACTTCCAGTATTATGTGCATGTACCACTTAGATTTTTAAAATTTATAAAAATCTGAGAACTATCTGGAAAGTAGTGGGCAGTGTGTCTCCTCTTACACAGCTTTTTTCCCCCATATAATTGGAGGAAAAAACCCCTGCAGATTATCTGATAGAATCTGCATTTCATAGACCCATATTCATGCCACTCCTGTGGATCTGAAACACGAGATCTATAGTCCACATAATAATCCTATCCTGACCTCTTCCTTGCATCTTCTAAGTTTTGAACTCTGGGGTCTGGCATTTGTTCTCTCCAAAATAACTAGTGAAACTTCAGTGCTTAGCTCTGACAATTACAGATCTGGTGGGGCAAACAGCCAACTCAGCAAGATAAGTAGACAATGTCCCTCCCACCCTTTATAGCTGCAGAAAAATAGGTATGATTTCACCTCTTGAAATTGTCTTTCCAAATGTTATGTCTAGCAAAGGAAAACTGTATAAAACATCTAGACTTCAGAGAATATTATTGTGTCCTATGAAAGTAATCACTAACTGCTACCAAGTCTGTCATCCTGAAGGCTTGTTTAACTCTAAGATGTGTTGTTCTGATAACATTGAAATGAATGCTTTTTCCTGGAAGGGATATACACGTAAGAATTTATTTTGTCCAGCCAGAAGAGAGAGGAGGAGCTCTTCCTGTTTTCCCGCATGCACGGAGATTATAAAACCTATGCTTCTGTTCAATTGTTAAGAGTTTAGGAGTTTGTGATCCATTGAAATGAACATTTCTTACCTGGACACTGCTTCCTTGTCTTGGAGCTGACCATCCCCTCTGGCCTGGCAGCAGGAATTTTCACTCCATCCCTAGATATTATGAGAAATCAGACCCTTGGCCCACCCAACACACACCAAGTAACTGCCACCTGCTGGTAGCCCCAGCCCCACCAAGTAGCTGTTTTTCCTCTGTTCTTTCCTACAGCCTCTATTACTTTTTTTTTCTTTCTTTTTTGGACAGGGTCTCTTCTGTTGCCCAGACTGGAGTGCAGTGGTGCATTCACAGCTCACTGCAGCTTCAATTGCTTGGGCTCAAGAGATCCTACCACCTCAGCTTCCCAAGTAGCTGGGACCACAGGTGCATGCCATCACATCCAGCTAATTTTTTGTATTTTTTTATAGAAACGGGGTTTCGCTGTGTTGCCCAGGCTAATCTTGAACTCCTGAGTTCAAGCGATCTGCCCATCTCAGCCTTCTAAAGTGCTGGGATTATAAGCGTGAGCCACTGTGCCCAGCCTACTATTTTTTTAACGTTAAGATTTTATTTTCAAGGCTTCTTGTGTTGTACAGAAAGTAAAAATGGTGTTCCAACCTCAGTGTAATTGGTAGCTGTGACTGGCTATGACTCACATGCCAATCACAGCTATCCACACTACCACGAAGCCTTATGTGAAAACCTGGTAATACTTACAATTTGTTAGGGTGAATTCTCCACGCTTGGTGGTGGATTTCCAAGAGGTACAAATGGAAGAAGGCAGACTACCACTCTTTGGGTGGGCGGGTAGGTATCCTGGCATTTGTATCCCAGGCACTTCAGCTACCAAGCAACTCCATATGAACAATAAAACCAATCCTGAACAGTCCCAACACTTTCCCTTCCCAGACCCCTCTGCTTCCAATATCCTCAGCCCGCCTTCCATGCGCCCTGCCCCAGACCCTGCCCTAGAGGGTTCCTTTCTAGTTCCCACATCCCCAAGCAATAGATGAGAAAGGAAATCTCTTGTCACACAGACCTCAACCTCTGGGAACTGGTACCCAAAAGGAGTCTAATTGATTATTGATTGTTGATTGATTGATTGAGACAGGGTCTCACTCTGTCACCCAGGCTGAAGTGTAATGGCGTGATCAGGGCTCACTGCAGCCTCAACCTCCCAGGCTCAAACGATCTTCCTACCTCCACCTTCCAAAGTTCTGGGATTACAGGCACAAGCCACTGCGCCAGACCTAGTTGATCTTTGAGATGGGATACACTGGGCTCTATGGGCTAGCCAACCCCATCCCATGTTGTTGCCCTACAAAGATTTCCAACACACTTGCTCATACACAGGCAACCGTGGGGAATGCAACCCCTAGCAAATAATCTCAGGAAACTGCTTGCACCCAAGATACAATACTCACCTACTTGGGCAGAACCCAGAAACATGGCTCATTGTGTGGCTGTTTCCTCTGAAATCTTTCATGGTTATGAACTGCAGTGAAATCTACTGTCTTGTTATTGAGGTGTATTGGGTTTTGGACTTCCATACTAGTAGGTGAACAGCCCACAGACCTCAGAACCCCAAACATCAGGGCCAGAATGGTATATTGGCAACAGTGCATAGAAAAGAAAGGTGTGGCCGAGCGCAGTGGCTCACGCCTGTAATCCCAGCACTTTGGGAGGCCAAGGTGGAAAGATCACTTGAGCCCAGGAGTTCAAGAGCAGCCTGGGCAACATGATGAAACCCTCCTTTACCAAAAATAAAAAAATTAGCCGGGCATTGTGGCATGCCCCTGTGGTCCCAGCTACTCAGGAGGCTGAAGTGGGAGGATTGCTTGAGCCCAGGAGGTGGAGGCTACAGTGAGCTGTGATCACCACCACTGCACTCCAGCCTAGGTGACAGAATGAGACCCTGTCAAAAAAATAAAATAAAAATTGGTCTGGGTGTGTTTATTTTCATCAAGCTTGAAATGTGTGCACTTTTCTGTGTAATGCTATGTTTCACTTTGTAAAAGCTTAATTTAAAAAAGTAAATAATACCTTTCTTTTAAAGTTGTTGTGAGGAATACATAAAATAGCAGATCTGAAGCAACTTTTTCTTAGTGCAAGAATAAATGCTATTCTTATACCAATAAGATTATACTATAGCATAAATGCTATTCTTATTCTAATAAGAGTATGCTATAGAATAAATGCTATTCTTATACTAATCAGAATATACTGTAGGATAAATACTATTCTTATACTAGTATGAATATTCTATAGAATAAATGTCATTCTTATGCTATTATACTAAGAATATACTATAGAATAAATACTAGTCTTATACTAATAACAATATACTATAGAATCAATGCTATTCTTAAACTAAGAACCAGTTGCTTCAGATCCGCTATTGTATATATTCCTCACAACAACTCTAAGAGAAAGGTATTATTCACTTTTTAAACTAAGCTTTAACAAAGTGAAACATAGCATTACACAGAAAAGTGCACACATCTCAAGCTTGATGAAAGTGAACACACCCAGACCAAAACTTCAAAGCTGCCATGGTGCCCCTCCCCACCACTATCCTTATGCTCTGCCTGCAAGTAACCACCATCCTGACTTTTAACGTCACCTACTAGTCTTGCCTGGTTTTGAACTGGTATAAACGGATCATTCACTATACAGTATATTCTATTAGGTCCAGCTTCTTTCACTTGAATATTATATTTGTAAGTCACATCTGTATTGTCGTACTTAGCAGTAATGTGGCATTTACACTGGTGTATCATCTTCTCCTGTATACGTATCAGACAATTTTTCCGTTTACTATGGACATTGGGGTTATTTCCATTTGGGAGCCATGATGAAAAGCGTTCTCTCTCATTGTGACAGACATATACAAGTACATATTTTTGTTGGCTGTGTACCTTGGAGTTGCTGGCTATGCATATGTTCAATTTTATGTCAAGCACTTTTAGGGGATACTGCCAAATACTTCTTCCTAAGTTTTTGTAGCAATTCACATTCCCATCTGCAGTGTATAAGAGTTCCAGTTATTCCATATTCTCACCAACACTTGGTTTTGTCAGTGTTTTAATTTTTTTTTAATTTGCTTTTTTTTCAGACAGGGTCTTCCTCTGTCACCCAGGCTGGAGTGCAATGTCACCATCATGGCTCACTACAGCCTCAACCTCTAGGACTCAAGCAATCCTCCCACCTCAGCCCCCAACTCCCAAGTAGCTGGGACTACAGGCATGTGCCACCACACCCAGCTAACATTTTTAAAGTACTCTTTGTAGAGACGGGTGTCTCGCCATGTTGCCCAGCCTGGTCTCAAACTACTGACCTCAAGCAATCCTCCTGCCTTGGCCTCCCAAACTGCTGGGATTACAGGCATGAGCCACCACACCTGGCTTAATTTGCTTTAAAAAAAAAATTCAATAGGGGTACAAGTGGTTTTTGGTTACATGGATGACTTATATGATAATAACGTCTGGGCTTTTAGTGTGACCATCACCTGAATAGTGTACATTGTACTCAGTAGGTGATTTTTAAATTCCACGTTCCCCTCTCAACTTTCCCACCTTCTGAGGCTCCAATGTCCATTATACCAATCTACATACCTTTGCGTACCCATAGCTTAGCTCCCACTTACAAGTAAGAACATGCAGTATTTGATTTTCTGTTCCTGAGTTACTTCGCTTAGGATAATGACCTCTGGTTCTATCCAAGTTGCTGCGAAATACATTATTTTCTTCTTTTTATGGCTGCATTGTATTCCATGGTGTGTATTTGTGTGTGTATGTGTGTATATACACAACACATTTTCTTTATCCACTCATCAGTTGATAGATGCAGTGTGGTTTTAATATTAGCCATTCTGACAGGTCTATGGTGACATCTCATCATAATTTTATTCTGCGTTTCCCTGATGACTAGTAAGACCACTGAGTTTCATATACTTATTGGGTCCTTTTATAAGGTGTCTGTACAAGTAGTTTGCTTTTTTTTTTTTTTTTTTTTTTTGAGACAAGATCTCCCTTTGTTGCCCAGGCTGGAGCACAGTGGTGCAAATCTGGCTCACTGCAGCCTCGACCTCCTGAAATCAAGCAATTTTCCTGCCTCAGCCTCCTGTGTGGCTGGGAACCACAGGCACATGCCACCATGCCTGGCTAATTTTTTTATTTTTTGTAGAGATGGAGTCTCAATTTGTTGACTCGGCTAGGACAAGTTATTGATTAAATGTTTAGCAATCTTTTTTCCACTCTGTGGCTGACTTTATTATGGTCTTAATAGTGTCTTCTCATGAATTGAAGTCTTAATAGTGTCTTTTTCATGAATTGAAGCTCCTATTTAATAAAGTTGTCCAATTTATCAACATTTTCCTTTATGGTTAGTGTTTCTATGTCTCATTTAAGAAATACCTGCCTACCCCAACTCATGAAGATAGTCTCTAGTGTTATCTTCTAGAATATTTCCTTTTTATTTTTTTAAACTCTCTAGCCCTATGTCATAAGAATATTTCTAGTTTTACTTTTCACATTTAGATCTCTAATCCACCTGATGTTTGAGTGTGTTGTGAGGGAGGGGTTAAGTTTAATTTTTTTCCATATGGATATCTAGTTGACCCAATATCATTTGTTGAAAAGTGCACCCCTTCGCCTCTCTTCTGTAGTGTGATATTCATCGTAAGTCAAGTGTACCTCTCTGTGTGGGTCTATTTCTGAATTCTCTCTTCTGTTTCATTGGTCTATTTTCCTATTCTTTTGCTGACATCACACCATCTTAATAACTATGACCTTATATTGATACTCACTGTTAGTCTTCCAACTTATTCTTGTTTTCTTTTCTTTTTAATTAAAAAAAAATTTGTAGAAATGGAGATTCACTACGTTTCCCAGGCTGGTCTCAAACTCCTGGCCTCAGGCAATACCTCCTGCCTCAGCCTCCCAAAGTGTTGGGATTACACGCGTGAGCCACCATGCCTGGCCAAACTTTATTCTCCTCCAAGATGGTCATTGCTATTCTTGACTCTTTGGCTTTTCATAAACATTTTACAAATAACTTATCAATCTCTGTCCCACCAAAAGCCTCAAAGTTGTATTGGGCTTTCATGGAATCTATATATCAGTTTGGGGAGAATTTATAGCTTTATAATGTTGTCATCCAATCCAGGAATTTAGTAATATCTCTCTATTTATATGAGTTCTCTTTTATTTTTGTAAATAATATTTTATAGGTGGGATTCTTAAACATCTTTCATAATTTATCTCTAGGCATTGATGTTTTATGATATTATAATGGCACCATCTTTAAAAACTTAATTTCCTAACGGTTATAGGTATGTAGAAACACAATTGATTTTTGTAAATGGACTTTGTATCTATTATTGGTTCTAATAGTTTGTAGCTGCCAGATTTTTTACATGTACAATCCTGTCATGTGAGTAATTTAATCCCAGCTACTTGGGTAGCTGGGATTACAGGCATACGCCACCACGCCCAGCTAATTTTTGTATTTTTAGTAGAGACGGGGTTTCACCGTGTAGTTCAGGCTGGTCTCAAACTCCTGACCTCAAGTGATCCGCCCACCAAAAGTGTTGGACTTACAGGTGTGAGCCATTGTACCCAGCCAGAATTTCCTTTTTTTTAAAGGCTGAATAGTATTCCATTGTATATATGCACTACATTTTTTTAAAATCCATTCGTCTGTTGATGGGCAGAGGTTGATTCCATTACTTGGCTGTTGTGCATAGTGTGGCAATGAACACAGGAGGGCAGATATCCCTTCAACAAACTGATTTCGAGTCTTTTGCATTAATACCATGAAGAGGGACTCTAAATCATATAATAATTCTATTTTTAGTTTTATTTTTGGGCGGGGGGATCTCCATACTGTTTTCCATAATGGCTGCACCAATTTACATTTCCACCAACAGTGTACAAGTGTTTCCTTTGCTCTACATCCTCACCAACACTTATATATTTTTTCATTTGAAAACACTCTGTTTTGAAATAAAGTACAGGATGATTAAAAATATAATAATAAACATTCTGACAGGTGAAAGATTATATTTCATTGTGGTTTTAATTTGCATTTCTCTAACGATTAGTGATGCTGAGCATTTTTTCATTATCTGTTGGCTATTTGCATGTCTTCTTCTGAGAAATGTTTTTATCACTGGAATGCAAGGTCAAGGCTGCAGTGAGTTATGATCGTGCCACTGCACTCCAGCCTCGGCAAAAGAGAAAAGGACACATCAACCAATGGAACAGAATAGAAAGCCCAGAGATGAATCTAACTGATTTTCAACAAATATGCCAAGAAGAAAAAGACTGCTTTTTTCAATAAATGGAAAACTGAATTTCCACATGCAGAAAAAGAAAATTGGACCCTTATTTCAACACCATATACAAAAGTTAGTTCAAAATGGATTACATACTTAAACATTCCTGCATTAGTTTTCTCAGGAAAATTGCCAACAAAAAAAAAAAAAAGGAAAGAAAGAAAAAAAAAAAGACATGTTTAAGACCAAGAACCCTAAAACTACTAGAAGAAAACATAGGGGATCAGATGACAGCCTCCTTTAAAAAAAAAGAAAGAAAGAAAGAAAACATAGGGGAAACATACAAGACATTGGTCTGGGTAATGATTTTTTTGATTTGTTCCCAAAAGCACAGACAACAAAATTAAATATAGACAAATGGTATCACATCAAACTAAAAAGCTTCTTAGTTCATGATGTGTAGCCAAAACAAACTAAAACCTTTTGCACAGCAAAGGAAACAATCAACAGAGTAAAGAGATAATCTATGGAATGGGAGAAAATATTTGCAAGCCATACATCTGGTAAGGGGTTAATATCCGACACATATAAAGAACTCAAACAACCCAATAGCATCAAAACAAGACAAAAAAGCAGTTAAGACCTGCTTTCTGCTGACCAAGTCTTCTTCCTTACCCCTCCCTAATAAGAAGAAAAAAAGGCAATTAAAAGATGGTTAACTCCTCCTTAGTATAGTGGTAAAATTTAAAAATTAAAAAAGTTTTGGGACCAGCCTGGTCGCTCACATCTGTAATCCCAGCAGTTTCGAAGGCCAAGGTGGGCAGATTGCCTGAGCCCAGGAGTTCAAGACTAGCCTGGGCAACATAATAAAACACTGTCTCTACAAAAAAAAAAAAAAAATTAGCTGGGCTTGAGCCATGTTTGTGCCACTGCACTTGAGCCACTGCACTTGAGCCTGGGTGACAGAGAGAGACCCTGTCTCAAAAAAAAAAAAGAAGAAGCTTTAAGTTGTTAAAAAGTGGGTAAGATCAAAAGAAGAGAAGGAAAGAAAACAATGTATAAGGAACCTGAATAGACATTTCTATGACATTTTAAAAGCCACGAACTTATTTTGGCACAAAAGATTTTATCATATGCAGTCACTTCTTTGTAAATGATTTTTTGTAAAGTCATTGGATATAAAAGAGTGATTTTCCTCATCTGAGCACATGAAAAGAAAATGCTGAAATCAATATATAAATCAAATCATCTGTACTGGCACTGTTAATCCAGAAGAAAGTGGTTGCATAGAGAACAGTAAGAACGTAGACCAGCTTATTGAAGTAGGAAAAGAAAAAAAGAAGGCGTTTCAGAGGTAGGCTTTGCCTCTTAAAAAAATTAAAAATATAAGTCACTGTGTTGTGCTTGGGAGTTAGCAGCCAAAAAAAAAAAAAAAAAAAAAAAAAATGAAGTCACTGTCTGTGAAAGGAAAAGAAAAAATAAAAAGAGTTTGCATCCATTGAAGTATGCAGAAAAAGAAAACAATTTTTAAAATAAAATGAGTATAGTTGGGAGCTTAGCAATGGATATACAGAGTGGAGTAATAGACACTGGAGGCTCCAAAAGGTGGGAGGACGGGTGGGGAATGAGGGATGAAGTCCTACCTGTTGGGTACAATGTTCACTATTCTGATGATGAGGATGCTACACAATATGCTTTACCACTACGTAATATATCCATGCAACAAAACTGCACTTGTACTCCTAAATCCATAAAAATTAAAAATTATCTTGGCTGAGACCTCTTTTAAAAAATAATAAAATAAAAAAATAAAAGACAGAGAATAGTAAGAGCAGAGCAAGGACATTTAGTCTATACTTTCAAATGGACTTAATCATTTGAAACAATAAAGTTTTTCATTGAATCTTCATAGAGTATTAAAAAAAAAGCTGCTCATTGGCAGAATTTCCCACTGAGTTAGTATAGATTACATGCTCTTTGATAAAAGCAACAAATAAAGTTAATTGGGTTTTTTTCTCTTTAGTATTTGCTTTAAGAGAAAAATCCTAAACTGCTTCAGAGGAAGGAAAAAAGAGATAGAGAGTGAGAAATCCTTAAAACTTGTAGGGACTTCCAATGCCAGGAAACCATGAAATATGAGAGTATATTCAGCAATCATGGTGATTTAGCTCATGGTAATTGGCATATGTATAATTATAATTTGCATTCCAGTTATTTAAACTGAGATATTCTTGATCAGGTTGAACACATCGTGAGTAGAAGATCTCTTTCCCCAAGAAATAAGATGGAGAGAGTCTTTGGAGAACAGCCTCACTGAACTGGTAAGTCAGCTTCCTCCAGATTTTGGTAATTTCCTCACTTCTTCCATAATTTCTCAGTGCCCTGGCCATTTTCTGATAAGTCATGGTCTTCCAATTGCCTTTTCTTTTCCCCCAAAGCTTGTATTCCCCCACTGAATACAAGGTGCCATCTCTGGATTACAAAGGGATTCATGAAGGTATTCAAACGGTCTAAGCTTCTTCCTGCCTTTTCCCCGCTTTCGCTGGAGAATAGCGGGTTGTACCAGCTGGTTTTCAGTTATGTTCTGCAGAGATTGATGAGTATTTCCTTCAAAATAGAAATCTGCAGCACTGTTGATTACCGTTCTCCAATTATAGACAGGTTCCTCTGTAGGCAACACTCCATAGCAGCTGGAATTTCCTTTGACATGAGGACAATGATTGATTAAAGCCAGGTAATTTTTGTAATCTGGTGAGTACTAAAGATCTCCAGTTGAATGTTGCCTCAATATGTCAAAAGCATCCTCAAATGCTTGACCCAGCTTGTCTTGTTCAACACACAACATGTTTCATTAATAAATTGATAATTTTGTTCCTTGGCAATTGTTGCAGGAAGACACTTCAACCCCTTATAGAGATATTTCATTAATATCAGAATTGTAAATTCAATGGTAGGCTGTCATGAAAATAAAAAATTATTTTCCAGCGTGATGGTTCTGCCCATCAGTGTCCAATGCAGCATCCACTTGTATACGGTGGAAATAGTCTTCCCGTCTCCTGAAACACGTGTCTGCCTCCTGCTTGGCTAACCTGTAACCTGCCATTGTAACAGCTGTCACGTTTGGCCAATTTTATGATTTTCATTTCCTTTTCTTGCCTTTTTGTACTAGCTATGCTCTTCAGTACAAAGTTGAATACAATTGGTAATAGCAAGTATTGTTATCTCATTCTTAATCTCAGGGGATAATTAAATATCACAGTGGCTATAGACTTTATACAGATAAACTTTATCACATTAAGGAAGCTTCCTTCTATTTTTAGTTTACTGAAGAGTTTTATCATGAATTGTTGCTGAATTTTATCAAAAACTTTTCCTACATCTATTGAGATAATCATATTATTTTATTCTTTATTCTGTTGATGTAGTATATTATATTGGTTGATAGTCTCATGTTAACCAACTTATTATTCTTAGAATAAACATAACTTGATTAATGTGTTATCTTTTTATATATTGGTGGATTTGGTGTGCTAGTATTTAGTAAAGGATTTTGTAACTAAAGTCATAAAAGATACTGGTCTACAATTTTCCTATATGTCTTTGTTAAGTTTTGCTATCAAACTATCCCTATAAAAAGAGTTGAAAGTGTCCTTTTTTTATCTTCTCTAGAAGGGTTTGCATAAGCCGTACTGTTTTGGCCAGGCACGGTGGCACACACCTGTAATCCCGACGCTTTGCGAGGCCAAGATGGGAGGATTATTTGAGTCCAGGAGTTCAAGACCAGCTTGGTCTTTACAAAAAATAAAAAATAAAAATACTTAATGCACCTATAATATCATAGTGAATCTTCATTTCTACAAAAAAAAAAGCTTTTTTAAAAGGAAAAGAAAAAAACATTAATTTGGAGGACTAACAGTGACTATCAGCTACTCAGGAGACGAGTGGGAGGATTGCTTGAGCCCGGAAGTTTGAAGCTGCAGTGAGCTGTGATCACGCCACTGCACTCCAGCCTGGGTGACAGAGTGAGACCCTGCTTCAAAAAACAAAAGAAAACAAAAGAGTGGCATTGTTTCTTTCTTAAATGCCTGTAGAATTCACCAGTGAAAGTAAATGAGTTTTTTTTGTGGGAAGGCTTTCCTTACCATCGTTGTTGTTATTACAGACACAGTTTATTCAATAGGTAAAATACTATTCAAATTTTCTATTTCTTCTTTTAACAGTTTAATAAATGGTGTCTCAGATACTTAAACCTCTGTAACTCACAATCTCTGCTAACAAATTGGCAAACATCCCAAATGGAATCGACTTTACCAAAAAGTTAAGCTTCCTCCTTGGTGCTTCCCTTTTTGCTGGTCTCACTGCCTTAATGGCTCCCGGTGCCTTAAACAAAATGTTTAAGTTTTGCCCAGTTTTTCAATTCTTGTATGTCAGGGTATTGTTTTGCCACAAGTTACTATTACTAGGAACAGAAATTCTTTATTATTTACCTTTCACAAACGAGAAGACTAAGAGTCAAAGGGGTTAAATTTTTACAAAATATCCTTTTGGAGATATAAACTTAAAAATTGCATGCTTCTCAAGTGGCAAAGGATTAATATGACACAGACCAAGTTCTCTGATAACAACATACTTCAGTTAAAAGTAATAATAAAAATGATGAATTTTCCCATTATATGTTGGGAAACTAAGAAACATACCTCTAAGGTATTCATAGATTTTCTGTAAGAGAATTGGTTGGAAAAACCTAGAAAGTTGGCAGGTATTGACTGTTCCTTGCTGTTTTTGAGCAAACTACTTCAATAAAGAGATGATCTCAGGCTAACATCTGCCTATTTGAAAGCATAGATGAAAAGAAATAGAAATCTGCAAAGAAGGGCCCTCTTACAAGCAATGATATAAGAGTCTAGGCTGGAAAAGCCAACTACTTATGTAACCTAGGCAGTGGGAAACAAAGGTATTTGTCACAGCTTTTCTTAAAGGCCTCCCATGAAGACTTAGCCAGACAATGGGAGGCAGCCCAGTGGCAAAAATCAGATGAAGGAATTCAGTTTTCCTCTAGATCTTCTTGGACTATTCACAAAATATTCATGTTAAAGAATGTGGTCTCCCAGACTGGGCAACATAGTGAGACCCTGTCTCTACAAAAAAAATTTTTTTAATTACCTGGGGGTGGTGGTATGTGCCTGTAGTCCCAGCTATTCAGGAGGCTGAGGTAGAAAGATCACTTGAGCCCAGGAGACCAAGGTTGCAGTGAGCCATGACTGCACCACTGCACTGCACTTGAGCCTAGGTTACAGAGCAAGACCCTGTCTCAAAAAAAAAAAAAAAAAAAAAAGTCTCTCCAATCCAAACAAAATGAGCTTTATCTAACTGGCCCTGAACGCCACTGGCGGATGTAACCTCATGAGATCAAAATAAGTAAGAGTGTGGCCCTACCTGTGAAAGAGTTTTCTTTAAAGGAGCTAAATGCACCTACTCAAGACCACATATGAGGAAACAAGGAAAGAAGAATTTGACAGGGGTCAGATCATGCCATTTATTGATAATAAGTGTTGTACATATTTTCAGAAGTGCCACACCCTTTTGAATGTTGCCATTCTCTATCATAATAAGGATATGATGAATGTAGTTTCCTGCTGTGAAACAAGCCCATGCAAGAGTTGGTAACATGTAGGTTGTATGTAAAGATCATTAGTGCAGAAAAGATCCGAGAAACTAAGGTTTTAGTTCTCTAGAGGTACAGCGGGTATTATGTTGGATTTGGCCCATACCGCAACAGTGCAACTTCCTGATAGTCTGTCCCTTTTCCAGCTGATGTCCCAGGCATATGTACACTTACACTTATTACACAACAGAACGTTGTAAATTGTTTTTATCAAGGACCATAAATCTGAATGTCCCACCCTTTACCCAATGCTGAGATCAGAACTGTTGACCCTTCAATAAACGTAGGTAGAATTGGGACACACCGGAGTGACAGTACTAGATCTTAGCTATCTTAACCATGCTAAAAAGGCAATATTAACAGAGAGGTTCTGATCTATGGCATATTACTTGTGTCATTCTTTTGTGGCCAAGGCTGACATACAGAACATGTTCTTTGATCTGCCCAGGGTACATTCTTTTGTGGTGGCACACCTTTTCCATTAATACCCCTAATCAATCCATGTCAATTGGAGAGGGATGAAGCTCCTTCCTTCCCTAGACTTGTATATATGACCCAGGCCTGGCCAATTAGCATTCCACTTCTGAATATGATTGGTTCATAGATGGAAATGTGACCTGAGACATAGACATATCAGAGTCATCCCCGGGAACTTTGCTGGGTTACTGAGAATGCTCTTCTCTCTTCTCTTCCATAATGAACTACAACAACTATGTCAGGGGGCTGCTGGGGACTTTCTTTCCTATCACAGGAAGAGAGCTTGCCAGGGAATGAGATCAACCTATAATAAATAAAAGACAAGATATGGGGAGGGGAAATGAGAGACAGAAAAAGACACATCCATGGTGATGACATTTGAAACTCTGGATCTAACAATGTCAGACCTTCCCTGGATGGCCAAGATACATGAGCCAATGAATTATTTATTTTTTGTTTGAAGTACTTTGAGTTGATCTTATTTGTATTCATCATGTCCATGTTGCTTGGAAGACTTTCCCAAGAAAATTGCAGAGGTCATGTCCCACTGTTGAACATAAACTCTATTTCCATCACAGTGAATTTGATGGGAATGGGCATGGGACTGGGACAGAGCACTGTAGGTGAAACACACAGTTCTGAACAGACTGATTCAAATAGTGTGGGAGAGAGGACATGAAAACAGCACAGATCAGCATCCAAATACAACAGCATTAACCTTTATATGCACACACCCGTTAGTTCCTACCTTACCACAAAATCCATTTTCCAAAATATAAAGAACTTCAACCTATTATCCTGGCCTTCAGAAAAGGTACAGAAAGAATGATCCAACCTATTTCTAATCATGGGTGAAAATTATTCTGGGAATTTCTGAAACATGACAAATGTAAGGAGACAGGAAGCAAGAGAGAGAGTGAAACATCCAAACTCTGTCAGGACAAAGGAGAAGATTCACAACTCAGAGAACAGTCAAGTCTTTCCTTTATATTGAGACTTCATTGGCACTGCTATGATCCCTAGATGACCTGACACTCCAGGAGAACACAACCCAGGACTCTGCACAGTACAGGACCACTCCCAGCAACCCTGAGGGTCCCCGTCTAAGACACTGGTTTAATGAAGCCGTAATCCATGCACTTGATGAGACATTCTCGGGCTGTCTGAACCACTTCTGCCTTCTTCTCGTCTGGCTCCTGTTTGCCCACCACAGTCAGGATCTCCAGCAGCTCACTCTCCACCAGCTTCTTGGCCAGCTCAGCATCGGCTGCCAGTAGGTTGTAGGCGATGACCAGGCCCCGGTGTTGCACAGACAGCTGGTCATGCAGGCAAAGCCGCTGGAGGATCTCCAACCACTGGGTTGTCTGGAGGCAGGGAAAAAGGTAATGAAGGTGCTAGGTTTGAATGTGTACCCAGAGTTCATGTGTTGGAAATGTGGTCCCTGGTGTGGCAATGTTGGGAGGTGGGGCCTTTAAGAGGTAATTAGGTCATTAAGAGGAATTAATGCTGCTGGCCCAGGAATGTGTTAATTCTTGCAGCAGTGAGTTCTTGCTCTCAAGGGACTAGACCAGTAACCATGAGAGACACTCATGGCCCCAATTACCACCTCTTGTGTTTTATCCTTTTCACATACACACACTTTCCCTTCTGCATCTAAATCATGCTATGACACAGCACAAGACCTTCACCAAAAGCAAATCAGATGACGCTGTCTGATCCTGGACTTCCTAGCCTCCTGAGCTGTCAGCCAAAATGAACCTCTTTTCTTTTACCTAGTCTCAGGTATTCTGTTATAGCAACAGAAAATGAACTAAAACAAAAGGACTAAAGGAATCAGCATAACTTAGCTATGGTCACGCATCTGGAAATAGTAGAGGATTCATTTTTCCACATCCATTTATTTCTTAAGCAGCTTAAGAAGCAAAGGGCCAGACCCACTACAAGCCTAAGAAGAACAGGGATGTAGAGTGTTCAAAAGGAGGATTCTCACCCTGGGCACATGGGCAATGCCTGCTTCTGCCAAACCGGGTGCCTTTGAGACATCAGCTCCAGGCATGCAGACATGCTCTCCCCCAGCCCTGACTTTAACTGGAATCAACACAAGAGTCTTAAATGTATCCTCACTTCCATTCTTCCTCCATTCCCAGCTGTGAAGCAACCCAACTTCTATTCTTGGGAAGGCAGGACTCTAGACTCCTCTGATCATCCCAGGAGACAGAGATAATGCTGATAACAGAACCAGGAGGCTTGACTCCTGTATCATTCAACAGACACACTTGGCGCAGCAGAGTAGAATGGTCATCAGCATGGGGATTTGGAGCCAGAGGGGCCAGTGTTCAGGTCCCAGCTCAGCCACTTACCAACTACATGGCTTCAGCTAAGTTATTTAACCTCTGTAAGCCTCAGGGTCATCTTCTACGTCTACCTCTAACATTGTGGTGATTTAATGAGATGACACATGGAAAGAGCTTAGCATGGGGGCTGGAGCACACAGTAAGTGCTCAACAAGTAGAAGTGGATGCAGGGCAAGTACGTGATGATTTAAGACACCAACCCAGGCCAGGTGCAGTGGCTCATGCCTGTAATCCCAGCACTTTGGGAGGCCAAGGCAGGCGGAGCATGAGGTCAGAAGTTCGAGACCAGCCTGGCCAACATGGGGAAACCGCCCTCTACTAAAAATACAAAAATTAGCCAGGCGTGGTGGTGCACGCCTGTAATCTCATCTACTAGGAAGGCTGAGGCAGAAGAATCCCTTGAATCCAGGAGGTGGAAGTTGCAGTGTGCCAATATTGTACCACTGCACTCCAGCCTGGCAAAAGAGCAAGACTCTGTCTCAAAATAAATAAATAAATAAAAATAAATTTAAAAAAACACCAATGCAAAGGTTTTCCCTTGGGCTTCTTTGTGCCTGTTACCCTCACCTCGCATTTGTCAGCAGGGCTTGCTTTTCACAAGCACATTGGGAGACAGACACAGGGGGAAGAAAAGGCAAATTCTTGGCTTTTGAGCATCTAACCCAACTTTTGTAAACTCTGCACTAAATGTCCTATCCCAAGGAAAGAACATGAAAGCTCAGCTAGCTGTGGCATGGTTCTATGCTGGAAAGTTTCTATGCTGAAGTGTAACTGACGATGGGTCCAGGGCCCATCGCTCCCTGGGATGAGTCACCAAGGGTCAAAGGAAGCAGTGATAGAAACTCAACAAGGACGGGATTCCAGGGCAGGAGGCACAGCCCGAGGCATAGCCCAGGGCATAGCCCAGATGACATGAGACTGTAGAGATGTCCAGCATCCAACATGGCCGTGGGGTGGCACAAAAGATGAGTCTGAGCAGCTTCACAGAGTCCCCAGGAAGCCCCGTGTCAGAACAAAAATGCAGCCAAGATGTCTGAGCCCCGCAAGGAAGAACGACGAAGTGGCCAGGAGTGGGTTGGCAATCCTGAAGGGTTCCAATCCCTTCCCAACTAACAGGCTGTGTGGCCTTGGGCGAGTTGCTTTTCTGCACCTCAGTTTCCTCATTTGTAAAATAGGGATGATGATAATAATAATATCCACCTCACAGGGTGTTTGGGAGAATTAAATGACTTAATAAATGTAAACACTTAGGGCAACACCCGGCACTCAGTAAGTGCAAGGAGTCACAGAGGGTCCTGTGAGGACCTGCAACAAGAGTTATGTGACCAGTGACACCAGCAGAGGCTGCTCTGGGGCAGTGGTTTCAAAGTGTGGTCCCCAAGCTGTTAGCATCCCACCCCCAATCTACTAAATCAGAACATGTGGGGAAACTGTTTTAACAAGTTGCCCAGGTGATTCTTACACACATTACAGTTTTGAGAAGCTTGCCTTAGGGAAAGAAGCTGAAGTCCAAAGACCATGCAGGATGAGCTACATTGAGCAGACACACCCTTGCCAGATGCCAGGACAACATAACCCCTCTTGGAACTTAGAGAACACATCTGCCGACACACACACACCTTACACTGACTATCTGAAAGAGCCTGCCTTTAAACCAGACATGAACACCTTCAAATTGAGATGTCCACATTTTTCACCATGGGGAGAGATGAGTGCCCACAAACTCCTCAGT